>NC_090274.1:83820990-84146424 GCF_040414725.1 Anabrus simplex | reverse complement strand
TAGATTGAGCTTCATTTCCCCGGTTTTGGTCATTTTTGTTAAATTTCCATAAATGATTTTACTCATTCACACACTCATAAGATGGATAGATGAACGAAATTCAGGGACGCTCCTTGGCAACGTCATTGGCCATATGTAGACCGACTTTCGTTATTCTAGCTGCCTTGCAAGTATGCGAAAACCTAGGGTACATGTGGAAACACTATTGAAATTTCGGCCTAATTTATGATTCTTAAGCAATTTTATGGCGAAACCCGTTGAGATACGGCAAAACTTCAAATAACCAAAATTATAGGTCGTTTCATCGTCAACCAGCCTGCAAAGTTTCAAGACTGTAGCTGTCTGCCAAGTTGGCAAAATTATTTTTCAATTTGTGAAAAGTGGGCGAAATTTGACATGCATCGAAACGTTCACCTCTTTCTATGGCATAAATATGCGGAATAGGAGAAAGCGCCTCAGACAGCAATATAGACTACTAAAGGTGTCGGTCTAAACGCCGCAATCCGTACCTCGATACGATGCGCCGTTTGCTCGCAATAAATTTCCAACCGAAAGCCTGCACTATTCAGCGTGCACATTGCCTGGCTCTATCTTATCTTATATATATAAAGCCGCAAGGCTCACTCACTGACATAAATGTTTACCCACTTCGACTTGAGCTAGAAACTAGAAATTTGGCAAGGTGATAGCTATTAGCGTGTAACCTACGGAATAATTCCAAAAATTTTAAATTTTAAATTTTTGCCCCCCTCCCCCCAAACAAAATGGCGGATACCGTGATGCAGTGCCCTAGAAAATTAATATTTGGCAAAGGTCTAGCTCCTAGCCTGTAACCGACGTAGAAATTGCAAAAAGTTCAAATATTTAATATTTCATCCACTAAAAAATTCGAAATATTAAGCCAAATTAAATGACGGTGCAGGCTTTCGTTTCGAGCTCTCTTGTGGCTAAACGGTAATTGTTATCAATAAACGGACTGCACTTTCGGCCCCTAAAATGAAGAGATCTACAAACTTTGGTCCTATGACTTTTTGTCGTATCTCGACTCCTTCTACCTTAGATTGAGCTTCATTTCCCCGGTTTTGGTCATTTTTGTTAAATTTCCATAAAATGATTTTACTCATTCACACACTCATAAGATGGATAGATGAACGAAATTCAGGACGCTCCTTGGCAACGTCATTGGCCAATATGTAGACCGACTTTCGTTATTCTAGCTGCCTTGCAAGTATGCGAAAACCGAGGGTACATGTGGAAACACTATTGAAATTTCGGCCTAATTTATGATTCTTAAGCAATTTATGGCGAAACCCGTTGAGATACGGCAAAACTTCAAATAACCAAAATTATAGGTCGTTTCATCGTCAACCAGCCTGCAAAGTTTCAAGACTGTAGCTGTCTGCCAAGTTGGCAAAATTATTTTTCAATTTGTGAAAAGTGGGCGAAATTTGACATGCATCGAAACGTTCACCTCTTTCTATGGCATAAATATGCGGAATAGGAGAAAGCGCCTCAGACAGCAATATAGACTACTAAAGGTGTCGTCTAACGCCGCAAATCCGTACCTCGATACGATGCGCCGTTTGCTCGCAATAAATTTCCAACCGAAAGCCTGCACTATTCAGCGTGCACATTGCCTGGCTCTATCTTATCTTATATATATAAAGCCGCAAGGCTCACTCACTGACATAAATGTTTACCCACTTCGACTTGAGCTAGAAACTAGAAATTTTGGCAAGGTGATAGCTATTAGCGTGTAACCTACGGAATAATTCCAAAAATTGTAAATTTTAAATTTTTGCCCCCCTCCCCCCAAACAAAATGGCGGATACCGTGATGCAGTGCCCTAGAAAATTAATATTTGGCAAAGGTCTAGCTCCTAGCCTGTAACCGACGTAGAAATTGCAAAAAGTTCAAATATTTAATATTTCATCCACTAAAAAATTCGAAATATTAAGCCAAATTAAATGACGGTGCAGGCTTTCGTTTCGAGCTCTCTTGTGGCTAAACGGTAATTGTTATCAATAAACGGACTGCACTTTCGGCCCCTAAAATGAAGAGATCTACAACTTTGGTCCTATGACTTTTTGTCGTATCTCGACTCCTTCTACCTTAGATTGAGCTTCATTTCCCCGGTTTTGGGTCATTTTTGTTAAATTTCCATAAATGATTTTACTCATTCACACACTCATAAGATGGATAGATGAACGAAATTCAGGACGCTCCTTGGCAACGTCATTGGCCATATGTAGACCGACTTTCGTTATTCTAGCTGCCTTGCAAGTATGCGAAAACCGAGGGTACATGTGGAAACACTATTGAAATTTCGGCCTAATTTATGATTCTTAAGCAATTTATGGCGAAACCCGTTGAGATACGGCAAAAACTTCAAATAACCAAAATTATAGGTCGTTTCATCGTCAACCAGCCTGCAAAGTTTCAAGACTGTAGCTGTCTGCCAAGTTGGCAAAATTATTTTTCAATTTGTGAAAAGTGGGCGAAATTTGACATGCATCGAAACGTTCACCTCTTTCTATGGCATAAATATGCGGAATAGGAGAAAGCGCCTCAGACAGCAATATAGACTACTAAAGGTGTCGTCTAACGCCGCAATCCGTACCTCGATACGATGCGCCGTTTGCTCGCAATAAATTTCCAACCGAAAGCCTGCACTATTCAGCGTGCACATTGCCTGGCTCTATCTTATCTTATATATATAAAGCCGCAAGGCTCACTCACTGACATAAATGTTTACCCACTTCGACTTGAGCTAGAAACTAGAAATTTGGCAAGGTGATAGCTATTAGCGTGTAACCTACGGAATAATTCCAAAAATTTTAAATTTTAAATTTTTGCCCCCCCTCCCCCCCAAACAAAATGGCGGATACCGTGATGCAGTGCCCTAGAAAATTAATATTTGGCAAAGGTCTAGCTCCTAGCCTGTAACCGACGTAGAAATTGCAAAAAGTTCAAATATTTAATATTTCATCCACTAAAAAATTCGAAATATTAAGCCAAATTAAATGACGGTGCAGGCTTTCGTTTCGAGCTCTCTTGTGGCTAAACGGTAATTGTTATCAATAAACGGACTGCACTTTCGGCCCCTAAAATGAAGAGATCTACAACTTTGGTCCTATGACTTTTTGTCGTATCTCGACTCCTTCTACCTTAGATTGAGCTTCATTTCCCCGGTTTTGGTCATTTTTGTTAAATTTCCATAAATGATTTTACTCATTCACACACTCATAAGATGGATAGATGAACGAAATTCAGGACGCTCCTTGGCAACGTCATTGGCCATATGTAGACCGACTTTCGTTATTCTAGCTGCCTTGCAAGTATGCGAAAACCGAGGGTACATGTGGAAACACTATTGAAATTTCGGCCTAATTTATGATTCTTAAGCAATTTATGGCGAAAACCCGTTGAGATACGGCAAAAACTTCAAATAACCAAAATTATAGGTCGTTTCAATCGTCAACCAGCCTGCAAAGTTTCAAGACTGTAGCTGTCTGCCAAGTTGGCAAAATTATTTTTCAATTTGTGAAAAGTGGGCGAAATTTGACATGCATCGAAACGTTCACCTCTTTCTATGGCATAAATATGCGGAATAGGAGAAAGCGCCTCAGACAGCAATATAGACTACTAAATGTGTCGTCTAACGCCGCAATCCGTACCTCGATACGATGCGCCGTTTGCTCGCAATAAATTTCCAAACCGAAAGCCTGCACTATTCAGCGTGCACATTGCCTGGCTCTATCTTATCTTATATATATAAAGCCGCAAGGCTCACTCACTGACATAAATGTTTACCCACTTCGACTTGAGCTAGAAACTAGAAATTTGGCAAGGTGATAGCTATTAGCGTGTAACCTACGGAATAATTCCAAAAATTTTAAATTTTAAATTTTTGCCCCCCTCCCCCCAAACAAAATGGCGGATACCGTGATGCAGTGCCCTAGAAAATTAATATTTGGCAAAGGTCTAGCTCCTAGCCTGTAACCGACGTAGAAATTGCAAAAAGTTCAAATATTTAATATTTCATCCACTAAAAAATTCGAAATATTAAGCCAAATTAAATGACGGTGCAGGCTTCCGTTTCGAGCTCTCTTGTGGCTAAACGGTAATTGTTATCAATAAACGGACTGCACTTTCGTACCCTAAAATGAAGAGATCTACAACTTTGGTCCTATGACTTTTTGTCGTATCTCGACTCCTTCTACCTTAGATTGAGCTTCATTTCCCCGGTTTTGGTCATTTTTGTTAAATTTCCATAAATGATTTTACTCATTCACACACTCATAAGATGGATAGATGAACGAAATTCAGGACGCTCCTTGGCAACGTCATTGGCCATATGTAGACCGACTTTCGTTATTCTAGCTGCCTTGCAAGTATGCGAAAACCGAGGGTACATGTGGAAACACTATTGAAATTTCGGCCTAATTTATGATTCTTAAGCAATTTATGGCGAAACCCGTTGAGATACGGCAAAACTTCAAATAACCAAAATTATAGGTCGTTTCATCGTCAACGAGCCTGCAAAGTTTCAAGACTGTAGCTGTCTGCCAAGTTGGCAAAATTATTTTTCAATTTGTGAAAAGTGGGCGAAATTTGACATGCATCGAAACGTTCACCTCTTTCTATGGCATAAATATGCGGAATAGGAGAAAGCGCCTCAGACAGCAATATAGACTACTAAAGGTGTCGTCTAACGCCGCAATCCGTACCTCGATACGATGCGCCGTTTGCTCGCAATAAATTTCCAACCGAAAGCCTGCACTATTCAGCGTGCACATTGCCTGGCTCTATCTTATCTTATATATATAAAGCCGCAAGGCTCACTCACTGACATAAATGTTTACCCACTTCGACTTGAGCTAGAAACTAGAAATTTGGCAAGGTGATAGCTATTAGCGTGTAACCTACGGAATAATTCCAAAAATTTTAAATTTTAAATTTTTGCCCCCCTCCCCCCAAACAAAATGGCGGATACCGTGATGCAGTGCCCTAGAAAATTAATATTTGGCAAAGGTCTAGCTCCTAGCCTGTAACCGACGTAGAAATTGCAAAAAGTTCAAATATTTAATATTTCATCCACTAAAAAATTCGAAATATTAAGCCAAATTAAATGACGGTGCAGGCTTTCGTTTCGAGCTCTCTTGTGGCTAAACGGTAATTGTTATCAATAAACGGACTGCACTTTCGGCCCCTAAAATGAAGAGATCTACAACTTTGGTCCTATGACTTTTTGTCGTATCTCGACTCCTTCTACCTTAGATTGAGCTTCATTTCCCCGGTTTTGGTCATTTTTGTTAAATTTCCATAAATGATTTTACTCATTCACACACTCATAAGATGGATAGATGAACGAAATTCAGGACGCTCCTTGGCAACGTCATTGGCCATATGTAGACCGACTTTCGTTATTCTAGCTGCCTTGCAAGTATGCGAAAACCGAGGGTACATGTGGAAACACTATTGAAATTTCGGCCTAATTTATGATTCTTAAGCAATTTATGGCGAAACCCGTTGAGATACGGCAAAACTTCAAATAACCAAAATTATAGGTCGTTTCATCGTCAACCAGCCTGCAAAGTTTCAAGACTGTAGCTGTCTGCCAAGTTGGCAAAATTATTTTTCAATTTGTGAAAAGTGGGCGAAATTTGACATGCATCGAAACGTTCACCTCTTTCTATGGCATAAATATGCGGAATAGGAGAAAGCGCCTCAGACAGCAATATAGACTACTAAAGGTGTCGTCTAACGCCGCAATCCGTACCTCGATACGATGCGCCGTTTGCTCGCAATAAATTTCCAACCGAAAGCCTGCACTATTCAGCGTGCACATTGCCTGGCTCTATCTTATATATATAAAGCCGCAAGGCTCACTCACTGACATAAATGTTTACCCACTTCGACTTGAGCTAGAAACTAGAAATTTGGCAAGGTGATAGCTATTAGCGTGTAACCTACGGAATAATTCCAAAAATTTTAAATTTTAAATTTTTGCCCCCCTCCCCCCAAACAAAATGGCGGATACCGTGATGCAGTGCCCTAGAAAATTAATATTTGGCAAAGGTCTAGCTCCTAGCCTGTAACCGACGTAGAAATTGCAAAAAGTTCAAATATTTAATATTTCATCCACTAAAAAATTCGAAATATTAAGCCAAATTAAATGACGGTGCAGGCTTCCGTTTCGAGCTCTCTTGTGGCTAAACGGTAATTGTTATCAATAAACGGACTGCACTTTCGTACCCTAAAATGAAGAGATCTACAACTTTGGTCCTATGACTTTTTGTCGTATCTCGACTCCTTCTACCTTAGATTGAGCTTCATTTCCCCGGTTTTGGTCATTTTTGTTAAATTTCCATAAATGATTTTACTCATTCACACACTCATAAGATGGATAGATGAACGAAATTCAGGACGCTCCTTGGCAACGTCATTGGCCATATGTAGACCGACTTTCGTTATTCTAGCTGCCTTGCAAGTATGCGAAAACCGAGGGTACATGTGGAAACACTATTGAAATTTCGGCCTAATTTATGATTCTTAAGCAATTTATGGCGAAACCCGTTGAGATACGGCAAAACTTCAAATAACCAAAATTATAGGTCGTTTCATCGTCAACGAGCCTGCAAAGTTTCAAGACTGTAGCTGTCTGCCAAGTTGGCAAAATTATTTTTCAATTTGTGAAAAGTGGGCGAAATTTGACATGCATCGAAACGTTCACCTCTTTCTATGGCATAAATATGCGGAATAGGAGAAAGCGCCTCAGACAGCAATATAGACTACTAAAGGTGTCGTCTAACGCCGCAATCCGTACCTCGATACGATGCGCCGTTTGCTCGCAATAAATTTCCAACCGAAAGCCTGCACTATTCAGCGTGCACATTGCCTGGCTCTATCTTATCTTATATATATAAAGCCGCAAGGCTCACTCACTGACATAAATGTTTACCCACTTCGACTTGAGCTAGAAACTAGAAATTTGGCAAGGTGATAGCTATTAGCGTGTAACCTACGGAATAATTCCAAAAATTTTAAATTTTAAATTTTTGCCCCCCTCCCCCCAAACAAAATGGCGGATACCGTGATGCAGTGCCCTAGAAAATTAATATTTGGCAAAGGTCTAGCTCCTAGCCTGTAACCGACGTAGAAATTGCAAAAAGTTCAAATATTTAATATTTCATCCACTAAAAAATTCGAAATATTAAGCCAAATTAAATGACGGTGCAGGCTTTCGTTTCGAGCTCTCTTGTGGCTAAACGGTAATTGTTATCAATAAACGGACTGCACTTTCGGCCCCTAAAATGAAGAGATCTACAACTTTGGTCCTATGACTTTTTGTCGTATCTCGACTCCTTCTACCTTAGATTGAGCTTCATTTCCCCGGTTTTGGTCATTTTTGTTAAATTTCCATAAATGATTTTACTCATTCACACACTCATAAGATGGATAGATGAACGAAATTCAGGACGCTCCTTGGCAACGTCATTGGCCATATGTAGACCGACTTTCGTTATTCTAGCTGCCTTGCAAGTATGCGAAAACCGAGGGTACATGTGGAAACACTATTGAAATTTCGGCCTAATTTATGATTCTTAAGCAATTTATGGCGAAACCCGTTGAGATACGGCAAAACTTCAAATAACCAAAATTATAGGTCGTTTCATCGTCAACCAGCCTGCAAAGTTTCAAGACTGTAGCTGTCTGCCAAGTTGGCAAAATTATTTTTCAATTTGTGAAAAGTGGGCGAAATTTGACATGCATCGAAACGTTCACCTCTTTCTATGGCATAAATATGCGGAATAGGAGAAAGCGCCTCAGACAGCAATATAGACTACTAAAGGTGTCGTCTAACGCCGCAATCCGTACCTCGATACGATGCGCCGTTTGCTCGCAATAAATTTCCAACCGAAAGCCTGCACTATTCAGCGTGCACATTGCCTGGCTCTATCTTATATATATAAAGCCGCAAGGCTCACTCACTGACATAAATGTTTACCCACTTCGACTTGAGCTAGAAACTAGAAATTTGGCAAGGTGATAGCTATTAGCGTGTAACCTACGGAATAATTCCAAAAATTTTAAATTTTAAATTTTTGCCCCCCTCCCCCCAAACAAAATGGCGGATACCGTGATGCAGTGCCCTAGAAAATTAATATTTGGCAAAGGTCTAGCTCCTAGCCTGTAACCGACGTAGAAATTGCAAAAAGTTCAAATATTTAATATTTCATCCACTAAAAAATTCGAAATATTAAGCCAAATTAAATGACGGTGCAGGCTTTCGTTTCGAGCTCTCTTGTGGCTAAACGGTAATTGTTATCAATAAACGGACTGCACTTTCGGCCCCTAAAATGAAGAGATCTACAACTTTGGTCCTATGACTTTTTGTCGTATCTCGACTCCTTCTACCTTAGATTGAGCTTCATTTCCCCGGTTTTGGACATTTTTGTTAAATTTCCATAAATGATTTTACTGATTCACACACTCATAAGATGGATAGATGAACGAAATTCAGGACGCTCCTTGGAAACGTCATTGGCCATATGTAGACCGACTTTCGTTATTCTAGCTGCCTTGCAAGTATGCGAAAACCGAGGGTACATGTGGAAACACTATTGAAATTTCGGCCTAATTTATGATTCTTAAGCAATTTATGGCGAAACCCATTGAGATACGGCAAAACGTCAAATAACCAAAATTATAGGTCGTTTCATCGTCAACCTGCCTGCAAAGTTTCAAGACTGTAGCTGTCTGCCAAGTTGGCAAAATTATTTTTTAATTTGTGAAAAGTGGGCGAAATTTGACATGCATCGAAACGTTCACCTCTTTCTATGGCATAAATATGCGGAATAGGAGAAAGCGCCTCAGACAGCAATATAGACTACTAAATGTGTCGTCTAACGCCGCAATCCGTACCTCGATACGATGCGCCGTTTGCTCGCAATAAATTTCCAACCGAAAGCCTGCACTATTCAGCGTGCACATTGCCTGGCTCTATCTTATCTTATATATATAAAGCCGCAAGGCTCACTCACTGACATAAATGTTTACCCACTTCGACTTGAGCTAGAAACTAGAAATTTGGCAAGGTGATAGCTATTAGCGTGTAACCTACGGAATAATTCCAAAAATTTTAAATTTTAAATTTTTGCCCCCCTCCCCCCAAACAAAATGGCGGATACCGTGATGCAGTGCCCTAGAAAATTAATATTTGGCAAAGGTCTAGCTCCTAGCCTGTAACCGACGTAGAAATTGCAAAAAGTTCAAATATTTAATATTTCATCCACTAAAAAATTCGAAATATTAAGCCAAATTAAATGACGGTGCAGGCTTTCGTTTCGAGCTCTCTTGTGGCTAAACGGTAATTGTTATCAATAAACGGACTGCACTTTCGGCCCCTAAAATGAAGAGATCTACAACTTTGGTCCTATGACTTTTTGTCGTATCTCGACTCCTTCTACCTTAGATTGAGCTTCATTTCCCCGGTTTTGGTCATTTTTGTTAAATTTCCATAAATGATTTTACTCATTCACACACTCATAAGATGGATAGATGAACGAAATTCAGGACGCTCCTTGGCAACGTCATTGGCCATATGTAGACCGACTTTCGTTATTCTAGCTGCCTTGCAAGTATGCGAAAACCGAGGGTACATGTGGAAACACTATTGAAATTTCGGCCTAATTTATGATTCTTAAGCAATTTATGGCGAAACCCGTTGAGAAACGGCAAAACGTCAAATAACCAAAATTATAGGTCGTTTCATCGTCAACCTGCCTGCAAAGTTTCAAGACTGTAGCTGTCTGCCAAGTTGGCAAAATTATTTTTTAATTTGTGAAAAGTGGGCGAAATTTGACATGCATCGAAACGTTCACCTCTTTCTATGGCATAAATGTGCGGAATAGGAGAAAGCGCCTCAGACAGCAATATAGACTACTAAAAGTGTCGTCTAACGCCGCAATCCGTACCTCGATACGATGCGCCGTTTGCTCGCAATAAATTTCCAACCGAAAGCCTGCACTATTCAGCGTGCACATTGCCTGGCTCTATCTTATCTTATATATATAAAGCCACAAGGCTAACTGACTCACTGACTGACTGACATTAATGTTTGCCCACTTCCAAGTGAGCTAGGAACTTGAAATTTGGCAGTCTGACTGCTTTTAGGCTGCAACCCAAGGAAAAATTGCAAAAAGTACAATTTTTTTATATTTAGCCCCCCTTCCGCCCAATCAAAGAAATTTCGTGTTAGCCCCTTCCAGATGAGCTAGGAACTTGAAATTCGGCAACCTGATAGACATTAGGCTGTAACCCAAGGAAAAATTCCAAAAAGTTCAAATTTTTGTGTACGTAGCCCCCCACGGAATAAAAAAATTTCGGGTTAGATCCTTCATTTCCAGATGCGCTAGAAACTTGAAATTTGGCAAGGTGATAGCTATTAACGTGTAACCCACGGAAAAATTCCAAAAATTTTAAATTTTAAATTTTTGAACCCCTCCCCCAAACAAAATGGCGGATACCGTGATGCAGTGCCCTACAAAATTAATATTTGGCAAAGTTCTAGCTCCTAGCCTGTAACCGACGTAGAAATTGCAAAAAGTTAAAATATTTAATATTTCATCCACTAAAGAATTCGAAATATTAAGCCAAATTAAATGACGGTGCAGGCTTTCGTTTCGAGCTCTCTTGTGGCTAAACGGTAATTGTTATCAATAAACGGACTGCACTTTCGGCCACTAAAATGAAGAGATCTACAACTTTGGTCCTATGACTTTTTGTCGTATCTCGACTCCTTCTACCTTAGATTGAGCTTCATTTCCCCGGTTTTGGTCATTTTTGTTAAATTTCCATAAATGATTTTACTCATTCACACACTCATAAGATGGATAGATGAACGAAATTCAGGACGCTCCTTGGCAACGTCATTGGCCATATGTAGACCGACTTTCGTTATTCTAGCTGCCTTGCAAGTATGCGAAAACCGAGGGTACATGTGGAAACACTATTGAAATTTCGGCCTAATTTATGATTCTTAAGCAATTTATGGCGAAACCCGTTGAGATACGGCAAAACGTCAAATAACCAAAATTATAGGTCGTTTCATCGTCAACCTGCCTGCAAAGTTTCAAGACTGTAGCTGTCTGCCAAGTTGGCAAAATTATTTTTTAATTTGTGAAAAGTGGGCGAAATTTGACATGCATCGAAACGTTCACCTCTTTCTATGGCATAAATGTGCGGAATAGGAGAAAGCGCCTCAGACAGCAATATAGACTACTAAAAGTGTCGTCTAACGCCGCAATCCGTACCTCGATACGATGCGCCGTTTGCTCGCAATAAATTTCCAACCGAAAGCCTGCACTATTCAGCGTGCACATTGCCTGGCTCTATCTTATCTTATATATATAAAGCCGCAAGGCTCACTCACTGACATAAATGTTTACCCACTTCGACTTGAGCTAGAAACTAGAAATTTGGCAAGGTGATAGCTATTAGCGTGTAACCTACGGAATAATTCCAAAAATTTTAAATTTTAAATTTTTGCCCCCCTCCCCCCAAACAAAATGGCGGATACCGTGATGCAGTGCCCTAGAAAATTAATATTTGGCAAAGGTCTAGCTCCTAGCCTGTAACCGACGTAGAAATTGCAAAAAGTTCAAATATTTAATATTTCATCCACTAAAAAATTCGAAATATTAAGCCAAATTAAATGACGGTGCAGGCTTTCGTTTCGAGCTCTCTTGTGGCTAAACGGTAATTGTTATCAATAAACGGACTGCACTTTCGGCCCCTAAAATGAAGAGATCTACAACTTTGGTCCTATGACTTTTTGTCGTATCTCGACTCCTTCTACCTTAGATTGAGCTTCATTTCCCCGGTTTTGGTCATTTTTGTTAAATTTCCATAAATGATTTTACTCATTCACACACTCATAAGATGGATAGATGAACGAAATTCAGGACGCTCCTTGGCAACGTCATTGGCCATATGTAGACCGACTTTCGTTATTCTAGCTGCCTTGCAAGTATGCGAAAACCTAGGGTACATGTGGAAACACTATTGAAATTTCGGCCTAATTTATGATTCTTAAGCAATTTATGGCGAAACCCGTTGAGATACGGCAAAACTTCAAATAACCAAAATTATAGGTCGTTTCATCGTCAACCAGCCTGCAAAGTTTCAAGACTGTAGCTGTCTGCCAAGTTGGCAAAATTATTTTTCAATTTGTGAAAAGTGGGCGAAATTTGACATGCATCGAAACGTTCACCTCTTTCTATGGCATAAATATGCGGAATAGGAGAAAGCGCCTCAGACAGCAATATAGACTACTAAAGGTGTCGTCTAACGCCGCAATCCGTACCTCGATACGATGCGCCGTTTGCTCGCAATAAATTTCCAACCGAAAGCCTGCACTATTCAGCGTGCACATTGCCTGGCTCTATCTTATCTTATATATATAAAGCCGCAAGGCTCACTCACTGACATAAATGTTTACCCACTTCGACTTGAGCTAGAAACTAGAAATTTGGCAAGGTGATAGCTATTAGCGTGTAACCTACGGAATAATTCCAAAAATTTTAAATTTTAAATTTTTGCCCCCCTCCCCCCAAACAAAATGGCGGATACCGTGATGCAGTGCCCTAGAAAATTAATATTTGGCAAAGGTCTAGCTCCTAGCCTGTAACCGACGTAGAAATTGCAAAAAGTTCAAATATTTAATATTTCATCCACTAAAAAATTCGAAATATTAAGCCAAATTAAATGACGGTGCAGGCTTTCGTTTCGAGCTCTCTTGTGGCTAAACGGTAATTGTTATCAATAAACGGACTGCACTTTCGGCCCCTAAAATGAAGAGATCTACAACTTTGGTCCTATGACTTTTTGTCGTATCTCGACTCCTTCTACCTTAGATTGAGCTTCATTTCCCCGGTTTTGGTCATTTTTGTTAAATTTCCATAAATGATTTTACTCATTCACACACTCATAAGATGGATAGATGAACGAAATTCAGGACGCTCCTTGGCAACGTCATTGGCCATATGTAGACCGACTTTCGTTATTCTAGCTGCCTTGCAAGTATGCGAAAACCTAGGGTACATGTGGAAACACTATTGAAATTTCGGCCTAATTTATGATTCTTAAGCAATTTATGGCGAAACCCGTTGAGATACGGCAAAACTTCAAATAACCAAAATTATAGGTCGTTTCATCGTCAACCAGCCTGCAAAGTTTCAAGACTGTAGCTGTCTGCCAAGTTGGCAAAATTATTTTTCAATTTGTGAAAAGTGGGCGAAATTTGACATGCATCGAAACGTTCACCTCTTTCTATGGCATAAATATGCGGAATAGGAGAAAGCGCCTCAGACAGCAATATAGACTACTAAAGGTGTCGTCTAACGCCGCAATCCGTACCTCGATACGATGCGCCGTTTGCTCGCAATAAATTTCCAACCGAAAGCCTGCACTATTCAGCGTGCACATTGCCTGGCTCTATCTTATCTTATATATATAAAGCCGCAAGGCTCACTCACTGACATAAATGTTTACCCACTTCGACTTGAGCTAGAAACTAGAAATTTGGCAAGGTGATAGCTATTAGCGTGTAACCTACGGAATAATTCCAAAAATTTTAAATTTTAAATTTTTGCCCCCCTCCCCCCAAACAAAATGGCGGATACCGTGATGCAGTGCCCTAGAAAATTAATATTTGGCAAAGGTCTAGCTCCTAGCCTGTAACCGACGTAGAAATTGCAAAAAGTTCAAATATTTAATATTTCATCCACTAAAAAATTCGAAATATTAAGCCAAATTAAATGACGGTGCAGGCTTTCGTTTCGAGCTCTCTTGTGGCTAAACGGTAATTGTTATCAATAAACGGACTGCACTTTCGGCCCCTAAAATGAAGAGATCTACAACTTTGGTCCTATGACTTTTTGTCGTATCTCGACTCCTTCTACCTTAGATTGAGCTTCATTTCCCCGGTTTTGGTCATTTTTGTTAAATTTCCATAAATGATTTTACTCATTCACACACTCATAAGATGGATAGATGAACGAAATTCAGGACGCTCCTTGGCAACGTCATTGGCCATATGTAGACCGACTTTCGTTATTCTAGCTGCCTTGCAAGTATGCGAAAACCGAGGGTACATGTGGAAACACTATTGAAATTTCGGCCTAATTTATGATTCTTAAGCAATTTATGGCGAAACCCGTTGAGATACGGCAAAACTTCAAATAACCAAAATTATAGGTCGTTTCATCGTCAACCAGCCTGCAAAGTTTCAAGACTGTAGCTGTCTGCCAAGTTGGCAAAATTATTTTTCAATTTGTGAAAAGTGGGCGAAATTTGACATGCATCGAAACGTTCACCTCTTTCTATGGCATAAATATGCGGAATAGGAGAAAGCGCCTCAGACAGCAATATAGACTACTAAATGTGTCGTCTAACGCCGCAATCCGTACCTCGATACGATGCGCCGTTTGCTCGCAATAAATTTCCAACCGAAAGCCTGCACTATTCAGCGTGCACATTGCCTGGCTCTATCTTATCTTATATATATAAAGCCGCAAGGCTCACTCACTGACATAAATGTTTACCCACTTCGACTTGAGCTAGAAACTAGAAATTTGGCAAGGTGATAGCTATTAGCGTGTAACCTACGGAATAATTCCAAAAATTGTAAATTTTAAATTTTTGCCCCCCTCCCCCCAAACAAAATGGCGGATACCGTGATGCAGTGCCCTAGAAAATTAATATTTGGCAAAGGTCTAGCTCCTAGCCTGTAACCGACGTAGAAATTGCAAAAAGTTCAAATATTTAATATTTCATCCACTAAAAAATTCGAAATATTAAGCCAAATTAAATGACGGTGCAGGCTTTCGTTTCGAGCTCTCTTGTGGCTAAACGGTAATTGTTATCAATAAACGGACTGCACTTTCGGCCCCTAAAATGAAGAGATCTACAACTTTGGTCCTATGACTTTTTGTCGTATCTCGACTCCTTCTACCTTAGATTGAGCTTCATTTCCCCGGTTTTGGTCATTTTTGTTAAATTTCCATAAATGATTTTACTCATTCACACACTCATAAGATGGATAGATGAACGAAATTCAGGACGCTCCTTGGCAACGTCATTGGCCATATGTAGACCGACTTTCGTTATTCTAGCTGCCTTGCAAGTATGCGAAAACCGAGGGTACATGTGGAAACACTATTGAAATTTCGGCCTAATTTATGATTCTTAAGCAATTTATGGCGAAACCCGTTGAGATACGGCAAAACTTCAAATAACCAAAATTATAGGTCGTTTCATCGTCAACCAGCCTGCAAAGTTTCAAGACTGTAGCTGTCTGCCAAGTTGGCAAAATTATTTTTCAATTTGTGAAAAGTGGGCGAAATTTGACATGCATCGAAACGTTCACCTCTTTCTATGGCATAAATATGCGGAATAGGAGAAAGCGCCTCAGACAGCAATATAGACTACTAAAGGTGTCGTCTAACGCCGCAATCCGTACCTCGATACGATGCGCCGTTTGCTCGCAATAAATTTCCAACCGAAAGCCTGCACTATTCAGCGTGCACATTGCCTGGCTCTATCTTATCTTATATATATAAAGCCGCAAGGCTCACTCACTGACATAAATGTTTACCCACTTCGACTTGAGCTAGAAACTAGAAATTTGGCAAGGTGATAGCTATTAGCGTGTAACCTACGGAATAATTCCAAAAATTTTAAATTTTAAATTTTTGCCCCCCTCCCCCCAAACAAAATGGCGGATACCGTGATGCAGTGCCCTAGAAAATTAATATTTGGCAAAGGTCTAGCTCCTAGCCTGTAACCGACGTAGAAATTGCAAAAAGTTCAAATATTTAATATTTCATCCACTAAAAAATTCGAAATATTAAGCCAAATTAAATGACGGTGCAGGCTTTCGTTTCGAGCTCTCTTGTGGCTAAACGGTAATTGTTATCAATAAACGGACTGCACTTTCGGCCCCTAAAATGAAGAGATCTACAACTTTGGTCCTATGACTTTTTGTCGTATCTCGACTCCTTCTACCTTAGATTGAGCTTCATTTCCCCGGTTTTGGTCATTTTTGTTAAATTTCCATAAATGATTTTACTCATTCACACACTCATAAGATGGATAGATGAACGAAATTCAGGACGCTCCTTGGCAACGTCATTGGCCATATGTAGACCGACTTTCGTTATTCTAGCTGCCTTGCAAGTATGCGAAAACCGAGGGTACATGTGGAAACACTATTGAAATTTCGGCCTAATTTATGATTCTTAAGCAATTTATGGCGAAACCCGTTGAGATACGGCAAAACTTCAAATAACCAAAATTATAGGTCGTTTCATCGTCAACCAGCCTGCAAAGTTTCAAGACTGTAGCTGTCTGCCAAGTTGGCAAAATTATTTTTCAATTTGTGAAAAGTGGGCGAAATTTGACATGCATCGAAACGTTCACCTCTTTCTATGGCATAAATATGCGGAATAGGAGAAAGCGCCTCAGACAGCAATATAGACTACTAAAGGTGTCGTCTAACGCCGCAATCCGTACCTCGATACGATGCGCCGTTTGCTCGCAATAAATTTCCAACCGAAAGCCTGCACTATTCAGCGTGCACATTGCCTGGCTCTATCTTATCTTATATATATAAAGCCGCAAGGCTCACTCACTGACATAAATGTTTACCCACTTCGACTTGAGCTAGAAACTAGAAATTTGGCAAGGTGATAGCTATTAGCGTGTAACCTACGGAATAATTCCAAAAATTTTAAATTTTAAATTTTTGCCCCCCTCCCCCCAAACAAAATGGCGGATACCGTGATGCAGTGCCCTAGAAAATTAATATTTGGCAAAGGTCTAGCTCCTAGCCTGTAACCGACGTAGAAATTGCAAAAAGTTCAAATATTTAATATTTCATCCACTAAAAAATTCGAAATATTAAGCCAAATTAAATGACGGTGCAGGCTTTCGTTTCGAGCTCTCTTGTGGCTAAACGGTAATTGTTATCAATAAACGGACTGCACTTTCGGCCCCTAAAATGAAGAGATCTACAACTTTGGTCCTATGACTTTTTGTCGTATCTCGACTCCTTCTACCTTAGATTGAGCTTCATTTCCCCGGTTTTGGTCATTTTTGTTAAATTTCCATAAATGATTTTACTCATTCACACACTCATAAGATGGATAGATGAACGAAATTCAGGACGCTCCTTGGCAACGTCATTGGCCATATGTAGACCGACTTTCGTTATTCTAGCTGCCTTGCAAGTATGCGAAAACCGAGGGTACATGTGGAAACACTATTGAAATTTCGGCCTAATTTATGATTCTTAAGCAATTTATGGCGAAACCCGTTGAGATACGGCAAAACGTCAAATAACCAAAATTATAGGTCGTTTCATCGTCAACCTGCCTGCAAAGTTTCAAGACTGTAGCTGTCTGCCAAGTTGGCAAAATTATTTTTTAATTTGTGAAAAGTGGGCGAAATTTGACATGCATCGAAACGTTCACCTCTTTCTATGGCATAAATGTGCGGAATAGGAGAAAGCGCCTCAGACAGCAATATAGACTACTAAAAGTGTCGTCTAACGCCGCAATCCGTACCTCGATACGATGCGCCGTTTGCTCGCAATAAATTTCCAACCGAAAGCCTGCACTATTCAGCGTGCACATTGCCTGGCTCTATCTTATCTTATATATATAAAGCCGCAAGGCTCACTCACTGACATAAATGTTTACCCACTTCGACTTGAGCTAGAAACTAGAAATTTGGCAAGGTGATAGCTATTAGCGTGTAACCTACGGAATAATTCCAAAAATTTTAAATTTTAAATTTTTGCCCCCCTCCCCCCAAACAAAATGGCGGATACCGTGATGCAGTGCCCTAGAAAATTAATATTTGGCAAAGGTCTAGCTCCTAGCCTGTAACCGACGTAGAAATTGCAAAAAGTTCAAATATTTAATATTTCATCCACTAAAAAATTCGAAATATTAAGCCAAATTAAATGACGGTGCAGGCTTTCGTTTCGAGCTCTCTTGTGGCTAAACGGTAATTGTTATCAATAAACGGACTGCACTTTCGGCCCCTAAAATGAAGAGATCTACAACTTTGGTCCTATGACTTTTTGTCGTATCTCGACTCCTTCTACCTTAGATTGAGCTTCATTTCCCCGGTTTTGGTCATTTTTGTTAAATTTCCATAAATGATTTTACTCATTCACACACTCATAAGATGGATAGATGAACGAAATTCAGGACGCTCCTTGGCAACGTCATTGGCCATATGTAGACCGACTTTCGTTATTCTAGCTGCCTTGCAAGTATGCGAAAACCGAGGGTACATGTGGAAACACTATTGAAATTTCGGCCTAATTTATGATTCTTAAGCAATTTATGGCGAAACCCGTTGAGATACGGCAAAACGTCAAATAACCAAAATTATAGGTCGTTTCATCGTCAACCTGCCTGCAAAGTTTCAAGACTGTAGCTGTCTGCCAAGTTGGCAAAATTATTTTTTAATTTGTGAAAAGTGGGCGAAATTTGACATGCATCGAAACGTTCACCTCTTTCTATGGCATAAATGTGCGGAATAGGAGAAAGCGCCTCAGACAGCAATATAGACTACTAAAAGTGTCGTCTAACGCCGCAATCCGTACCTCGATACGATGCGCCGTTTGCTCGCAATAAATTTCCAACCGAAAGCCTGCACTATTCAGCGTGCACATTGCCTGGCTCTATCTTATCTTATATATATAAAGCCGCAAGGCTCACTCACTGACATAAATGTTTACCCACTTCGACTTGAGCTAGAAACTAGAAATTTGGCAAGGTGATAGCTATTAGCGTGTAACCTACGGAATAATTCCAAAAATTTTAAATTTTAAATTTTTGCCCCCCTCCCCCCAAACAAAATGGCGGATACCGTGATGCAGTGCCCTAGAAAATTAATATTTGGCAAAGGTCTAGCTCCTAGCCTGTAACCGACGTAGAAATTGCAAAAAGTTCAAATATTTAATATTTCATCCACTAAAAAATTCGAAATATTAAGCCAAATTAAATGACGGTGCAGGCTTTCGTTTCGAGCTCTCTTGTGGCTAAACGGTAATTGTTATCAATAAACGGACTGCACTTTCGGCCCCTAAAATGAAGAGATCTACAACTTTGGTCCTATGACTTTTTGTCGTATCTCGACTCCTTCTACCTTAGATTGAGCTTCATTTCCCCGGTTTTGGTCATTTTTGTTAAATTTCCATAAATGATTTTACTCATTCACACACTCATAAGATGGATAGATGAACGAAATTCAGGACGCTCCTTGGCAACGTCATTGGCCATATGTAGACCGACTTTCGTTATTCTAGCTGCCTTGCAAGTATGCGAAAACCGAGGGTACATGTGGAAACACTATTGAAATTTCGGCCTAATTTATGATTCTTAAGCAATTTATGGCGAAACCCGTTGAGATACGGCAAAACGTCAAATAACCAAAATTATAGGTCGTTTCATCGTCAACCTGCCTGCAAAGTTTCAAGACTGTAGCTGTCTGCCAAGTTGGCAAAATTATTTTTTAATTTGTGAAAAGTGGGCGAAATTTGACATGCATCGAAACGTTCACCTCTTTCTATGGCATAAATGTGCGGAATAGGAGAAAGCGCCTCAGACAGCAATATAGACTACTAAAAGTGTCGTCTAACGCCGCAATCCGTACCTCGATACGATGCGCCGTTTGCTCGCAATAAATTTCCAACCGAAAGCCTGCACTATTCAGCGTGCACATTGCCTGGCTCTATCTTATCTTATATATATAAAGCCGCAAGGCTCACTCACTGACATAAATGTTTACCCACTTCGACTTGAGCTAGAAACTAGAAATTTGGCAAGGTGATAGCTATTAGCGTGTAACCTACGGAATAATTCCAAAAATTTTAAATTTTAAATTTTTGCCCCCCTCCCCCCAAACAAAATGGCGGATACCGTGATGCAGTGCCCTAGAAAATTAATATTTGGCAAAGGTCTAGCTCCTAGCCTGTAACCGACGTAGAAATTGCAAAAAGTTCAAATATTTAATATTTCATCCACTAAAAAATTCGAAATATTAAGCCAAATTAAATGACGGTGCAGGCTTCCGTTTCGAGCTCTCTTGTGGCTAAACGGTAATTGTTATCAATAAACGGACTGCACTTTCGTACCCTAAAATGAAGAGATCTACAACTTTGGTCCTATGACTTTTTGTCGTATCTCGACTCCTTCTACCTTAGATTGAGCTTCATTTCCCCGGTTTTGGTCATTTTTGTTAAATTTCCATAAATGATTTTACTCATTCACACACTCATAAGATGGATAGATGAACGAAATTCAGGACGCTCCTTGGCAACGTCATTGGCCATATGTAGACCGACTTTCGTTATTCTAGCTGCCTTGCAAGTATGCGAAAACCGAGGGTACATGTGGAAACACTATTGAAATTTCGGCCTAATTTATGATTCTTAAGCAATTTATGGCGAAACCCGTTGAGATACGGCAAAACTTCAAATAACCAAAATTATAGGTCGTTTCATCGTCAACGAGCCTGCAAAGTTTCAAGACTGTAGCTGTCTGCCAAGTTGGCAAAATTATTTTTCAATTTGTGAAAAGTGGGCGAAATTTGACATGCATCGAAACGTTCACCTCTTTCTATGGCATAAATATGCGGAATAGGAGAAAGCGCCTCAGACAGCAATATAGACTACTAAAGGTGTCGTCTAACGCCGCAATCCGTACCTCGATACGATGCGCCGTTTGCTCGCAATAAATTTCCAACCGAAAGCCTGCACTATTCAGCGTGCACATTGCCTGGCTCTATCTTATCTTATATATATAAAGCCGCAAGGCTCACTCACTGACATAAATGTTTACCCACTTCGACTTGAGCTAGAAACTAGAAATTTGGCAAGGTGATAGCTATTAGCGTGTAACCTACGGAATAATTCCAAAAATTTTAAATTTTAAATTTTTGCCCCCCTCCCCCCAAACAAAATGGCGGATACCGTGATGCAGTGCCCTAGAAAATTAATATTTGGCAAAGGTCTAGCTCCTAGCCTGTAACCGACGTAGAAATTGCAAAAAGTTCAAATATTTAATATTTCATCCACTAAAAAATTCGAAATATTAAGCCAAATTAAATGACGGTGCAGGCTTTCGTTTCGAGCTCTCTTGTGGCTAAACGGTAATTGTTATCAATAAACGGACTGCACTTTCGGCCCCTAAAATGAAGAGATCTACAACTTTGGTCCTATGACTTTTTGTCGTATCTCGACTCCTTCTACCTTAGATTGAGCTTCATTTCCCCGGTTTTGGTCATTTTTGTTAAATTTCCATAAATGATTTTACTCATTCACACACTCATAAGATGGATAGATGAACGAAATTCAGGACGCTCCTTGGCAACGTCATTGGCCATATGTAGACCGACTTTCGTTATTCTAGCTGCCTTGCAAGTATGCGAAAACCGAGGGTACATGTGGAAACACTATTGAAATTTCGGCCTAATTTATGATTCTTAAGCAATTTATGGCGAAACCCGTTGAGATACGGCAAAACTTCAAATAACCAAAATTATAGGTCGTTTCATCGTTAACCAGCCTGCAAAGTTTCAAGACTGTAGCTGTCTGCCAAGTTGGCAAAATTATTTTTCAATTTGTGAAAAGTGGGCGAAATTTGACATGCATCGAAACGTTCACCTCTTTCTATGGCATAAATATGCGGAATAGGAGAAAGCGCCTCAGACAGCAATATAGACTACTAAAGGTGTCGTCTAACGCCGCAATCCGTACCTCGATACGATGCGCCGTTTGCTCGCAATAAATTTCCAACCGAAAGCCTGCACTATTCAGCGTGCACATTGCCTGGCTCTATCTTATCTTATATATATAAAGCCGCAAGGCTCACTCACTGACATAAATGTTTACCCACTTCGACTTGAGCTAGAAACTAGAAATTTGGCAAGGTGATAGCTATTAGCGTGTAACCTACGGAATAATTCCAAAAATTTTAAATTTTAAATTTTTGCCCCCCTCCCCCCAAACAAAATGGCGGATACCGTGATGCAGTGCCCTAGAAAATTAATATTTGGCAAAGGTCTAGCTCCTAGCCTGTAACCGACGTAGAAATTGCAAAAAGTTCAAATATTTAATATTTCATCCACTAAAAAATTCGAAATATTAAGCCAAATTAAATGACGGTGCAGGCTTTCGTTTCGAGCTCTCTTGTGGCTAAACGGTAATTGTTATCAATAAACGGACTGCACTTTCGGCCCCTAAAATGAAGAGATCTACAACTTTGGTCCTATGACTTTTTGTCGTATCTCGACTCCTTCTACCTTAGATTGAGCTTCATTTCCCCGGTTTTGGTCATTTTTGTTAAATTTCCATAAATGATTTTACTCATTCACACACTCATAAGATGGATAGATGAACGAAATTCAGGACGCTCCTTGGCAACGTCATTGGCCATATGTAGACCGACTTTCGTTATTCTAGCTGCCTTGCAAGTATGCGAAAACCGAGGGTACATGTGGAAACACTATTGAAATTTCGGCCTAATTTATGATTCTTAAGCAATTTATGGCGAAACCCGTTGAGAAACGGCAAAACGTCAAATAACCAAAATTATAGGTCGTTTCATCGTCAACCTGCCTGCAAAGTTTCAAGACTGTAGCTGTCTGCCAAGTTGGCAAAATTATTTTTTAATTTGTGAAAAGTGGGCGAAATTTGACATGCATCGAAACGTTCACCTCTTTCTATGGCATAAATGTGCGGAATAGGAGAAAGCGCCTCAGACAGCAATATAGACTACTAAAAGTGTCGTCTAACGCCGCAATCCGTACCTCGATACGATGCGCCGTTTGCTCGCAATAAATTTCCAACCGAAAGCCTGCACTATTCAGCGTGCACATTGCCTGGCTCTATCTTATCTTATATATATAAAGCCACAAGGCTAACTGACTCACTGACTGACTGACATTAATGTTTGCCCACTTCCAAGTGAGCTAGGAACTTGAAATTTGGCAGTCTGACTGCTTTTAGGCTGCAACCCAAGGAAAAATTGCAAAAAGTACAATTTTTTTATATTTAGCCCCCCTTCCGCCCAATCAAAGAAATTTCGTGTTAGCCCCTTCCAGATGAGCTAGGAACTTGAAATTCGGCAACCTGATAGACATTAGGCTGTAACCCAAGGAAAAATTCCAAAAAGTTCAAATTTTTGTGTACGTAGCCCCCCACGGAATAAAAAAATTTCGGGTTAGATCCTTCATTTCCAGATGCGCTAGAAACTTGAAATTTGGCAAGGTGATAGCTATTAACGTGTAACCCACGGAAAAATTCCAAAAATTTTAAATTTTAAATTTTTGAACCCCTCCCCCAAACAAAATGGCGGATACCGTGATGCAGTGCTCTACAAAATTAATATTTGGCAAAGTTCTAGCTCCTAGCCTGTAACCGACGTAGAAATTGCAAAAAGTTAAAATATTTAATATTTCATCCACTAAAGAATTCGAAATATTAAGCCAAATTAAATGACGGTGCAGGCTTTCGTTTCGAGCTCTCTTGTGGCTAAACGGTAATTGTTATCAATAAACGGACTGCACTTTCGGCCACTAAAATGAAGAGATCTACAACTTTGGTCCTATGACTTTTTGTCGTATCTCGACTCCTTCTACCTTAGATTGAGCTTCATTTCCCCGGTTTTGGTCATTTTTGTTAAATTTCCATAAATGATTTTACTCATTCACACACTCATAAGATGGATAGATGAACGAAATTCAGGACGCTCCTTGGCAACGTCATTGGCCATATGTAGACCGACTTTCGTTATTCTAGCTGCCTTGCAAGTATGCGAAAACCGAGGGTACATGTGGAAACACTATTGAAATTTCGGCCTAATTTATGATTCTTAAGCAATTTATGGCGAAACCCGTTGAGATACGGCAAAACGTCAAATAACCAAAATTATAGGTCGTTTCATCATCAACCTGCCTGCAAAGTTTCAAGACTGTAGCTGTCTGCCAAGTTGGCAAAATTATTTTTTAATTTGTGAAAAGTGGGCGAAATTTGACATGCATCGAAACGTTCACCTCTTTCTATGGCATAAATGTGCGGAATAGGAGAAAGCGCCTCAGACAGCAATATAGACTACTAAAAGTGTCGTCTAACGCCGCAATCCGTACCTCGATACGATGCGCCGTTTGCTCTCAATAAATTTCCAACCGAAAGCCTGCACTATTCAGCGTGCACATTGCCTGGCTCTATCTTATCTTATATATATAAAGCCGCAAGGCTCACTCACTGACATAAATGTTTACCCACTTCGACTTGAGCTAGAAACTAGAAATTTGGCAAGGTGATAGCTATTAGCGTGTAACCTACGGAATAATTCCAAAAATTTTAAATTTTAAATTTTTGCCCCCCTCCCCCCAAACAAAATGGCGGATACCGTGATGCAGTGCCCTAGAAAATTAATATTTGGCAAAGGTCTAGCTCCTAGCCTGTAACCGACGTAGAAATTGCAAAAAGTTCAAATATTTAATATTTCATCCACTAAAAAATTCGAAATATTAAGCCAAATTAAATGACGGTGCAGGCTTTCGTTTCGAGCTCTCTTGTGGCTAAACGGTAATTGTTATCAATAAACGGACTGCACTTTCGGCCCCTAAAATGAAGAGATCTACAACTTTGGTCCTATGACTTTTTGTCGTATCTCGACTCCTTCTACCTTAGATTGAGCTTCATTTCCCCGGTTTTGGTCATTTTTGTTAAATTTCCATAAATGATTTTACTCATTCACACACTCATAAGATGGATAGATGAACGAAATTCAGGACGCTCCTTGGCAACGTCATTGGCCATATGTAGACCGACTTTCGTTATTCTAGCTGCCTTGCAAGTATGCGAAAACCGAGGGTACATGTGGAAACACTATTGAAATTTCGGCCTAATTTATGATTCTTAAGCAATTTATGGCGAAACCCGTTGAGATACGGCAAAACGTCAAATAACCAAAATTATAGGTCGTTTCATCGTCAACCTGCCTGCAAAGTTTCAAGACTGTAGCTGTCTGCCAAGTTGGCAAAATTATTTTTTAATTTGTGAAAAGTGGGCGAAATTTGACATGCATCGAAACGTTCACCTCTTTCTATGGCATAAATGTGCGGAATAGGAGAAAGCGCCTCAGACAGCAATATAGACTACTAAAAGTGTCGTCTAACGCCGCAATCCGTACCTCGATACGATGCGCCGTTTGCTCGCAATAAATTTCCAACCGAAAGCCTGCACTATTCAGCGTGCACATTGCCTGGCTCTATCTTATCTTATATATATAAAGCCGCAAGGCTCACTCACTGACATAAATGTTTACCCACTTCGACTTGAGCTAGAAACTAGAAATTTGGCAAGGTGATAGCTATTAGCGTGTAACCTACGGAATAATTCCAAAAATTTTAAATTTTAAATTTTTGCCCCCCTCCCCCCAAACAAAATGGCGGATACCGTGATGCAGTGCCCTAGAAAATTAATATTTGGCAAAGGTCTAGCTCCTAGCCTGTAACCGACGTAGAAATTGCAAAAAGTTCAAATATTTAATATTTCATCCACTAAAAAATTCGAAATATTAAGCCAAATTAAATGACGGTGCAGGCTTTCGTTTCGAGCTCTCTTGTGGCTAAACGGTAATTGTTATCAATAAACGGACTGCACTTTCGGCCCCTAAAATGAAGAGATCTACAACTTTGGTCCTATGACTTTTTGTCGTATCTCGACTCCTTCTACCTTAGATTGAGCTTCATTTCCCCGGTTTTGGTCATTTTTGTTAAATTTCCATAAATGATTTTACTCATTCACACACTCATAAGATGGATAGATGAACGAAATTCAGGACGCTCCTTGGCAACGTCATTGGCCATATGTAGACCGACTTTCGTTATTCTAGCTGCCTTGCAAGTATGCGAAAACCGAGGGTACATGTGGAAACACTATTGAAATTTCGGCCTAATTTATGATTCTTAAGCAATTTATGGCGAAACCCGTTGAGATACGGCAAAACGTCAAATAACCAAAATTATAGGTCGTTTCATCGTCAACCTGCCTGCAAAGTTTCAAGACTGTAGCTGTCTGCCAAGTTGGCAAAATTATTTTTTAATTTGTGAAAAGTGGGCGAAATTTGACATGCATCGAAACGTTCACCTCTTTCTATGGCATAAATGTGCGGAATAGGAGAAAGCGCCTCAGACAGCAATATAGACTACTAAAAGTGTCGTCTAACGCCGCAATCCGTACCTCGATACGATGCGCCGTTTGCTCGCAATAAATTTCCAACCGAAAGCCTGCACTATTCAGCGTGCACATTGCCTGGCTCTATCTTATCTTATATATATAAAGCCGCAAGGCTCACTCACTGACATAAATGTTTACCCACTTCGACTTGAGCTAGAAACTAGAAATTTGGCAAGGTGATAGCTATTAGCGTGTAACCTACGGAATAATTCCAAAAATTTTAAATTTTAAATTTTTGCCCCCCTCCCCCCAAACAAAATGGCGGATACCGTGATGCAGTGCCCTAGAAAATTAATATTTGGCAAAGGTCTAGCTCCTAGCCTGTAACCGACGTAGAAATTGCAAAAAGTTCAAATATTTAATATTTCATCCACTAAAAAATTCGAAATATTAAGCCAAATTAAATGACGGTGCAGGCTTTCGTTTCGAGCTCTCTTGTGGCTAAACGGTAATTGTTATCAATAAACGGACTGCACTTTCGGCCGCTAAAATGAAGAGATCTACAACTTTGGTCCTATGACTTTTTGTCGTATCTCGACTCCTTCTACCTTAGATTGAGCTTCATTTCCCCGGTTTTGGTCATTTTTGTTAAATTTCCATAAATGATTTTACTCATTCACACACTCATAAGATGGATAGATGAACGAAATTCAGGACGCTCCTTGGCAACGTCATTGGCCATATGTAGACCGACTTTCGTTATTCTAGCTGCCTTGCAAGTATGCGAAAACCGAGGGTACATGTGGAAACACTATTGAAATTTCGGCCTAATTTATGATTCTTAAGCAATTTATGGCGAAACCCGTTGAGATACGGCAAAACGTCAAATAACCAAAATTATAGGTCGTTTCATCGTCAACCTGCCTGCAAAGTTTCAAGACTGTAGCTGTCTGCCAAGTTGGCAAAATTATTTTTTAATTTGTGAAAAGTGGGCGAAATTTGACATGCATCGAAACGTTCACCTCTTTCTATGGCATAAATGTGCGGAATAGGAGAAAGCGCCTCAGACAGCAATATAGACTACTAAAAGTGTCGTCTAACGCCGCAATCCGTACCTCGATACGATGCGCCGTTTGCTCGCAATAAATTTCCAACCGAAAGCCTGCACTATTCAGCGTGCACATTGCCTGGCTCTATCTTATCTTATATATATAAAGCCGCAAGGCTCACTCACTGACATAAATGTTTACCCACTTCGACTTGAGCTAGAAACTAGAAATTTGGCAAGGTGATAGCTATTAGCGTGTAACCTACGGAATAATTCCAAAAATTTTAAATTTTAAATTTTTGCCCCCCTCCCCCCAAACAAAATGGCGGATACCGTGATGCAGTGCCCTAGAAAATTAATATTTGGCAAAGGTCTAGCTCCTAGCCTGTAACCGACGTAGAAATTGCAAAAAGTTCAAATATTTAATATTTCATCCACTAAAAAATTCGAAATATTAAGCCAAATTAAATGACGGTGCAGGCTTTCGTTTCGAGCTCTCTTGTGGCTAAACGGTAATTGTTATCAATAAACGGACTGCACTTTCGGCCCCTAAAATGAAGAGATCTACAACTTTGGTCCTATGACTTTTTGTCGTATCTCGACTCCTTCTACCTTAGATTGAGCTTCATTTCCCCGGTTTTGGTCATTTTTGTTAAATTTCCATAAATGATTTTACTCATTCACACACTCATAAGATGGATAGATGAACGAAATTCAGGACGCTCCTTGGCAACGTCATTGGCCATATGTAGACCGACTTTCGTTATTCTAGCTGCCTTGCAAGTATGCGAAAACCGAGGGTACATGTGGAAACACTATTGAAATTTCGGCCTAATTTATGATTCTTAAGCAATTTATGGCGAAACCCGTTGAGATACGGCAAAACGTCAAATAACCAAAATTATAGGTCGTTTCATCGTCAACCTGCCTGCAAAGTTTCAAGACTGTAGCTGTCTGCCAAGTTGGCAAAATTATTTTTTAATTTGTGAAAAGTGGGCGAAATTTGACATGCATCGAAACGTTCACCTCTTTCTATGGCATAAATGTGCGGAATAGGAGAAAGCGCCTCAGACAGCAATATAGACTACTAAAAGTGTCGTCTAACGCCGCAATCCGTACCTCGATACGATGCGCCGTTTGCTCGCAATAAATTTCCAACCGAAAGCCTGCACTATTCAGCGTGCACATTGCCTGGCTCTATCTTATCTTATATATATAAAGCCGCAAGGCTCACTCACTGACATAAATGTTTACCCACTTCGACTTGAGCTAGAAACTAGAAATTTGGCAAGGTGATAGCTATTAGCGTGTAACCTACGGAATAATTCCAAAAATTTTAAATTTTAAATTTTTGCCCCCCTCCCCCCCAAACAAAATGGCGGATACCGTGATGCAGTGCCCTAGAAAATTAATATTTGGCAAAGGTCTAGCTCCTAGCCTGTAACCGACGTAGAAATTGCAAAAAGTTCAAATATTTAATATTTCATCCACTAAAAAATTCGAAATATTAAGCCAAATTAAATGACGGTGCAGGCTTTCGTTTCGAGCTCTCTTGTGGCTAAACGGTAATTGTTATCAATAAACGGACTGCACTTTCGGCCCCTAAAATGAAGAGATCTACAACTTTGGTCCTATGACTTTTTGTCGTATCTCGACTCCTTCTACCTTAGATTGAGCTTCATTTCCCCGGTTTTGGTCATTTTTGTTAAATTTCCATAAATGATTTTACTCATTCACACACTCATAAGATGGATAGATGAACGAAATTCAGGACGCTCCTTGGCAACGTCATTGGCCATATGTAGACCGACTTTCGTTATTCTAGCTGCCTTGCAAGTATGCGAAAACCGAGGGTACATGTGGAAACACTATTGAAATTTCGGCCTAATTTATGATTCTTAAGCAATTTATGGCGAAACCCGTTGAG
The DNA here is from genome assembly GCF_040414725.1 of Anabrus simplex. Taxonomy (NCBI): domain Eukaryota; kingdom Metazoa; phylum Arthropoda; class Insecta; order Orthoptera; family Tettigoniidae; genus Anabrus; species Anabrus simplex. The sequence continues at coordinate 84,117,180 of NC_090274.1, read as the reverse complement.
ATACGGCAAAACGTCAAATAACCAAAATTATAGGTCGTTTCATCGTCAACCTGCCTGCAAAGTTTCAAGACTGTAGCTGTCTGCCAAGTTGGCAAAATTATTTTTTAATTTGTGAAAAGTGGGCGAAATTTGACATGCATCGAAACGTTCACCTCTTTCTATGGCATAAATGTGCGGAATAGGAGAAAGCGCCTCAGACAGCAATATAGACTACTAAAAGTGTCGTCTAACGCCGCAATCCGTACCTCGATACGATGCGCCGTTTGCTCGCAATAAATTTCCAACCGAAAGCCTGCACTATTCAGCGTGCACATTGCCTGGCTCTATCTTATCTTATATATATATAAAGCCGCAAGGCTCACTCACTGACATAAATGTTTACCCACTTCGACTTGAGCTAGAAACTAGAAATTTGGCAAGGTGATAGCTATTAGCGTGTAACCTACGGAATAATTCCAAAAATTTTAAATTTTAAATTTTTGCCCCCCTCCCCCCAAACAAAATGGCGGATACCGTGATGCAGTGCCCTAGAAAATTAATATTTGGCAAAGGTCTAGCTCCTAGCCTGTAACCGACGTAGAAATTGCAAAAAGTTCAAATATTTAATATTTCATCCACTAAAAAATTCGAAATATTAAGCCAAATTAAATGACGGTGCAGGCTTCCGTTTCGAGCTCTCTTGTGGCTAAACGGTAATTGTTATCAATAAACGGACTGCACTTTCGTACCCTAAAATGAAGAGATCTACAACTTTGGTCCTATGACTTTTTGTCGTATCTCGACTCCTTCTACCTTAGATTGAGCTTCATTTCCCCGGTTTTGGTCATTTTTGTTAAATTTCCATAAATGATTTTACTCATTCACACACTCATAAGATGGATAGATGAACGAAATTCAGGACGCTCCTTGGCAACGTCATTGGCCATATGTAGACCGACTTTCGTTATTCTAGCTGCCTTGCAAGTATGCGAAAACCGAGGGTACATGTGGAAACACTATTGAAATTTCGGCCTAATTTATGATTCTTAAGCAATTTATGGCGAAACCCGTTGAGATACGGCAAAACTTCAAATAACCAAAATTATAGGTCGTTTCATCGTCAACGAGCCTGCAAAGTTTCAAGACTGTAGCTGTCTGCCAAGTTGGCAAAATTATTTTTCAATTTGTGAAAAGTGGGCGAAATTTGACATGCATCGAAACGTTCACCTCTTTCTATGGCATAAATATGCGGAATAGGAGAAAGCGCCTCAGACAGCAATATAGACTACTAAAGGTGTCGTCTAACGCCGCAATCCGTACCTCGATACGATGCGCCGTTTGCTCGCAATAAATTTCCAACCGAAAGCCTGCACTATTCAGCGTGCACATTGCCTGGCTCTATCTTATCTTATATATATAAAGCCGCAAGGCTCACTCACTGACATAAATGTTTACCCACTTCGACTTGAGCTAGAAACTAGAAATTTGGCAAGGTGATAGCTATTAGCGTGTAACCTACGGAATAATTCCAAAAATTTTAAATTTTAAATTTTTGCCCCCCTCCCCCCAAACAAAATGGCGGATACCGTGATGCAGTGCCCTAGAAAATTAATATTTGGCAAAGGTCTAGCTCCTAGCCTGTAACCGACGTAGAAATTGCAAAAAGTTCAAATATTTAATATTTCATCCACTAAAAAATTCGAAATATTAAGCCAAATTAAATGACGGTGCAGGCTTTCGTTTCGAGCTCTCTTGTGGCTAAACGGTAATTGTTATCAATAAACGGACTGCACTTTCGGCCCCTAAAATGAAGAGATCTACAACTTTGGTCCTATGACTTTTTGTCGTATCTCGACTCCTTCTACCTTAGATTGAGCTTCATTTCCCCGGTTTTGGTCATTTTTGTTAAATTTCCATAAATGATTTTACTCATTCACACACTCATAAGATGGATAGATGAACGAAATTCAGGACGCTCCTTGGCAACGTCATTGGCCATATGTAGACCGACTTTCGTTATTCTAGCTGCCTTGCAAGTATGCGAAAACCGAGGGTACATGTGGAAACACTATTGAAATTTCGGCCTAATTTATGATTCTTAAGCAATTTATGGCGAAACCCGTTGAGATACGGCAAAACTTCAAATAACCAAAATTATAGGTCGTTTCATCGTTAACCAGCCTGCAAAGTTTCAAGACTGTAGCTGTCTGCCAAGTTGGCAAAATTATTTTTCAATTTGTGAAAAGTGGGCGAAATTTGACATGCATCGAAACGTTCACCTCTTTCTATGGCATAAATATGCGGAATAGGAGAAAGCGCCTCAGACAGCAATATAGACTACTAAAGGTGTCGTCTAACGCCGCAATCCGTACCTCGATACGATGCGCCGTTTGCTCGCAATAAATTTCCAACCGAAAGCCTGCACTATTCAGCGTGCACATTGCCTGGCTCTATCTTATCTTATATATATAAAGCCGCAAGGCTCACTCACTGACATAAATGTTTACCCACTTCGACTTGAGCTAGAAACTAGAAATTTGGCAAGGTGATAGCTATTAGCGTGTAACCTACGGAATAATTCCAAAAATTTTAAATTTTAAATTTTTGCCCCCCTCCCCCCAAACAAAATGGCGGATACCGTGATGCAGTGCCCTAGAAAATTAATATTTGGCAAAGGTCTAGCTCCTAGCCTGTAACCGACGTAGAAATTGCAAAAAGTTCAAATATTTAATATTTCATCCACTAAAAAATTCGAAATATTAAGCCAAATTAAATGACGGTGCAGGCTTTCGTTTCGAGCTCTCTTGTGGCTAAACGGTAATTGTTATCAATAAACGGACTGCACTTTCGGCCCCTAAAATGAAGAGATCTACAACTTTGGTCCTATGACTTTTTGTCGTATCTCGACTCCTTCTACCTTAGATTGAGCTTCATTTCCCCGGTTTTGGACATTTTTGTTAAATTTCCATAAATGATTTTACTGATTCACACACTCATAAGATGGATAGATGAACGAAATTCAGGACGCTCCTTGGAAACGTCATTGGCCATATGTAGACCGACTTTCGTTATTCTAGCTGCCTTGCAAGTATGCGAAAACCGAGGGTACATGTGGAAACACTATTGAAATTTCGGCCTAATTTATGATTCTTAAGCAATTTATGGCGAAACCCATTGAGATACGGCAAAACGTCAAATAACCAAAATTATAGGTCGTTTCATCGTCAACCTGCCTGCAAAGTTTCAAGACTGTAGCTGTCTGCCAAGTTGGCAAAATTATTTTTTAATTTGTGAAAAGTGGGCGAAATTTGACATGCATCGAAACGTTCACCTCTTTCTATGGCATAAATATGCGGAATAGGAGAAAGCGCCTCAGACAGCAATATAGACTACTAAATGTGTCGTCTAACGCCGCAATCCGTACCTCGATACGATGCGCCGTTTGCTCGCAATAAATTTCCAACCGAAAGCCTGCACTATTCAGCGTGCACATTGCCTGGCTCTATCTTATCTTATATATATAAAGCCGCAAGGCTCACTCACTGACATAAATGTTTACCCACTTCGACTTGAGCTAGAAACTAGAAATTTGGCAAGGTGATAGCTATTAGCGTGTAACCTACGGAATAATTCCAAAAATTTTAAATTTTAAATTTTTGCCCCCCTCCCCCCAAACAAAATGGCGGATACCGTGATGCAGTGCCCTAGAAAATTAATATTTGGCAAAGGTCTAGCTCCTAGCCTGTAACCGACGTAGAAATTGCAAAAAGTTCAAATATTTAATATTTCATCCACTAAAAAATTCGAAATATTAAGCCAAATTAAATGACGGTGCAGGCTTTCGTTTCGAGCTCTCTTGTGGCTAAACGGTAATTGTTATCAATAAACGGACTGCACTTTCGGCCCCTAAAATGAAGAGATCTACAACTTTGGTCCTATGACTTTTTGTCGTATCTCGACTCCTTCTACCTTAGATTGAGCTTCATTTCCCCGGTTTTGGTCATTTTTGTTAAATTTCCATAAATGATTTTACTCATTCACACACTCATAAGATGGATAGATGAACGAAATTCAGGACGCTCCTTGGCAACGTCATTGGCCATATGTAGACCGACTTTCGTTATTCTAGCTGCCTTGCAAGTATGCGAAAACCGAGGGTACATGTGGAAACACTATTGAAATTTCGGCCTAATTTATGATTCTTAAGCAATTTATGGCGAAACCCGTTGAGAAACGGCAAAACGTCAAATAACCAAAATTATAGGTCGTTTCATCGTCAACCAGCCTGCAAAGTTTCAAGACTGTAGCTGTCTGCCAAGTTGGCAAAATTATTTTTCAATTTGTGAAAAGTGGGCGAAATTTGACATGCATCGAAACGTTCACCTCTTTCTATGGCATAAATATGCGGAATAGGAGAAAGCGCCTCAGACAGCAATATAGACTACTAAAGGTGTCGTCTAACGCCGCAATCCGTACCTCGATACGATGCGCCGTTTGCTCGCAATAAATTTCCAACCGAAAGCCTGCACTATTCAGCGTGCACATTGCCTGGCTCTATCTTATCTTATATATATAAAGCCGCAAGGCTCACTCACTGACATAAATGTTTACCCACTTCGACTTGAGCTAGAAACTAGAAATTTGGCAAGGTGATAGCTATTAGCGTGTAACCTACGGAATAATTCCAAAAATTTTAAATTTTAAATTTTTGCCCCCCTCCCCCCAAACAAAATGGCGGATACCGTGATGCAGTGCCCTAGAAAATTAATATTTGGCAAAGGTCTAGCTCCTAGCCTGTAACCGACGTAGAAATTGCAAAAAGTTCAAATATTTAATATTTCATCCACTAAAAAATTCGAAATATTAAGCCAAATTAAATGACGGTGCAGGCTTTCGTTTCGAGCTCTCTTGTGGCTAAACGGTAATTGTTATCAATAAACGGACTGCACTTTCGGCCCCTAAAATGAAGAGATCTACAACTTTGGTCCTATGACTTTTTGTCGTATCTCGACTCCTTCTACCTTAGATTGAGCTTCATTTCCCCGGTTTTGGACATTTTTGTTAAATTTCCATAAATGATTTTACTGATTCACACACTCATAAGATGGATAGATGAACGAAATTCAGGACGCTCCTTGGAAACGTCATTGGCCATATGTAGACCGACTTTCGTTATTCTAGCTGCCTTGCAAGTATGCGAAAACCGAGGGTACATGTGGAAACACTATTGAAATTTCGGCCTAATTTATGATTCTTAAGCAATTTATGGCGAAACCCATTGAGATACGGCAAAACGTCAAATAACCAAAATTATAGGTCGTTTCATCGTCAACCTGCCTGCAAAGTTTCAAGACTGTAGCTGTCTGCCAAGTTGGCAAAATTATTTTTTAATTTGTGAAAAGTGGGCGAAATTTGACATGCATCGAAACGTTCACCTCTTTCTATGGCATAAATATGCGGAATAGGAGAAAGCGCCTCAGACAGCAATATAGACTACTAAATGTGTCGTCTAACGCCGCAATCCGTACCTCGATACGATGCGCCGTTTGCTCGCAATAAATTTCCAACCGAAAGCCTGCACTATTCAGCGTGCACATTGCCTGGCTCTATCTTATCTTATATATATAAAGCCGCAAGGCTCACTCACTGACATAAATGTTTACCCACTTCGACTTGAGCTAGAAACTAGAAATTTGGCAAGGTGATAGCTATTAGCGTGTAACCTACGGAATAATTCCAAAAATTTTAAATTTTAAATTTTTGCCCCCCTCCCCCCAAACAAAATGGCGGATACCGTGATGCAGTGCCCTAGAAAATTAATATTTGGCAAAGGTCTAGCTCCTAGCCTGTAACCGACGTAGAAATTGCAAAAAGTTCAAATATTTAATATTTCATCCACTAAAAAATTCGAAATATTAAGCCAAATTAAATGACGGTGCAGGCTTTCGTTTCGAGCTCTCTTGTGGCTAAACGGTAATTGTTATCAATAAACGGACTGCACTTTCGGCCCCTAAAATGAAGAGATCTACAACTTTGGTCCTATGACTTTTTGTCGTATCTCGACTCCTTCTACCTTAGATTGAGCTTCATTTCCCCGGTTTTGGTCATTTTTGTTAAATTTCCATAAATGATTTTACTCATTCACACACTCATAAGATGGATAGATGAACGAAATTCAGGACGCTCCTTGGCAACGTCATTGGCCATATGTAGACCGACTTTCGTTATTCTAGCTGCCTTGCAAGTATGCGAAAACCGAGGGTACATGTGGAAACACTATTGAAATTTCGGCCTAATTTATGATTCTTAAGCAATTTATGGCGAAACCCGTTGAGAAACGGCAAAACGTCAAATAACCAAAATTATAGGTCGTTTCATCGTCAACCTGCCTGCAAAGTTTCAAGACTGTAGCTGTCTGCCAAGTTGGCAAAATTTTTTTAATTTGTGAAAAGTGGGCGAAATTTGACATGCATCGAAACGTTCACCTCTTTCTATGGCATAAATGTGCGGAATAGGAGAAAGCGCCTCAGACAGCAATATAGACTACTAAAAGTGTCGTCTAACGCCGCAATCCGTACCTCGATACGATGCGCCGTTTGCTCGCAATAAATTTCCAACCGAAAGCCTGCACTATTCAGCGTGCACATTGCCTGGCTCTATCTTATCTTATATATATAAAGCCACAAGGCTAACTGACTCACTGACTGACTGACATTAATGTTTGCCCACTTCCAAGTGAGCTAGGAACTTGAAATTTGGCAGTCTGACTGCTTTTAGGCTGTAACCCAAGGAAAAATTCCAAAAAGTTCAAATTTTTGTGTACGTAGCCCCCCACGGAATAAAAAAATTTCGGGTTAGATCCTTCATTTCCAGATGCGCTAGAAACTTGAAATTTGGCAAGGTGATAGCTATTAACGTGTAACCCACGGAAAAATACCAAAAATTTTAAATTTTAAATTTTTGAACCCCTCCCCCAAACAAAATGGCGGATACCGTGATGCAGTGCCCTACAAAATTAATATTTGGCAAAGTTCTAGCTCCTAGCCTGTAACCGACGTAGAAATTGCAAAAAGTTAAAATATTTAATATTTCATCCACTAAAGAATTCGAAATATTAAGCCAAATTAAATGACGGTGCAGGCTTTCGTTTCGAGCTCTCTTGTGGCTAAACGGTAATTGTTATCAATAAACGGACTGCACTTTCGGCCGCTAAAATGAAGAGATCTACAACTTTGGTCCTATGACTTTTTGTCGTATCTCGACTCCTTCTACCTTAGATTGAGCTTCATTTTCCCGGTATCGGTCATTTTTGTTAAATTTCCATAAATGATTTTACTGATTCACACACTCATAAGATGGATAGATGAACGAAATTCAGGACGCTCCTTGGCAACGTCATTGGCCATATGTAGACCGACTTTCGTTGTTCTAGCTGCCTTGCAAGTATGGGAAAACGGAGGGTACATGTGGAAACACTATTGAAATTTCGGCCTAACTTATGATTCTTAAGCAATTTATGGCGAAACCCGTTGAGATACGGCAAAACCTCAAATAAGCAAAATTATAGGTCGTTTCATCGTCAACCTGCCTGCAAAGTTTCAAGACTGTAGCTGTCTGCCAAGTTGGCAAAATTATTTTTCAATTTGTGAAAAGTGGGCGAAATTTGACGTGGATCGAAACGTTCACCTCTTTCTATGGCATAAATATGCGGGATAGGAGAAAGCGCCTAAAGCAGTAACGTAGACCACTAAACGGGTCGTCTAACGCCGCAATCCGTACCTCGATACGACGCACCGTTTGCTCACAATAAATTTCCAAACGAAAGCCTGCACTATTTAGCGTGCACATTGCCTGGCTCTATCTTATATATATAAAGCCACAAGGCTAACTGACTGACTGACTCACTGACTCACTGACTCACTGACATTAATGTTTGCCCACTTCCGGGTGAGCTAGGAACTTGAAATTCGGCAGTCTGATAGCTTTTAGGCTGCAACCCGAGGAAAAATTCAAAGAAAGTGAAATTTTTCATATCTAGCCCCCCTTCCGGTCAATCAAAATATCGGACTGAAATTTCGTGTTAGATCCTTCCATATGAGCTAGGAACTTGAAATTCGACAGTCTGATAGCTATTATGCTGTAACCTAAGGCAAAATTCAAAAAAGTCAAATTTTCTTATATTTAGCCCCCCACCGAATCAAAGTATCGGACTCAAATTTCGGGTTAGACCCTTCTGTTCCAGGTGAGCTAGGAACTTGAAGTTCGGTAATCTGATGGCTATTATGCTGCAACCCAAGGAAAAATTCAAGAAAGGTGAAATTTTTCATATTTAGCCCCCTCTTCCGGCCAATCAAAATATCGGACTGAAATTTCGTGTTAGACCCTTCCAGATGAGCTAGGAACTTGAAATTCGGCAGTCTGATAGCTATTATGCTGTAACCTAAGGCAAAATTCCAAAAAGTCAAATTTTCTTATATTTAGCCCCCACCGAATCAAAATATCGGACTCAAATTTCGGGTTAGGCCCTTCTGTTCCAGATGAGCTAGGAACTTGAAGTTCGGTAATCTGATAGCTATTATGCTGCATCCGATGGAAAAATTCAAAAAAGGTGGAATTTTGCATATTAGCCCCCCTTACGGCCAATCAAAGTATCGGACCGAAATTTCGTGTTAGACCCTTCCAGATGAGCTAGGAACTTGAAATTCGGAAATCTGATAGCTATTGGGCTGTAAGCCAAGGCACAATTCCAAAATGTACAAATTTTTCGTATTTAGCCTCCATCCAATCAAAATATCGGACTCAAATTTCGGATTAGACCCGTCCGTTACAGATGACCTGGAAACTTGGAATTCGGCAGTCTGATAGCTATTAGGCTGCAACCCAAGGAAAAATTCGAAACGTTGAAATTTTTCATATTTAGTCCCCCTTCCGCCCCATCAATATATCAGACTAAAATTTCGTGTTAGACCCTTCCAGATGAGCTAGAAACTTGCTGTTAGGCTGTAACCCAAGGCAAAATTCCAAAAAGTTATAATTTTTTTTAATTAGCCCCCTTCGAATCAAAATGTCGGACTCAAATTTCGGGTTAGACCCTTCCATTCCAGATAAGGTGGAAATTTGGAATTCGGCAGTCTGATAGCTATTAGGCTGCAACCCAAGGAAAAACTCTAAAACGTTGAAAATTTTCGTATTTAGCCCCCCTTCCGCCCCATCAAAATATCGGACTAAAATTTCGTGTTAGACCCTTCCAAATGAGGTAGGAACTTGAAATTCGGAAATCTGATAGCTATTAGGCTGTAACCCAAGGCAAAATTCCAAAATGTACAAATTTTACGTATTTAGCCCCCATCGAATCAAAATATCGGACTCAAATTTCGGGTTAGACCCTTCCGTTCCAGATGACCTGGAAACTTGAAGTTCGGCAGTCTGATAGCTATTAGGCTGCAACTCAAGGAAAAATTCAAAAACGTTGAAATTTTTCATATTTAGCCCCCCTTCCGCCCCATCAATATATCGGACTAAAATTTCGTGTGAGACCCTTCCAGATGAGCTAGGAACTTGAAATTCGGAAATGTGATAGCTATTAGGCTGCAACCCAAGGCGAAATTCCAAAATGTTCAGATTTTTCGTATTTAGCCTCAATCCAATCAAAATATCGGACTCAAATTTCGGATTAGACCCGTCAGTTACAGATGACCTGGAAACTTGGAATTCGGCAGTCTGATAGCTATTAGGCTGCAACCCAAGGAAAAATACGAAAACGTTGAAATTTTTCATATTTAGCCCCCCTTCCGCCCCATCAAAATATCAGACTAAAATTTCGTGTTAGACCCTTCCAGATGAGCTAGGAACTTGAAATTCGGAAATCTGATAGCTATTAGGCTGCAACCCAAGGCGAAATTCCAAAACGTTCAGATTTTTCGTATTTAGCCTCAATCCAATCAAAATATCGGACTCAAATTTCGGATTAGACCCGTCAGTTACAGATGACCTGGAAACTTGGAATTCGGCAGTCTGATAGCTATTAGGCTGCAACCCAAGGAAAAATTCGAAAACGTTGAAATTTTTCATATTTAGTCCCCCTTCCGCCCCATCAAAATATCAGACTAAAATTTCGTGTTAGACCCTTCCAGATGAGCTAGAAACTTGAAATTCGGAAATATGATAGCTGTTAGGCTGTAACCCAAGGCAAAATTCCAAAAAGTTATAATTTTTTGTATTTAGCCCCTCTTCGAATCAAAATGTCGGACTCAAATTTCGGGTTAGACCCTTCCGTTCCAGATGAACTTGAAGCTTGGAATTCGGCAATCTGATAGCTGTTATTCTATAACCCGTGGAAATATTTCAAAATGTTCAAATTTATCACATTTAGCCCCCCACACCGGATTAAAATATCGGACTCAAATTTCGTGCTACACCCTTCCGCCCAATCAAGATATCGGACTCAAATTTCGTAGACCCTTTCTGATACCTATTAGGCTGTAACCCAAGGAAAAATTTCGGAAAGTTCAAATTTTTCATATTTAGACCCCCCACGGCTCAATCAAATTACCGGAATCAAATTTCGGGTTAGACCCTTCCAGATGGCCTAGGAACTTTGAATTTGGCAATGTGATAGCTATTAGCGTGTATCCTGCGGAAAAATTCCTAAAAGTATAAATTTTTAAATTAACCCCCTCCCCCAAACAAAATGGATACACCGTGATGCAGCGCCTTACAAAATTAAAATTTGGCAAATTTCTAGCTCCTAAACCATATCCGGCGTAGAAAAAGCAATAAGTTAATATAATTAATATTCAATCCACTAAAAATTCGAAATATTAAGGCAAATTTAAAAACGGTGCATCCTTTTGTTTCGAGATCTCTTGTGGGTAAACCGTAATAGTTATCGATAAATGGACTGCACTTTTATGTCCTAAAATGAGTAGATATACAACTTTGGTCCTATGACTTTCTGTCGTATCTCGACCCCTTCTACCTCAGATTGAGCTTCATTTTCCCGGTTTTGGAAAATTTTGTTAAATTTTCAAAAATTAATTTACTGATTCACACACTCATGAGACAGATAGATGCACTAAATTCAGCACGGTCCTTGGCACGGTTATTGGGCATATGCAGACCGACATTCATTATTCTAGCTGCCTTGAATGTATACGAAAATGGAAGGAATATATGTAAACACCAATAAAATTTCAGGCTAATTTAAGGTTCCTAAGCAATTTATGGTGAATCCCTTGGAGATACGGCAAAACATTAAATAAGTAAAATTCTATCTCCAGAAAATATCGAAATCTGGAAGTAATTTTCATTATGGTGCTAACTAGCGTTTCGAGGATTTTGGTGGCTAAACTGTAAGTTCTACCACCAAATGGACAAGACGTTCGGATCCGATCATGAAGAGATCTACAACTTCTGACCCGGGAATTTTAGTCGTATCATGATCCCTTATGCCTTAGATAGAGCTGCATTTTTCAGATCTAACGTCAATTTTTACATTTTCTGTAGTTAATTTTACTGTGTTACACACTTATAAGACCGATAGGTTCATGAAATTTAGCAGGCTCACTGGAACTTTCGAGGGTGACACGTGAGCAAAATGCATGATTCTAGCACCCTGTAAATCTGGAAAAACGAAAGTAAAACGGAAACACTGTATTCCTAATCCAATGTTCTAAACCAATCTGCGGCGAAAACGATGCAGATACGACTAAACATCAAATAACGGAAATATAGAACGTTTCAAACACGATAAACCTACCAACTTTCAAGACTGTAGCTCCCCGTTACGTTCGGAAATTTCTTATCTTGTGAGAATCGTATGTAATTTTCACCACGTCGAAACGTTTAACGCTATCATTTCTATAACTCGTGAATGTACGGTACGAGAAAATATTAGAGGACCATACATGTAAGCGAATATATGGGCCGTCTGGTGGCGCAATCCGTTTTTCGTAACGAAGTACCGGTTCGCAACTGTAATTTTCCATGTGACCACTTATAATGTACAGGAATGGGGGGTTTGGGGGCGCAGCCCCCAACGAGCGAAAGCGAGTCCTATATATATAAAGCCACAAGGCTAACTGACTGACTGACTGACTCACTGACATTAATGTTTGCCCACTTCCAGGTGAGCTAGGAACTTGAAATTCGGCAGTCTGATAGCTTTTAGGCTGCAACCCAAGGAAAAATTCCAAAAAGTTCAATTTTTTTATTTAGCCCCCCCTTCGCCGAATCACTCAAATTTCGGTGTTACACCCTTGCAGATTAGCTAGGAACTTGAAATTAGGCAATCAAATAGGTATTAGGGTGGAACCCAGGGAAAAATTCCGAAAAGTTGAAATTTTTCATATTTAGCCCCCTTCCGCCCAATCAAAATATCGGAGTGAAATTTCGTGTTAGGCCCTTCCAGATGAGCTAGGAACTTGAAATGTGGCAATCTGATAGCTATTAGGGTGTTTCCCAAGGGAAAATTCCAAAAAGTTCAATTTTTTTTATTTAGCCCCCCCTTCGCCGAATCACTCAAATTTCGGTGTTACACCCTTGCAGATTAGCTAGGAACTTGAAATTCGGCAAACAGATAGCTATTATAGTGCAACCCAAGGAAAAATTCCAAAAAGTTGAAATTTTTCATATTTAGCCCCCTTCCGCCCAATCAAAATATCGGAGTGAAATTTCGTTTTGGGCCCTTCCACATGAGCTAGGAACTTGAAATGTGGCAATCTGATAGCTGTTAGGGTGTGTCCCAAGGGAAAATTCTAAAAAGTACATTTTTTGTATTTAGCCCCCCCTTCGCCGAAATACTGAATATTCGTGTTACACCCTTGCTGATGAGCTAGGAATTGAAATTCGGCAGTCGAATAGCTATTAGGCTGCAACCCAAGGAAAAATTCCAAAAAGTTGAAATTTTTCATATTTAGCCCCCCTTCCGCCCAATCAAAATATCGGAGTGACATTTCGTGTTAGGCCCTTCCAGGTGAGCTAGGAACTTGAAATGTGGCAATCTGATAGCTATTAGGGTGTGTCCCAAGGGAGAATTTCAAAAAGTTCAATTTTTTTGTATTTAGCCCCCCCTTCGCCGAATCACTCAAATTTCGGTGTTACACCCTTGCAGATTAGCTAGGAACTTGAAATTCGGCAATCAAATAGCTATTAGGGTGCAACCCAAGGAAAAATTCCAAAAAGTTGAAATTTTTCATATTTAGCCCCCCTTCCGCCCAATCAAAATATCGGAGTGAAATTTCGTGTTAGGCCCTTCCAGATGAGCTAGGAACTTGAAATGTGGCAATCTGATAGCTATTAGGGTGTGTCCCAAGGTAAAATTATAAAAAGTTCAAATTTTTTTTATTTAGCCCCCCCACCGAATCACTCAAATTTCGGTGTTACACCCTTGCATATTAGCTAGGAACTTGAAGTTCGGCGGTCTGACAGTTATTAGGCTGCAAACCAAGGAAAAATTCCGAAAAGTTGAAATTTTTCATATTTAGCCCCCTTCCGCCCAATCAAAATATCGGACTGAAATGTCGTGTTAGACCCTTCCATATGAGCTAGGAACTTGAAATTCGGCTGCCTGATAGCTATTTGGCTGTAACCCAATTACGAATTCCAAAAAGTTCAAAATTTTCATATTTATCCCCCCACCGAATCAAAATGTGGGACTCAAATTTCGGTTTAGAACCTTCCGTTCCAGATGCGCTAGAATATTGGATTTCGGCAATCTGATAGCTATTAGGCTGAAACCCAAGGAAAATGCCAAAAAGTTAAAATTTTTCATATTTAATACCCCCGCCCAATCAATACAACGAGCTCAATTTTTTTGTTAGAGCCTTCCAGATGATCTACGATCTTGAGATTCGGCGATGTGATGGCTATTAGGTTGCAACCCAAGGAAAAATTCAAATTTAGTTCAAATTTTTCATATTTAGCCCTCTCCCCGCCCAATCAAATTATCAGACTCAAATTTCGTGTTAGGCCCATCCAGATGATCCAGGAATTGAAATTAATCAATATGATAGAAATTGGGCTGTAAGCCAAGAAAAAATTCCAAAACATTCCATTTTCTCATATTTACCCCTCCACCACCCAATCAAAATCCTCTGCACCCCTCCCCCCAAACAAAATGGCGGACGCCATGATGCAGTGCCCTACAAAATTAATATTTGGCAGTGCTCTAGATCCAAGCCTGTAACCGACGAAGAAATCGCAACAAGTTCAAATTTTGAATAATTAACCCACTGAAAAATCGAAATATGAAGCCAAATTTAATGACGATGCAGACTTTCGTTTAGAGCTATTTTGTGGCTGAACGGTAATTGCTATCAATGAACTGATTGCACTTTCGCTTCCTAAAATTAAGATGTCTACAATTTTGGTCGTATGACTTTTTGTCGTATCTCGACCCCTTCTACCTTAGACTGACCTTCATTTCCCCGGTTTTTATCAATTTTGTTAAATTTCCATACATTTTTTACTGATTAACACACTCATAAGACAGATAGACACTAAATTCAGCACGCTCCCTGACACGACCATTGGCCATATGTAGACCGACTTTGATTATTCTACTGCTATGAATGTATGGGAAACTGAAGGAATAACTTACCTAGAAACGCTACCTTAATTTCAGCATAATGTATGTACCGTAATCAATTTATGGTGAAGATCATGGAGATACGGCAAAACCTCAAACAACCAAAATTGTAGGTCGTTATATTGTCGTCCAGCGTGCCAAGTTTCAAGAGTGTAGGTGTCTGCTAAGTTGGCAAAATCTCTTTCAAATTTGTTTAAAGCGGTCGAAATTTGACATGGATCGATATGTTCACCTCCTTCCTTGGTATAAATACGCAAGATACTAGAAAAGGCCTAAGACAGTAATGTAGAAGACTAAAGGGGTCGTCTGATGGCGCAATCCATACTTTGATACGACGTACCGTTTTTCCGCAATAAATTTCCGAACCAAAGTCTCCACTATTTAGCGTGCACATTGCCTGGCTCTATATTATATATATAAAACTGTTTGGCTCACTGGCTGGCATAAATGTTTACCCACTTCGGCATGAGCTAGAAACTTAAAATTTAACAATATGATAGCAAATAGGCTGTATTGTGGAAAAGTTCCATATGTTGATTTTGTGTTATTTTTACTTCCCTTGCCTTAAACTAAATTTTGGACGATATGTTGCAGTGCGCCAAAGAATTAAAATTTGTCGCAGTTACATCTTTGGCCTGCAACCGACGGAGAAATTCTAAGGAGTTGAATTGTTTAACGTTTTCATCTCCAGAAGTTATCGAAATCTGGAAGCTATTTTCATTATGGTGCTAAGTAACGTTTCGATAATTTTGGTGGCTAAACTGTAAGTCGTACCGCCAAATGGACAAGACGTTCGGATCCCATCATGAAGGGTTCTACAACTTCGGTCCCGGGAATTTTAGTCGTATCATGATCCCTTATGCCTTGGATAGAACTCCATTTTTCAGATTAACGTCAATTTTTTACAGTTTTCGTAATTAATTTACTGTTTTACACACTTATAAGACCGATAGAATCATGAAATTTGGCAGGCTCATTGGAACGTTTGTGGGCCACAAGTGACCAAATGCATGATTCTAGCACCCTGTAAACATGGAAAAACGAAAGTAATACGTAAACCCTGTCCTCCTAATCCAAGGTTCTAAACCAATCTATGGTCAACTCGAACAGATACGACAAAACATCAAATAACGGAAATATAGAGCGTTTCAACCACAATAAACCTTCCAAGTTTCAAGATTATAGCTCCCCATTACATTAGGAAAATAATTTCTTATCTTGTGAGAATCGTACGTAATTTTCACCACGTCGGAACGTTTAACGCTACCTCGTCTACAAATCGTGAATATACGGTACGAGAATATATTACAGGACCAAATATGTACGCGAATATATGCGCCGTCTGGTGGCGAATTCGTTCTTCGTAACGAGGTACCTTTTCGTCACAGTAGTTTTCCATGTGAGCACTTGAAATATAGAGGAATTGGGGGTTTGGGGGCGCAGCCCCCAACGAGCGAAAGCGAGTCATATATATAAAGCCGCAAGGCTCACTCACTGACATAAATGTTTACCCACTTCGACTTGAGCTAGAAACTAGAAATTTGGCAAGGCGATAGCTATTAGCGTGTAACCTACGGAATAATTCCAGAAATTTTAAATTTTAAATTTTTGCCCCCTCCCCCCAAACAAAATGGCGGATACCGTGATGCAGTGCCCCACAAAATTAATATTTGGCAAAGTTCTAGCTCCTAGCCTGTAACCGACGTAGAAATTGCAAAAAGTTAAAATATTTAATATTTCATCCACTAAAAAATTCGAAATATTATGCCAAATTAAATCACGGTGCAGGCTTTCGTTTCGAGCTCTCTTGTGGCTAAACGGTAATTGTTATCAATAAACGGACTGCACTTTCGGCCCCTAAAATGAAGAGATCTACAACTTTGGTCCTATGACTTTTTATCGTATCTCGACTCCTTCTACCTTAGATTGAGCTTCGTTTTCCCGGTTTCGGTAATTTTTGTTAAATTTCCATAAAGGAGTTTACTGATTCACACACTCATAAGATGGATAGATGAACGAAATTCAGGACGCTTCTTGGCAACGTCATTGGCCATATGTAGACCGACTTTCGTTATTCTAGCTGCCTTGCAAGTATGGGAAAACGGAGGGTACATGTGGAAACACTATTGAAATTTCGGCCTAATTTATGATTCTTAAGCAATTTATGGCGAAACCCGTTGAGATACGGCAAAACCTCAAATAAGCAAAATTATAGGTCGTTTCATCGCCAAACTGCCTGCAAAGCTTCAAGACTGTAGCTGTCTGCCAAGTTGGCAAAATTATTTTTCAATTTGTGAAAAGTGGGCGAAATTTGACATGGATCGAAACGTTCACCTCTTTCTATGGCATAAATATGCGGGATAGGAGAAAGCGCCTAAGGCAGCAATGTAGACCAATAAACGGGTCGTCTAACGCCGCAATCCGTACCTCGATACGACGCACCGTTTGCTCACAATAAATTTCCAAACGAAAGCCTGCACTATTTAGCGTGCACATTGCCTGGCTCTATCTTATCCTATATATATAAAGCCACAAGGCTAACTGACTCACTCACTCACTCACTGACATTAATGTTTGCCCACTTCCAAGTGAGGTAGGAACTTGAAATTCGGCAGTCTGATAGCTATTAGGCTGCAACCAAAGGAAAAATTGCAAAAAGTACAATTTTTTTATATTTAGCCCCCCTTCCGCCCAATCAAAGAAATTTCGTGTTAGACCCTTCCAGATGAGCTAGGAACTTGAAATTCGGCAACCTGATAGATATTAGGCTGTAACTCAAGGAAAAATTCCAAAAAGTTCAAATTTTTCTGTACGTAGCCCCCCACGGAATAAACAAATTTCGGGTTAGATCCTTCAGTTCCAGATGCGCTAGAAACTTGAAATTTGGCAAGGTGATAGCTATTAGCGTATAACCCACGGAAAAATTCCAAAAATTTTAAATTTTAATTTTTGCCCCCCTCCCCCCAAACAAAATGGCGGATACCGTGATGCAGTGCCCCACAAAATTAATATTTGGCAAAGTTCTAGCTCCTAGCCTGTAACCGACGTAGAAATTGTAAAAAGTTAAAATATTTAATATTTCATCCACTAAAAAATTCGAAATATTAAGCCAAATTAAATGACGGTGCAGGCTTTCGTTTCGAGCTCTCTTGTGGCTAAACGGTAATTGTTATCAATAAACGGACTGCACTTTCGGGCCCTAAAATGAAGAGATCTACAACTTTGGTCCTGTGACTTTTTGTCGTATCTCGACTCCTTCTACCTTAGATTGAGCTTCATTTTCCCGGTATCGGTCATTTTTGTTAAATTTCCATAAATGATTTTACTGATTCACACACTCATAAGATGGATAGATGAACGAAATTCAGGACGCTCCTTGGCAACGTCATTGGCCATATGTAGACCGACTTTCGTTATTCTAGCTGCCTTGCAAGTATGGGAAAACGGAGGGTACATGTGGAAACACTATTGAAATTTCGGCCTAATTTATGATTCTTAAGCAATTTATGGCGAAACCCGTTGAGATACGGCAAAACCTCAAATAAGCAAAATTATAGGTCGTTTCATCGCCAAACTGCCTGCAAAGCTTCAAGACTGTAGCTGTCTGCCAAGTTGGCAAAATTATTTTTCAATTTGTGAAAAGTGGGCGAAATTTGACATGGATCGAAACGTTCACCTCTTTCTATGGCATAAATATGCGGGATAGGAGAAAGCGCCTAAGGCAGCAATGTAGACCACTAAACGGGTCGTCTAACGCCGCAATCCGTACCTCGATACGACGCACCGTTTGCTCACAATAAATTTCCAAACGAAAGCCTGCACTATTTAGCGTGCACATTGCCTGGCTCTATCTTATCCTATATATATAAAGCCACAAGGCTAACTGACTCACTCACTCACTGACTGACATTAATGTTTGCCCACTTCCAAGTGAGCTAGGAACTTGAAATTCGGCAGCCTGACAGCTTTTAGGCTGCAACCCAAGGAAAAATTGCAAAAAGTACAATTTTTTTTATATTTAGCCCCCCTTCCGCCCAATCAAAGAAATTTCGCGTTAGACCCTTCCAGATGAGCTAGGAACTTAAAATTTGGCAAGGTGATAGCTATTAGCGTGTAACCCACGGAAAAATTCCAAAAAGTTCAAATTTTTGTGTACGTAGCCACCCACGGAATAAAAAAAATTCGGGTTAGATCCTTCAGTTCCAGATGCGCTAGAAACTTAAAATTTGGCAAGGTGATAGCTATTAGCGTGTAACCCACGGAAAAATTCCAAAAATTTTAAATTTTAAATTTTTGCCCCCTCCCCCCAAACAAAATGGCGGATACCGTGATGCAGTGCCCTACAAAATTAATATTTGGCAAAGTTCTAGCTCCTAGCCTGTAACCGACGTAGAAATTGCAAAAAGTTAAAATATTTAATATTTCATCCACTAAAAAATTCGAAATTTTAAGCCAAATTAAATCACGGTGCAGGCTTTCGTTTCGAGCTCTCTTGTGGCTAAACGGTAATTGTTATCAATAAACGGACTGCACTTTCGGCCCCTAAAATGAAGAGATCTACAACTTTGGTCCTATGACTTTTTGTCGTATCTCGACTCCTTCTACCTTAGATTGAGCTTCATTTTCCCGGTATCGGTCATTTTTGTTAAATTTCCATAAATGATTTTACTGATTCACACACTCATAAGATGGATAGATGAACGAAATTCAGGACGCTCCTTGGCAACGTCATTGGCCATATGTAGACCGACTTTCGTTATTCTAGCTGCCTTGCAAGTATGGGAAAACGGAGCGTACATGTGGAAACAATATTGAAATTTCGGCCTAATTTATGATTCTTAAGCAATTTATGGCGAAACCCGTTGAGATACGGCAAAACCTTAAATAACCAAAATTATAGGTCGTTTCATCGCCAATCTGCCTGCAAAGGTTCAAGACTGTAGCTGTCTGCCCAGTTGGCAAAATTATTTTTCAACTTGTGAAAAGTGGGCGAAATTTGACATGGATCGAAACGTTCACCTCGTTCTATGGCATAAATATGCGGGATAGGAGAAAGCGCCTAAGCCAGTAATGTAGACCACTAAAAGGGTCGTCTAACGCCGCAATCCGTACCTCGATACGATGCACCGTTTGTTCGCAATAAATTTCCAAACGAAAGCCTGCACTATTCAGCGTGCACATTGCCTGGCTCTATCTTATCTTATATATATAAAGCCGCAAGGCTCACTCACTGACATAAATGTTTACCCACTTCGACTTGAGCTAGAAACTAGAAATTTGGCAAGGCGATAGCTATTAGCGTGTAACCTACGGAATAATTCCAGAAATTTTAAATTTTAAATTTTTGCCCCCTCCCCCCAAACAAAATGGCGGATACCGTGATGCAGTGCCCCACAAAATTAATATTTGGCAAAGTTCTAGCTCCTAGCCTGTAACCGACGTAGAAATTGCAAAAAGTTAAAATATTTAATATTTCATCCACTAAAAAATTCGAAATATTATGCCAAATTAAATCACGGTGCAGGCTTTCGTTTCGAGCTCTCTTGTGGCTAAACGGTAATTGTTATCAATAAACGGACTGCACTTTCGGTCCCTAAAATGAAGAGATCTACAACTTTGGTCCTATGACTTTTTATCGTATCTCGACTCCTTCTACCTTAGATTGAGCTTCGTTTTCCCGGTTTCGGTAATTTTTGTTAAATTTCCATAAAGGAGTTTACTGATTCACACACTCATAAGATGGATAGATGAACGAAATTCAGGACGCTTCTTGGCAACGTCATTGGCCATATGTAGACCGACTTTCGTTATTCTAGCTGCCTTGCAAGTATGGGAAAACGGAGGGTACATGTGGAAACACTATTGAAATTTCGGCCTAATTTATGATTCTTAAGCAATTTATGGCGAAACCCGTTGAGATACGGCAAAACCTCAAATAAGCAAAATTATAGGTCGCTTCATCGCCAAACTGCCTGCAAAGCTTCAAGACTGTAGCTGTCTGCCAAGTTGGCAAAATTATTTTTCAATTTGTGAAAAGTGGGCGAAATTTGACATGGATCGAAACGTTCACCTCTTTCTATGGCATAAATATGCGGGATAGGAGAAAGCGCCTAAGGCAGCAATGTAGACCAATAAACGGGTCGTCTAACGCCGCAATCCGTACCTCGATACGACGCACCGTTTGCTCACAATAAATTTCCAAACGAAAGCCTGCACTATTTAGCGTGCACATTGCCTGGCTCTACCTTATCCTATATATATAAAGCCACAAGGCTAACTGACTCACTCACTCACTCACTGACATTAATGTTTGCCCACTTCCAAGTGAGGTAGGAACTTGAAATTCGGCAGTCTGATAGCTATTAGGCTGCAACCAAAGGAAAAATTGCTAAAAGTACAATTTTTTTATATTTAGCCCCCCTTCCGCCCAATCAAAGAAATTTCGTGTTAGACCCTTCCAGATGAGCTAGGAACTTGAAATTCGGCAACCTGATAGATATTAGGCTGTAACTCAAGGAAAAATTCCAAAAAGTTCAAATTTTTCTGTACGTAGCCCCCCACGGAATAAACAAATTTCGGGTTAGATCCTTCAGTTCCAGATGCGCTAGAAACTTGAAATTTGGCAAGGTGATAGCTATTAGCGTATAACCCACGGAAAAATTCCAAAAATTTTAAATTTTAATTTTTGCCCCCCTCCCCCCAAACAAAATGGCGGATACCGTGATGCAGTGCCCCACAAAATTAATATTTGGCAAAGTTCTAGCTCCTAGCCTGTAACCGACGTAGAAATTGTAAAAAGTTAAAATATTTAATATTTCATCCACTAAAAAATTCGAAATATTAAGCCAAATTAAATGACGGTGCAGGCTTTCGTTTCGAGCTCTCTTGTGGCTAAACGGTAATTGTTATCAATAAACGGACTGCACTTTCGGCCCCTAAAATGAAGAGATCTACAACTTTGGTCCTGTGACTTTTTGTCGTATCTCGACTCCTTCTACCTTAGATTGAGCTTCATTTTCCCGGTATCGGTCATTTTTGTTAAATTTCCATAAATGATTTTACTGATTCACACACTCATAAGATGGATAGATGAACGAAATTCAGGACGCTCCTTGGCAACGTCATTGGCCATATGTAGACCGACTTTCGTTATTCTAGCTGCCTTGCAAGTATGGGAAAACGGAGGGTACATGTGGAAACACTATTGAAATTTCGGCCTAATTTATGATTCTTAAGCAATTTATGGCGAAACCCGTTGAGATACGGCAAAACCTCAAATAAGCAAAATTATAGGTCGTTTCATCGCCAAACTGCCTGCAAAGCTTCAAGACTGTAGCTGTCTGCCAAGTTGGCAAAATTATTTTTCAATTTGTGAAAAGTGGGCGAAATTTGACATGGATCGAAACGTTCACCTCTTTCTATGGCATAAATATGCGGGATAGGAGAAAGCGCCTAAGGCAGCAATGTAGACCACTAAACGGGTCGTCTAACGCCGCAATCCGTACCTCGATACGACGCACCGTTTGCTCACAATAAATTTCCAAACGAAAGCCTGCACTATTTAGCGTGCACATTGCCTGGCTCTATCTTATCCTATATATATAAAGCCACAAGGCTAACTGACTCACTCACTCACTCACTGACATTAATGTTTGCCCACTTCCAAGTGAGCTAGGAACTTGAAATTCGGCAGTCTGACAGCTTTTAGGCTGCAACCCAAGGAAAAATTGCAAAAAGTACAATTTTTTTATATTTAGCCCCCCTTCCGCCCAATCAAAGAAATTTCGTGTTAGACCCTTCCAGATGAGCTAGGAACTTGAAATTCGGCAACCTGATAGATATTAGGCTGTAACTCAAGGAAAAATTCCAAAAAGTTCAAATTTTTCTGTACGTAGCCCCCCACGGAATAAACAAATTTCGGGTTAGATCCTTCAGTTCCAGATGCGCTAGAAACTTGAAATTTGGCAAGGTGATAGCTATTAGCGTATAACCCACGGAAAAATTCCAAAAATTTTAAATTTTAATTTTTGCCCCCCTCCCCCCAAACAAAATGGCGGATACCGTGATGCAGTGCCCCACAAAATTAATATTTGGCAAAGTTCTAGCTCCTAGCCTGTAACCGACGTAGAAATTGTAAAAAGTTAAAATATTTAATATTTCATCCACTAAAAAATTCGAAATTTTAAGCCAAATTAAATCACGGTGCAGGCTTTCGTTTCGAGCTCTCTTGTGGCTAAACGGTAATTGTTATCAATAAACGGACTGCACTTTCGGCCCCTAAAATGAAGAGATCTACAACTTTGGTCCTATGACTTTTTGTCGTATCTCGACTCCTTCTACCTTAGATTGAGCTTCATTTTCCCGGTATCGGTCATTTTTGTTAAATTTCCATAAATGATTTTACTGATTCACACACTCATAAGATGGATAGATGAACGAAATTCAGGACGCTCCTTGGCAACGTCATTGGCCATATGTAGACCGACTTTCGTTATTCTAGCTGCCTTGCAAGTATGGGAAAACGGAGCGTACATGTGGAAACAATATTGAAATTTCGGCCTAATTTATGATTCTTAAGCAATTTATGGCGAAACCCGTTGAGATACGGCAAAACCTTAAATAACCAAAATTATAGGTCGTTTCATCGCCAATCTGCCTGCAAAGGTTCAAGACTGTAGCTGTCTGCCCAGTTGGCAAAATTATTTTTCAACTTGTGAAAAGTGGGCGAAATTTGACATGGATCGAAACGTTCACCTCGTTCTATGGCATAAATATGCGGGATAGGAGAAAGCGCCTAAGCCAGTAATGTAGACCACTAAAAGGGTCGTCTAACGCCGCAATCCGTACCTCGATACGATGCACCGTTTGTTCGCAATAAATTTCCAAACGAAAGCCTGCACTATTCAGCGTGCACATTGCCTGGCTCTATCTTATCTTATATATATAAAGCCGCAAGGCTCACTCACTGACATAAATGTTTACCCACTTCGACTTGAGCTAGAAACTAGAAATTTGGCAAGGCGATAGCTATTAGCGTGTAACCTACGGAATAATTCCAGAAATTTTAAATTTTAAATTTTTGCCCCCTCCCCCCAAACAAAATGGCGGATACCGTGATGCAGTGCCCCACAAAATTAATATTTGGCAAAGTTCTAGCTCCTAGCCTGTAACCGACGTAGAAATTGCAAAAAGTTAAAATATTTAATATTTCATCCACTAAAAAATTCGAAATATTATGCCAAATTAAATCACGGTGCAGGCTTTCGTTTCGAGCTCTCTTGTGGCTAAACGGTAATTGTTATCAATAAACGGACTGCACTTTCGGTCCCTAAAATGAAGAGATCTACAACTTTGGTCCTATGACTTTTTATCGTATCTCGACTCCTTCTACCTTAGATTGAGCTTCGTTTTCCCGGTTTCGGTAATTTTTGTTAAATTTCCATAAAGGAGTTTACTGATTCACACACTCATAAGATGGATAGATGAACGAAATTCAGGACGCTTCTTGGCAACGTCATTGGCCATATGTAGACCGACTTTCGTTATTCTAGCTGCCTTGCAAGTATGGGAAAACGGAGGGTACATGTGGAAACACTATTGAAATTTCGGCCTAATTTATGATTCTTAAGCAATTTATGGCGAAACCCGTTGAGATACGGCAAAACCTCAAATAAGCAAAATTATAGGTCGCTTCATCGCCAAACTGCCTGCAAAGCTTCAAGACTGTAGCTGTCTGCCAAGTTGGCAAAATTATTTTTCAATTTGTGAAAAGTGGGCGAAATTTGACATGGATCGAAACGTTCACCTCTTTCTATGGCATAAATATGCGGGATAGGAGAAAGCGCCTAAGGCAGCAATGTAGACCAATAAACGGGTCGTCTAACGCCGCAATCCGTACCTCGATACGACGCACCGTTTGCTCACAATAAATTTCCAAACGAAAGCCTGCACTATTTAGCGTGCACATTGCCTGGCTCTACCTTATCCTATATATATAAAGCCACAAGGCTAACTGACTCACTCACTCACTCACTGACATTAATGTTTGCCCACTTCCAAGTGAGGTAGGAACTTGAAATTCGGCAGTCTGATAGCTATTAGGCTGCAACCAAAGGAAAAATTGCTAAAAGTACAATTTTTTTATATTTAGCCCCCCTTCCGCCCAATCAAAGAAATTTCGTGTTAGACCCTTCCAGATGAGCTAGGAACTTGAAATTCGGCAACCTGATAGATATTAGGCTGTAACTCAAGGAAAAATTCCAAAAAGTTCAAATTTTTCTGTACGTAGCCCCCCACGGAATAAACAAATTTCGGGTTAGATCCTTCAGTTCCAGATGCGCTAGAAACTTGAAATTTGGCAAGGTGATAGCTATTAGCGTATAACCCACGGAAAAATTCCAAAAATTTTAAATTTTAATTTTTGCCCCCCTCCCCCCAAACAAAATGGCGGATACCGTGATGCAGTGCCCCACAAAATTAATATTTGGCAAAGTTCTAGCTCCTAGCCTGTAACCGACGTAGAAATTGTAAAAAGTTAAAATATTTAATATTTCATCCACTAAAAAATTCGAAATATTAAGCCAAATTAAATGACGGTGCAGGCTTTCGTTTCGAGCTCTCTTGTGGCTAAACGGTAATTGTTATCAATAAACGGACTGCACTTTCGGCCCCTAAAATGAAGAGATCTACAACTTTGGTCCTGTGACTTTTTGTCGTATCTCGACTCCTTCTACCTTAGATTGAGCTTCATTTTCCCGGTATCGGTCATTTTTGTTAAATTTCCATAAATGATTTTACTGATTCACACACTCATAAGATGGATAGATGAACGAAATTCAGGACGCTCCTTGGCAACGTCATTGGCCATATGTAGACCGACTTTCGTTATTCTAGCTGCCTTGCAAGTATGGGAAAACGGAGGGTACATGTGGAAACACTATTGAAATTTCGGCCTAATTTATGATTCTTAAGCAATTTATGGCGAAACCCGTTGAGATACGGCAAAACCTCAAATAAGCAAAATTATAGGTCGTTTCATCGCCAAACTGCCTGCAAAGCTTCAAGACTGTAGCTGTCTGCCAAGTTGGCAAAATTATTTTTCAATTTGTGAAAAGTGGGCGAAATTTGACATGGATCGAAACGTTCACCTCTTTCTATGGCATAAATATGCGGGATAGGAGAAAGCGCCTAAGGCAGCAATGTAGACCACTAAACGGGTCGTCTAACGCCGCAATCCGTACCTCGATACGACGCACCGTTTGCTCACAATAAATTTCCAAACGAAAGCCTGCACTATTTAGCGTGCACATTGCCTGGCTCTATCTTATCCTATATATATAAAGCCACAAGGCTAACTGACTCACTCACTCACTCACTGACATTAATGTTTGCCCACTTCCAAGTGAGCTAGGAACTTGAAATTCGGCAGTCTGACAGCTTTTAGGCTGCAACCCAAGGAAAAATTGCAAAAAGTACAATTTTTTTATATTTAGCCCCCCTTCCGCCCAATCAAAGAAATTTCGTGTTAGACCCTTCCAGATGAGCTAGGAACTTGAAATTCGGCAACCTGATAGATATTAGGCTGTAACTCAAGGAAAAATTCCAAAAAGTTCAAATTTTTCTGTACGTAGCCCCCCACGGAATAAACAAATTTCGGGTTAGATCCTTCAGTTCCAGATGCGCTAGAAACTTGAAATTTGGCAAGGTGATAGCTATTAGCGTATAACCCACGGAAAAATTCCAAAAATTTTAAATTTTAATTTTTGCCCCCCTCCCCCCAAACAAAATGGCGGATACCGTGATGCAGTGCCCCACAAAATTAATATTTGGCAAAGTTCTAGCTCCTAGCCTGTAACCGACGTAGAAATTGTAAAAAGTTAAAATATTTAATATTTCATCCACTAAAAAATTCGAAATATTAAGCCAAATTAAATGACGGTGCAGGCTTTCGTTTCGAGCTCTCTTGTGGCTAAACGGTAATTGTTATCAATAAACGGACTGCACTTTCGGCCCCTAAAATGAAGAGATCTACAACTTTGGTCCTATGACTTTTTGTCGTATCTCGACTCCTTCTACCATAGATTGAGCTTCATTTTCCCGGTATCGGTCATTTTTGTTAAATTTCCATAAATGATTTTACTGATTCACACACTCATAAGATGGATAGATGAACGAAATTCAGGACGCTCCTTGGCAACGTCATTGGCCATATGTAGACCGACTTTCGTTATTCTAGCTGCCTTGCAAGTATGGGAAAACGGAGCGTACATGTGGAAACAATATTGAAATTTCGGCCTAATTTATGATTCTTAAGCAATTTATGGCGAAACCCGTTGAGATACGGCAAAAGCTTAAATAACCAAAATTATAGGTCGTTTCATCGCCAATCTGCCTGCAAAGGTTCAAGACTGTAGCTGTCTGCCCAGTTGGCAAAATTATTTTTCAACTTGTGAAAAGTGGGCGAAATTTGACATGGATCGAAACGTTCACCTCGTTCTATGGCATAAATATGCGGGATAGGAGAAAGCGCCTAAGCCAGTAATGTAGACCACTAAAAGGGTCGTCTAACGCCGCAATCCGTACCTCGATACGATGCACCGTTTGTTCGCAATAAATTTCCAAACGAAAGCCTGCACTATTCAGCGTGCACATTGCCTGGCTCTATCTTATCTTATATATATAAAGCCGCAAGGCTCACTCACTGACATAAATGTTTACCCACTTCGACTTGAGCTAGAAACTAGAAATTTGGCAAGGCGATAGCTATTAGCGTGTAACCTACGGAATAATTCCAGAAATTTTAAATTTTAAATTTTTGCCCCCTCCCCCCAAACAAAATGGCGCATACCGTGATGCAGTGCCCCACAAAATTAATATTTGGCAAAGTTCTAGCTCCTAGCCTGTAACCGACGTAGAAATTGCAAAAAGTTAAAATATTTAATATTTCATCCACTAAAAAATTCGAAATATTATGCCAAATTAAATCACGGTGCAGGCTTTCGTTTCGAGCTCTCTTGTGGCTAAACGGTAATTGTTATCAATAAACGGACTGCACTTTCGGCCCCTAAAATGAAGAGATCTACAACTTTGGTCCTATGACTTTTTATCGTATCTCGACTCCTTCTACCTTAGATTGAGCTTCGTTTTCCCGGTTTCGGTAATTTTTGTTAAATTTCCATAAAGGAGTTTACTGATTCACACACTCATAAGATGGATAGATGAACGAAATTCAGGACGCTTCTTGGCAACGTCATTGGCCATATGTAGACCGACTTTCGTTATTCTAGCTGCCTTGCAAGTATGGGAAAACGGAGGGTACATGTGGAAACACTATTGAAATTTCGGCCTAATTTATGATTCTTAAGCAATTTATGGCGAAACCCGTTGAGATACGGCAAAACCTCAAATAAGCAAAATTATAGGCCGTTTCATCGCCAAACTGCCTGCAAAGCTTCAAGACTGTAGCTGTCTGCCAAGTTGGCAAAATTATTTTTCAATTTGTGAAAAGTGGGCGAAATTTGACATGGATCGAAACGTTCACCTCTTTCTATGGCATAAATATGCGGGATAGGAGAAAGCGCCTAAGGCAGCAATGTAGACCAATAAACGGGTCGTCTAACGCCGCAATCCGTACCTCGATACGACGCACCGTTTGCTCACAATAAATTTCCAAACGAAAGCCTGCACTATTTAGCGTGCACATTGCCTGGCTCTATCTTATCCTATATATATAAAGCCACAAGGCTAACTGACTCACTCACTCACTCACTGACATTAATGTTTGCCCACTTCCAAGTGAGGTAGGAACTTGAAATTCGGCAGTCTGATAGCTATTAGGCTGCAACCAAAGGAAAAATTGCAAAAAGTACAATTTTTTTATATTTAGCCCCCCTTCCGCCCAATCAAAGAAATTTCGTGTTAGACCCTTCCAGATGAGCTAGGAACTTGAAATTCGGCAACCTGATAGATATTAGGCTGTAACTCAAGGAAAAATTCCAAAAAGTTCAAATTTTTCTGTACGTAGCCCCCCACGGAATAAACAAATTTCGGGTTAGATCCTTCAGTTCCAGATGCGCTAGAAACTTGAAATTTGGCAAGGTGATAGCTATTAGCGTATAACCCACGGAAAAATTCCAAAAATTTTAAATTTTAATTTTTGCCCCCCTCCCCCCAAACAAAATGGCGGATACCGTGATGCAGTGCCCCACAAAATTAATATTTGGCAAAGTTCTAGCTCCTAGCCTGTAACCGACGTAGAAATTGTAAAAAGTTAAAATATTTAATATTTCATCCACTAAAAAATTCGAAATATTAAGCCAAATTAAATGACGGTGCAGGCTTTCGTTTCGAGCTCTCTTGTGGCTAAACGGTAATTGTTATCAATAAACGGACTGCACTTTCGGCCCCTAAAATGAAGAGATCTACAACTTTGGTCCTGTGACTTTTTGTCGTATCTCGACTCCTTCTACCTTAGATTGAGCTTCATTTTCCCGGTATCGGTCATTTTTGTTAAATTTCCATAAATGATTTTACTGATTCACACACTCATAAGATGGATAGATGAACGAAATTCAGGACGCTCCTTGGCAACGTCATTGGCCATATGTAGACCG
Source organism: Anabrus simplex (assembly GCF_040414725.1). Taxonomy (NCBI): domain Eukaryota; kingdom Metazoa; phylum Arthropoda; class Insecta; order Orthoptera; family Tettigoniidae; genus Anabrus; species Anabrus simplex. The sequence goes on along the minus strand of NC_090274.1, from coordinate 84,088,002 downwards.
ACTTTCGTTATTCTAGCTGCCTTGCAAGTATGGGAAAACGGAGGGTACATGTGGAAACACTATTGAAATTTCGGCCTAATTTATGATTCTTAAGCAATTTATGGCGAAACCCGTTGAGATACGGCAAAACCTCAAATAAGCAAAATTATAGGTCGTTTCATCGCCAAACTGCCTGCAAAGCTTCAAGACTGTAGCTGTCTGCCAAGTTGGCAAAATTATTTTTCAATTTGTGAAAAGTGGGCGAAATTTGACATGGATCGAAACGTTCACCTCTTTCTATGGCATAAATATGCGGGATAGGAGAAAGCGCCTAAGGCAGCAATGTAGACCAATAAACGGGTCGTCTAACGCCGCAATCCGTACCTCGATACGACGCACCGTTTGCTCACAATAAATTTCCAAACGAAAGCCTGCACTATTTAGCGTGCACATTGCCTGGCTCTATCTTATCCTATATATATAAAGCCACAAGGCTAACTGACTCACTCACTCACTCACTGACATTAATGTTTGCCCACTTCCAAGTGAGGTAGGAACTTGAAATTCGGCAGTCTGATAGCTATTAGGCTGCAACCAAAGGAAAAATTGCAAAAAGTACAATTTTTTTATATTTAGCCCCCCTTCCGCCCAATCAAAGAAATTTCGTGTTAGACCCTTCCAGATGAGCTAGGAACTTGAAATTCGGCAACCTGATAGATATTAGGCTGTAACTCAAGGAAAAATTCCAAAAAGTTCAAATTTTTCTGTACGTAGCCCCCCACGGAATAAACAAATTTCGGGTTAGATCCTTCAGTTCCAGATGCGCTAGAAACTTGAAATTTGGCAAGGTGATAGCTATTAGCGTATAACCCACGGAAAAATTCCAAAAATTTTAAATTTTAATTTTTGCCCCCCTCCCCCCAAACAAAATGGCGGATACCGTGATGCAGTGCCCCACAAAATTAATATTTGGCAAAGTTCTAGCTCCTAGCCTGTAACCGACGTAGAAATTGTAAAAAGTTAAAATATTTAATATTTCATCCACTAAAAAATTCGAAATATTAAGCCAAATTAAATGACGGTGCAGGCTTTCGTTTCGAGCTCTCTTGTGGCTAAACGGTAATTGTTATCAATAAACGGACTGCACTTTCGGGCCCTAAAATGAAGAGATCTACAACTTTGGTCCTGTGACTTTTTGTCGTATCTCGACTCCTTCTACCTTAGATTGAGCTTCATTTTCCCGGTATCGGTCATTTTTGTTAAATTTCCATAAATGATTTTACTGATTCACACACTCATAAGATGGATAGATGAACGAAATTCAGGACGCTCCTTGGCAACGTCATTGGCCATATGTAGACCGACTTTCGTTATTCTAGCTGCCTTGCAAGTATGGGAAAACGGAGCGTACATGTGGAAACAATATTGAAATTTCGGCCTAATTTATGATTCTTAAGCAATTTATGGCGAAACCCGTTGAGATACGGCAAAACCTTAAATAACCAAAATTATAGGTCGTTTCATCGCCAATCTGCCTGCAAAGGTTCAAGACTGTAGCTGTCTGCCCAGTTGGCAAAATTATTTTTCAACTTGTGAAAAGTGGGCGAAATTTGACATGGATCGAAACGTTCACCTCGTTCTATGGCATAAATATGCGGGATAGGAGAAAGCGCCTAAGCCAGTAATGTAGACCACTAAAAGGGTCGTCTAACGCCGCAATCCGTACCTCGATACGATGCACCGTTTGTTCGCAATAAATTTCCAAACGAAAGCCTGCACTATTCAGCGTGCACATTGCCTGGCTCTATCTTATCTTATATATATAAAGCCGCAAGGCTCACTCACTGACATAAATGTTTACCCACTTCGACTTGAGCTAGAAACTAGAAATTTGGCAAGGCGATAGCTATTAGCGTGTAACCTACGGAATAATTCCAGAAATTTTAAATTTTAAATTTTTGCCCCCTCCCCCCAAACAAAATGGCGCATACCGTGATGCAGTGCCCCACAAAATTAATATTTGGCAAAGTTCTAGCTCCTAGCCTGTAACCGACGTAGAAATTGCAAAAAGTTAAAATATTTAATATTTCATCCACTAAAAAATTCGAAATATTATGCCAAATTAAATCACGGTGCAGGCTTTCGTTTCGAGCTCTCTTGTGGCTAAACGGTAATTGTTATCAATAAACGGACTGCACTTTCGGCCCCTAAAATGAAGAGATCTACAACTTTGGTCCTATGACTTTTTATCGTATCTCGACTCCTTCTACCTTAGATTGAGCTTCGTTTTCCCGGTTTCGGTAATTTTTGTTAAATTTCCATAAAGGAGTTTACTGATTCACACACTCATAAGATGGATAGATGAACGAAATTCAGGACGCTTCTTGGCAACGTCATTGGCCATATGTAGACCGACTTTCGTTATTCTAGCTGCCTTGCAAGTATGGGAAAACGGAGGGTACATGTGGAAACACTATTGAAATTTCGGCCTAATTTATGATTCTTAAGCAATTTATGGCGAAACCCGTTGAGATACGGCAAAACCTCAAATAAGCAAAATTATAGGTCGTTTCATCGCCAAACTGCCTGCAAAGCTTCAAGACTGTAGCTGTCTGCCAAGTTGGCAAAATTATTTTTCAATTTGTGAAAAGTGGGCGAAATTTGACATGGATCGAAACGTTCACCTCTTTCTATGGCATAAATATGCGGGATAGGAGAAAGCGCCTAAGGCAGCAATGTAGACCAATAAACGGGTCGTCTAACGCCGCAATCCGTACCTCGATACGACGCACCGTTTGCTCACAATAAATTTCCAAACGAAAGCCTGCACTATTTAGCGTGCACATTGCCTGGCTCTATCTTAAAAGCCACAAGGCTAACTGACTCACTCACTCACTCACTGACATTAATGTTTGCCCACTTCCAAGTGAGGTAGGAACTTGAAATTCGGCAGTCTGATAGCTATTAGGCTGCAACCAAAGGAAAAATTGCAAAAAGTACAATTTTTTTATATTTAGCCCCCCTTCCGCCCAATCAAAGAAATTTCGTGTTAGACCCTTCCAGATGAGCTAGGAACTTGAAATTCGGCAACCTGATAGATATTAGGCTGTAACTCAAGGAAAAATTCCAAAAAGTTCAAATTTTTCTGTACGTAGCCCCCCACGGAATAAACAAATTTCGGGTTAGATCCTTCAGTTCCAGATGCGCTAGAAACTTGAAATTTGGCAAGGTGATAGCTATTAGCGTATAACCCACGGAAAAATTCCAAAAATTTTAAATTTTAATTTTTGCCCCCCTCCCCCCAAACAAAATGGCGGATACCGTGATGCAGTGCCCCACAAAATTAATATTTGGCAAAGTTCTAGCTCCTAGCCTGTAACCGACGTAGAAATTGTAAAAAGTTAAAATATTTAATATTTCATCCACTAAAAAATTCGAAATATTAAGCCAAATTAAATGACGGTGCAGGCTTTCGTTTCGAGCTCTCTTGTGGCTAAACGGTAATTGTTATCAATAAACGGACTGCACTTTCGGCCCCTAAAATGAAGAGATCTACAACTTTGGTCCTGTGACTTTTTGTCGTATCTCGACTCCTTCTACCTTAGATTGAGCTTCATTTTCCCGGTATCGGTCATTTTTGTTAAATTTCCATAAATGATTTTACTGATTCACACACTCATAAGATGGATAGATGAACGAAATTCAGGACGCTCCTTGGCAACGTCATTGGCCATATGTAGACCGACTTTCGTTATTCTAGCTGCCTTGCAAGTATGGGAAAACGGAGGGTACATGTGGAAACACTATTGAAATTTCGGCCTAATTTATGATTCTTAAGCAATTTATGGCGAAACCCGTTGAGATACGGCAAAACCTCAAATAAGCAAAATTATAGGTCGTTTCATCGCCAAACTGCCTGCAAAGCTTCAAGACTGTAGCTGTCTGCCAAGTTGGCAAAATTATTTTTCAATTTGTGAAAAGTGGGCGAAATTTGACATGGATCGAAACGTTCACCTCTTTCTATGGCATAAATATGCGGGATAGGAGAAAGCGCCTAAGGCAGCAATGTAGACCAATAAACGGGTCGTCTAACGCCGCAATCCGTACCTCGATACGACGCACCGTTTGCTCACAATAAATTTCCAAACGAAAGCCTGCACTATTTAGCGTGCACATTGCCTGGCTCTATCTTATCCTATATATATAAAGCCACAAGGCTAACTGACTCACTCACTCACTCACTGACATTAATGTTTGCCCACTTCCAAGTGAGGTAGGAACTTGAAATTCGGCAGTCTGATAGCTATTAGGCTGCAACCAAAGGAAAAATTGCAAAAAGTACAATTTTTTTATATTTAGCCCCCCTTCCGCCCAATCAAAGAAATTTCGTGTTAGACCCTTCCAGATGAGCTAGGAACTTGAAATTCGGCAACCTGATAGATATTAGGCTGTAACTCAAGGAAAAATTCCAAAAAGTTCAAATTTTTCTGTACGTAGCCCCCCACGGAATAAACAAATTTCGGGTTAGATCCTTCAGTTCCAGATGCGCTAGAAACTTGAAATTTGGCAAGGTGATAGCTATTAGCGTATAACCCACGGAAAAATTCCAAAAATTTTAAATTTTAATTTTTGCCCCCCTCCCCCCAAACAAAATGGCGGATACCGTGATGCAGTGCCCCACAAAATTAATATTTGGCAAAGTTCTAGCTCCTAGCCTGTAACCGACGTAGAAATTGTAAAAAGTTAAAATATTTAATATTTCATCCACTAAAAAATTCGAAATATTAAGCCAAATTAAATGACGGTGCAGGCTTTCGTTTCGAGCTCTCTTGTGGCTAAACGGTAATTGTTATCAATAAACGGACTGCACTTTCGGGCCCTAAAATGAAGAGATCTACAACTTTGGTCCTGTGACTTTTTGTCGTATCTCGACTCCTTCTACCTTAGATTGAGCTTCATTTTCCCGGTATCGGTCATTTTTGTTAAATTTCCATAAATGATTTTACTGATTCACACACTCATAAGATGGATAGATGAACGAAATTCAGGACGCTCCTTGGCAACGTCATTGGCCATATGTAGACCGACTTTCGTTATTCTAGCTGCCTTGCAAGTATGGGAAAACGGAGGGTACATGTGGAAACACTATTGAAATTTCGGCCTAATTTATGATTCTTAAGCAATTTATGGCGAAACCCGTTGAGATACGGCAAAACCTCAAATAAGCAAAATTATAGGTCGTTTCATCGCCAAACTGCCTGCAAAGCTTCAAGACTGTAGCTGTCTGCCAAGTTGGCAAAATTATTTTTCAATTTGTGAAAAGTGGGCGAAATTTGACATGGATCGAAACGTTCACCTCTTTCTATGGCATAAATATGCGGGATAGGAGAAAGCGCCTAAGGCAGCAATGTAGACCACTAAACGGGTCGTCTAACGCCGCAATCCGTACCTCGATACGACGCACCGTTTGCTCACAATAAATTTCCAAACGAAAGCCTGCACTATTTAGCGTGCACATTGCCTGGCTCTATCTTATCCTATATATATAAAGCCACAAGGCTAACTGACTCACTCACTCACTGACTGACATTAATGTTTGCCCACTTCCAAGTGAGCTAGGAACTTGAAATTCGGCAGTCTGACAGCTTTTAGGCTGCAACCCAAGGAAAAATTGCAAAAAGTACAATTTTTTTATATTTAGCCCCCCTTCCGCCCAATCAAAGAAATTTCGCGTTAGACCCTTCCAGATGAGCTAGGAACTTAAAATTTGGCAAGGTGATAGCTATTAGCGTGTAACCCACGGAAAAATTCCAAAAAGTTCAAATTTTTGTGTACGTAGCCACCCACGGAATAAAAAAAATTCGGGTTAGATCCTTCAGTTCCAGATGCGCTAGAAACTTAAAATTTGGCAAGGTGATAGCTATTAGCGTGTAACCCACGGAAAAATTCCAAAAATTTTAAATTTTAAATTTTTGCCCCCTCCCCCCAAACAAAATGGCGGATACCGTGATGCAGTGCCCTACAAAATTAATATTTGGCAAAGTTCTAGCTCCTAGCCTGTAACCGACGTAGAAATTGCAAAAAGTTAAAATATTTAATATTTCATCCACTAAAAAATTCGAAATTTTAAGCCAAATTAAATCACGGTGCAGGCTTTCGTTTCGAGCTCTCTTGTGGCTAAACGGTAATTGTTATCAATAAACGGACTGCACTTTCGGCCCCTAAAATGAAGAGATCTACAACTTTGGTCCTATGACTTTTTGTCGTATCTCGACTCCTTCTACCTTAGATTGAGCTTCATTTTCCCGGTATCGGTCATTTTTGTTAAATTTCCATAAATGATTTTACTGATTCACACACTCATAAGATGGATAGATGAACGAAATTCAGGACGCTCCTTGGCAACGTCATTGGCCATATGTAGACCGACTTTCGTTATTCTAGCTGCCTTGCAAGTATGGGAAAACGGAGCGTACATGTGGAAACAATATTGAAATTTCGGCCTAATTTATGATTCTTAAGCAATTTATGGCGAAACCCGTTGAGATACGGCAAAACCTTAAATAACCAAAATTATAGGTCGTTTCATCGCCAATCTGCCTGCAAAGGTTCAAGACTGTAGCTGTCTGCCCAGTTGGCAAAATTATTTTTCAACTTGTGAAAAGTGGGCGAAATTTGACATGGATCGAAACGTTCACCTCGTTCTATGGCATAAATATGCGGGATAGGAGAAAGCGCCTAAGCCAGTAATGTAGACCACTAAAAGGGTCGTCTAACGCCGCAATCCGTACCTCGATACGATGCACCGTTTGTTCGCAATAAATTTCCAAACGAAAGCCTGCACTATTCAGCGTGCACATTGCCTGGCTCTATCTTATCTTATATATATAAAGCCGCAAGGCTCACTCACTGACATAAATGTTTACCCACTTCGACTTGAGCTAGAAACTAGAAATTTGGCAAGGCGATAGCTATTAGCGTGTAACCTACGGAATAATTCCAGAAATTTTAAATTTTAAATTTTTGCCCCCTCCCCCCAAACAAAATGGCGGATACCGTGATGCAGTGCCCCACAAAATTAATATTTGGCAAAGTTCTAGCTCCTAGCCTGTAACCGACGTAGAAATTGCAAAAAGTTAAAATATTTAATATTTCATCCACTAAAAAATTCGAAATATTATGCCAAATTAAATCACGGTGCAGGCTTTCGTTTCGAGCTCTCTTGTGGCTAAACGGTAATTGTTATCAATAAACGGACTGCACTTTCGGTCCCTAAAATGAAGAGATCTACAACTTTGGTCCTATGACTTTTTATCGTATCTCGACTCCTTCTACCTTAGATTGAGCTTCGTTTTCCCGGTTTCGGTAATTTTTGTTAAATTTCCATAAAGGAGTTTACTGATTCACACACTCATAAGATGGATAGATGAACGAAATTCAGGACGCTTCTTGGCAACGTCATTGGCCATATGTAGACCGACTTTCGTTATTCTAGCTGCCTTGCAAGTATGGGAAAACGGAGGGTACATGTGGAAACACTATTGAAATTTCGGCCTAATTTATGATTCTTAAGCAATTTATGGCGAAACCCGTTGAGATACGGCAAAACCTCAAATAAGCAAAATTATAGGTCGTTTCATCGCCAAACTGCCTGCAAAGCTTCAAGACTGTAGCTGTCTGCCAAGTTGGCAAAATTATTTTTCAATTTGTGAAAAGTGGGCGAAATTTGACATGGATCGAAACGTTCACCTCTTTCTATGGCATAAATATGCGGGATAGGAGAAAGCGCCTAAGGCAGCAATGTAGACCAATAAACGGGTCGTCTAACGCCGCAATCCGTACCTCGATACGACGCACCGTTTGCTCACAATAAATTTCCAAACGAAAGCCTGCACTATTTAGCGTGCACATTGCCTGGCTCTATCTTATCCTATATATATAAAGCCACAAGGCTAACTGACTCACTCACTCACTCACTGACATTAATGTTTGCCCACTTCCAAGTGAGGTAGGAACTTGAAATTCGGCAGTCTGATAGCTATTAGGCTGCAACCAAAGGAAAAATTGCTAAAAGTACAATTTTTTTATATTTAGCCCCCCTTCCGCCCAATCAAAGAAATTTCGTGTTAGACCCTTCCAGATGAGCTAGGAACTTGAAATTCGGCAACCTGATAGATATTAGGCTGTAACTCAAGGAAAAATTCCAAAAAGTTCAAATTTTTCTGTACGTAGCCCCCCACGGAATAAACAAATTTCGGGTTAGATCCTTCAGTTCCAGATGCGCTAGAAACTTGAAATTTGGCAAGGTGATAGCTATTAGCGTATAACCCACGGAAAAATTCCAAAAATTTTAAATTTTAATTTTTGCCCCCCTCCCCCCAAACAAAATGGCGGATACCGTGATGCAGTGCCCCACAAAATTAATATTTGGCAAAGTTCTAGCTCCTAGCCTGTAACCGACGTAGAAATTGTAAAAAGTTAAAATATTTAATATTTCATCCACTAAAAAATTCGAAATATTAAGCCAAATTAAATGACGGTGCAGGCTTTCGTTTCGAGCTCTCTTGTGGCTAAACGGTAATTGTTATCAATAAACGGACTGCACTTTCGGCCCCTAAAATGAAGAGATCTACAACTTTGGTCCTGTGACTTTTTGTCGTATCTCGACTCCTTCTACCTTAGATTGAGCTTCATTTTCCCGGTATCGGTCATTTTTGTTAAATTTCCATAAATGATTTTACTGATTCACACACTCATAAGATGGATAGATGAACGAAATTCAGGACGCTCCTTGGCAACGTCATTGGCCATATGTAGACCGACTTTCGTTATTCTAGCTGCCTTGCAAGTATGGGAAAACGGAGGGTACATGTGGAAACACTATTGAAATTTCGGCCTAATTTATGATTCTTAAGCAATTTATGGCGAAACCCGTTGAGATACGGCAAAACCTCAAATAAGCAAAATTATAGGTCGTTTCATCGCCAAACTGCCTGCAAAGCTTCAAGACTGTAGCTGTCTGCCAAGTTGGCAAAATTATTTTTCAATTTGTGAAAAGTGGGCGAAATTTGACATGGATCGAAACGTTCACCTCTTTCTATGGCATAAATATGCGGGATAGGAGAAAGCGCCTAAGGCAGCAATGTAGACCACTAAACGGGTCGTCTAACGCCGCAATCCGTACCTCGATACGACGCACCGTTTGCTCACAATAAATTTCCAAACGAAAGCCTGCACTATTTAGCGTGCACATTGCCTGGCTCTATCTTATCCTATATATATAAAGCCACAAGGCTAACTGACTCACTCACTCACTGACTGACATTAATGTTTGCCCACTTCCAAGTGAGCTAGGAACTTGAAATTCGGCAGTCTGACAGCTTTTAGGCTGCAACCCAAGGAAAAATTGCAAAAAGTACAATTTTTTTATATTTAGCCCCCCTTCCGCCCAATCAAAGAAATTTCGTGTTAGACCCTTCCAGATGAGCTAGGAACTTGAAATTCGGCAACCTGATAGATATTAGGCTGTAACTCAAGGAAAAATTCCAAAAAGTTCAAATTTTTCTGTACGTAGCCCCCCACGGAATAAACAAATTTCGGGTTAGATCCTTCAGTTCCAGATGCGCTAGAAACTTGAAATTTGGCAAGGTGATAGCTATTAGCGTATAACCCACGGAAAAATTCCAAAAATTTTAAATTTTAATTTTTGCCCCCCTCCCCCCAAACAAAATGGCGGATACCGTGATGCAGTGCCCCACAAAATTAATATTTGGCAAAGTTCTAGCTCCTAGCCTGTAACCGACGTAGAAATTGTAAAAAGTTAAAATATTTAATATTTCATCCACTAAAAAATTCGAAATATTAAGCCAAATTAAATGACGGTGCAGGCTTTCGTTTCGAGCTCTCTTGTGGCTAAACGGTAATTGTTATCAATAAACGGACTGCACTTTCGGCCCCTAAAATGAAGAGATCTACAACTTTGGTCCTATGACTTTTTGTCGTATCTCGACTCCTTCTACCTTAGATTGAGCTTCATTTTCCCGGTATCGGTCATTTTTGTTAAATTTCCATAAATGATTTTACTGATTCACACACTCATAAGATGGATAGATGAACGAAATTCAGGACGCTCCTTGGCAACGTCATTGGCCATATGTAGACCGACTTTCGTTATTCTAGCTGCCTTGCAAGTATGGGAAAACGGAGCGTACATGTGGAAACAATATTGAAATTTCGGCCTAATTTATGATTCTTAAGCAATTTATGGCGAAACCCGTTGAGATACGGCAAAACCTTAAATAACCAAAATTATAGGTCGTTTCATCGCCAATCTGCCTGCAAAGGTTCAAGACTGTAGCTGTCTGCCCAGTTGGCAAAATTATTTTTCAACTTGTGAAAAGTGGGCGAAATTTGACATGGATCGAAACGTTCACCTCGTTCTATGGCATAAATATGCGGGATAGGAGAAAGCGCCTAAGCCAGTAATGTAGACCACTAAAAGGGTCGTCTAACGCCGCAATCCGTACCTCGATACGATGCACCGTTTGTTCGCAATAAATTTCCAAACGAAAGCCTGCACTATTCAGCGTGCACATTGCCTGGCTCTATCTTATCTTATATATATAAAGCCGCAAGGCTCACTCACTGACATAAATGTTTACCCACTTCGACTTGAGCTAGAAACTAGAAATTTGGCAAGGCGATAGCTATTAGCGTGTAACCTACGGAATAATTCCAGAAATTTTAAATTTTAAATTTTTGCCCCCTCCCCCCAAACAAAATGGCGGATACCGTGATGCAGTGCCCCACAAAATTAATATTTGGCAAAGTTCTAGCTCCTAGCCTGTAACCGACGTAGAAATTGCAAAAAGTTAAAATATTTAATATTTCATCCACTAAAAAATTCGAAATATTATGCCAAATTAAATCACGGTGCAGGCTTTCGTTTCGAGCTCTCTTGTGGCTAAACGGTAATTGTTATCAATAAACGGACTGCACTTTCGGCCCCTAAAATGAAGAGATCTACAACTTTGGTCCTATGACTTTTTATCGTATCTCGACTCCTTCTACCTTAGATTGAGCTTCGTTTTCCCGGTTTCGGTAATTTTTGTTAAATTTCCATAAAGGAGTTTACTGATTCACACACTCATAAGATGGATAGATGAACGAAATTCAGGACGCTTCTTGGCAACGTCATTGGCCATATGTAGACCGACTTTCGTTATTCTAGCTGCCTTGCAAGTATGGGAAAACGGAGGGTACATGTGGAAACACTATTGAAATTTCGGCCTAATTTATGATTCTTAAGCAATTTATGGCGAAACCCGTTGAGATACGGCAAAACCTCAAATAAGCAAAATTATAGGTCGTTTCATCGCCAAACTGCCTGCAAAGCTTCAAGACTGTAGCTGTCTGCCAAGTTGGCAAAATTATTTTTCAATTTGTGAAAAGTGGGCGAAATTTGACATGGATCGAAACGTTCACCTCTTTCTATGGCATAAATATGCGGGATAGGAGAAAGCGCCTAAGGCAGCAATGTAGACCAATAAACGGGTCGTCTAACGCCGCAATCCGTACCTCGATACGACGCACCGTTTGCTCACAATAAATTTCCAAACGAAAGCCTGCACTATTTAGCGTGCACATTGCCTGGCTCTATCTTATCCTATATATATAAAGCCACAAGGCTAACTGACTCACTCACTCACTCACTGACATTAATGTTTGCCCACTTCCAAGTGAGGTAGGAACTTGAAATTCGGCAGTCTGATAGCTATTAGGCTGCAACCAAAGGAAAAATTGCAAAAAGTACAATTTTTTTATATTTAGCCCCCCTTCCGCCCAATCAAAGAAATTTCGTGTTAGACCCTTCCAGATGAGCTAGGAACTTGAAATTCGGCAACCTGATAGATATTAGGCTGTAACTCAAGGAAAAATTCCAAAAAGTTCAAATTTTTCTGTACGTAGCCCCCCACGGAATAAACAAATTTCGGGTTAGATCCTTCAGTTCCAGATGCGCTAGAAACTTGAAATTTGGCAAGGTGATAGCTATTAGCGTATAACCCACGGAAAAATTCCAAAAATTTTAAATTTTAATTTTTGCCCCCCTCCCCCCAAACAAAATGGCGGATACCGTGATGCAGTGCCCCACAAAATTAATATTTGGCAAAGTTCTAGCTCCTAGCCTGTAACCGACGTAGAAATTGTAAAAAGTTAAAATATTTAATATTTCATCCACTAAAAAATTCGAAATATTAAGCCAAATTAAATGACGGTGCAGGCTTTCGTTTCGAGCTCTCTTGTGGCTAAACGGTAATTGTTATCAATAAACGGACTGCACTTTCGGGCCCTAAAATGAAGAGATCTACAACTTTGGTCCTGTGACTTTTTGTCGTATCTCGACTCCTTCTACCTTAGATTGAGCTTCATTTTCCCGGTATCGGTCATTTTTGTTAAATTTCCATAAATGATTTTACTGATTCACACACTCATAAGATGGATAGATGAACGAAATTCAGGACGCTCCTTGGCAACGTCATTGGCCATATGTAGACCGACTTTCGTTATTCTAGCTGCCTTGCAAGTATGGGAAAACGGAGGGTACATGTGGAAACACTATTGAAATTTCGGCCTAATTTATGATTCTTAAGCAATTTATGGCGAAACCCGTTGAGATACGGCAAAACCTCAAATAAGCAAAATTATAGGTCGTTTCATCGCCAAACTGCCTGCAAAGCTTCAAGACTGTAGCTGTCTGCCAAGTTGGCAAAATTATTTTTCAATTTGTGAAACGTGGGCGAAATTTGACATGGATCGAAACGTTCACCTCTTTCTATGGCATAAATATGCGGGATAGGAGAAAGCGCCTAAGGCAGCAATGTAGACCACTAAACGGGTCGTCTAACGCCGCAATCCGTACCTCGATACGACGCACCGTTTGCTCACAATAAATTTCCAAACGAAAGCCTGCACTATTTAGCGTGCACATTGCCTGGCTCTATCTTATCCTATATATATAAAGCCACAAGGCTAACTGACTCACTCACTCACTGACTGACATTAATGTTTGCCCACTTCCAAGTGAGCTAGGAACTTGAAATTCGGCAGTCTGACAGCTTTTAGGCTGCAACCCAAGGAAAAATTGCAAAAAGTACAATTTTTTTATATTTAGCCCCCCTTCCGCCCAATCAAAGAAATTTCGCGTTAGACCCTTCCAGATGAGCTAGGAACTTAAAATTTGGCAAGGTGATAGCTATTAGCGTGTAACCCACGGAAAAATTCCAAAAAGTTCAAATTTTTGTGTACGTAGCCACCCACGGAATAAAAAAAATTCGGGTTAGATCCTTCAGTTCCAGATGCGCTAGAAACTTAAAATTTGGCAAGGTGATAGCTATTAGCGTGTAACCCACGGAAAAATTCCAAAAATTTTAAATTTTAAATTTTTGCCCCCTCCCCCCAAACAAAATGGCGGATACCGTGATGCAGTGCCCTACAAAATTAATATTTGGCAAAGTTCTAGCTCCTAGCCTGTAACCGACGTAGAAATTGCAAAAAGTTAAAATATTTAATATTTCATCCACTAAAAAATTCGAAATTTTAAGCCAAATTAAATCACGGTGCAGGCTTTCGTTTCGAGCTCTCTTGTGGCTAAACGGTAATTGTTATCAATAAACGGACTGCACTTTCGGCCCCTAAAATGAAGAGATCTACAACTTTGGTCCTATGACTTTTTGTCGTATCTCGACTCCTTCTACCTTAGATTGAGCTTCATTTTCCCGGTATCGGTCATTTTTGTTAAATTTCCATAAATGATTTTACTGATTCACACACTCATAAGATGGATAGATGAACGAAATTCAGGACGCTCCTTGGCAACGTCATTGGCCATATGTAGACCGACTTTCGTTATTCTAGCTGCCTTGCAAGTATGGGAAAACGGAGCGTACATGTGGAAACAATATTGAAATTTCGGCCTAATTTATGATTCTTAAGCAATTTATGGCGAAACCCGTTGAGATACGGCAAAACCTTAAATAACCAAAATTATAGGCCGTTTCATCGCCAATCTGCCTGCAAAGGTTCAAGACTGTAGCTGTCTGCCCAGTTGGCAAAATTATTTTTCAACTTGTGAAAAGTGGGCGAAATTTGACATGGATCGAAACGTTCACCTCGTTCTATGGCATAAATATGCGGGATAGGAGAAAGCGCCTAAGCCAGTAATGTAGACCACTAAAAGGGTCGTCTAACGCCGCAATCCGTACCTCGATACGATGCACCGTTTGTTCGCAATAAATTTCCAAACGAAAGCCTGCACTATTCAGCGTGCACATTGCCTGGCTCTATCTTATCTTATATATATAAAGCCGCAAGGCTCACTCACTGACATAAATGTTTACCCACTTCGACTTGAGCTAGAAACTAGAAATTTGGCAAGGCGATAGCTATTAGCGTGTAACCTACGGAATAATTCCAGAAATTTTAAATTTTAAATTTTTGCCCCCTCCCCCCAAACAAAATGGCGGATACCGTGATGCAGTGCCCCACAAAATTAATATTTGGCAAAGTTCTAGCTCCTAGCCTGTAACCGACGTAGAAATTGCAAAAAGTTAAAATATTTAATATTTCATCCACTAAAAAATTCGAAATATTATGCCAAATTAAATCACGGTGCAGGCTTTCGTTTCGAGCTCTCTTGTGGCTAAACGGTAATTGTTATCAATAAACGGACTGCACTTTCGGCCCCTAAAATGAAGAGATCTACAACTTTGGTCCTATGACTTTTTATCGTATCTCGACTCCTTCTACCTTAGATTGAGCTTCGTTTTCCCGGTTTCGGTAATTTTTGTTAAATTTCCATAAAGGAGTTTACTGATTCACACACTCATAAGATGGATAGATGAACGAAATTCAGGACGCTTCTTGGCAACGTCATTGGCCATATGTAGACCGACTTTCGTTATTCTAGCTGCCTTGCAAGTATGGGAAAACGGAGGGTACATGTGGAAACACTATTGAAATTTCGGCCTAATTTATGATTCTTAAGCAATTTATGGCGAAACCCGTTGAGATACGGCAAAACCTCAAATAAGCAAAATTATAGGTCGTTTCATCGCCAAACTGCCTGCAAAGCTTCAAGACTGTAGCTGTCTGCCAAGTTGGCAAAATTATTTTTCAATTTGTGAAAAGTGGGCGAAATTTGACATGGATCGAAACGTTCACCTCTTTCTATGGCATAAATATGCGGGATAGGAGAAAGCGCCTAAGGCAGCAATGTAGACCAATAAACGGGTCGTCTAACGCCGCAATCCGTACCTCGATACGACGCACCGTTTGCTCACAATAAATTTCCAAACGAAAGCCTGCACTATTTAGCGTGCACATTGCCTGGCTCTATCTTATCCTATATATATAAAGCCACAAGGCTAACTGACTCACTCACTCACTCACTGACATTAATGTTTGCCCACTTCCAAGTGAGGTAGGAACTTGAAATTCGGCAGTCTGATAGCTATTAGGCTGCAACCAAAGGAAAAATTGCAAAAAGTACAATTTTTTTATATTTAGCCCCCCTTCCGCCCAATCAAAGAAATTTCGTGTTAGACCCTTCCAGATGAGCTAGGAACTTGAAATTCGGCAACCTGATAGATATTAGGCTGTAACTCAAGGAAAAATTCCAAAAAGTTCAAATTTTTCTGTACGTAGCCCCCCACGGAATAAACAAATTTCGGGTTAGATCCTTCAGTTCCAGATGCGCTAGAAACTTGAAATTTGGCAAGGTGATAGCTATTAGCGTATAACCCACGGAAAAATTCCAAAAATTTTAAATTTTAATTTTTGCCCCCCTCCCCCCAAACAAAATGGCGGATACCGTGATGCAGTGCCCCACAAAATTAATATTTGGCAAAGTTCTAGCTCCTAGCCTGTAACCGACGTAGAAATTGTAAAAAGTTAAAATATTTAATATTTCATCCACTAAAAAATTCGAAATATTAAGCCAAATTAAATGACGGTGCAGGCTTTCGTTTCGAGCTCTCTTGTGGCTAAACGGTAATTGTTATCAATAAACGGACTGCACTTTCGGCCCCTAAAATGAAGAGATCTACAACTTTGGTCCTGTGACTTTTTGTCGTATCTCGACTCCTTCTACCTGAGATTGAGCTTCATTTTCCCGGTATCGGTCATTTTTGTTAAATTTCCATAAATGATTTTACTGATTCACACACTCATAAGATGGATAGATGAACGAAATTCAGGACGCTCCTTGGCAACGTCATTGGCCATATGTAGACCGACTTTCGTTATTCTAGCTGCCTTGCAAGTATGGGAAAACGGAGGGTACATGTGGAAACACTATTGAAATTTCGGCCTAATTTATGATTCTTAAGCAATTTATGGCGAAACCCGTTGAGATACGGCAAAACCTCAAATAAGCAAAATTATAGGTCGTTTCATCGCCAAACTGCCTGCAAAGCTTCAAGACTGTAGCTGTCTGCCAAGTTGGCAAAATTATTTTTCAATTTGTGAAAAGTGGGCGAAATTTGACATGGATCGGAACGTTCACCTCTTTCTATGGCATAAATATGCGGGATAGGAGAAAGCGCCTAAGGCAGCAATGTAGACCACTAAACGGGTCGTCTAACGCCGCAATCCGTACCTCGATACGACGCACCGTTTGCTCACAATAAATTTCCAAACGAAAGCCTGCACTATTTAGCGTGCACATTGCCTGGCTCTATCTTATCCTATATATATAAAGCCACAAGGCTAACTGACTCACTCACTCACTCACTGACATTAATGTTTGCCCACTTCCAAGTGAGGTAGGAACTTGAAATTCGGCAGTCTGATAGCTATTAGGCTGCAACCAAAGGAAAAATTGCAAAAAGTACAATTTTTTTATATTTAGCCCCCCTTCCGCCCAATCAAAGAAATTTCGTGTTAGACCCTTCCAGATGAGCTAGGAACTTGAAATTCGGCAACCTGATAGATATTAGGCTGTAACTCAAGGAAAAATTCCAAAAAGTTCAAATTTTTCTGTACGTAGCCCCCCACGGAATAAACAAATTTCGGGTTAGATCCTTCAGTTCCAGATGCGCTAGAAACTTGAAATTTGGCAAGGTGATAGCTATTAGCGTATAACCCACGGAAAAATTCCAAAAATTTTAAATTTTAATTTTTGCCCCCCTCCCCCCAAACAAAATGGCGGATACCGTGATGCAGTGCCCCACAAAATTAATATTTGGCAAAGTTCTAGCTCCTAGCCTGTAACCGACGTAGAAATTGTAAAAAGTTAAAATATTTAATATTTCATCCACTAAAAAATTCGAAATATTAAGCCAAATTAAATGACGGTGCAGGCTTTCGTTTCGAGCTCTCTTGTGGCTAAACGGTAATTGTTATCAATAAACGGACTGCACTTTCGGGCCCTAAAATGAAGAGATCTACAACTTTGGTCCTGTGACTTTTTGTCGTATCTCGACTCCTTCTACCTTAGATTGAGCTTCATTTTCCCGGTATCGGTCATTTTTGTTAAATTTCCATAAATGATTTTACTGATTCACACACTCATAAGATGGATAGATGAACGAAATTCAGGACGCTCCTTGGCAACGTCATTGGCCATATGTAGACCGACTTTCGTTATTCTAGCTGCCTTGCAAGTATGGGAAAACGGAGGGTACATGTGGAAACACTATTGAAATTTCGGCCTAATTTATGATTCTTAAGCAATTTATGGCGAAACCCGTTGAGATACGGCAAAACCTCAAATAAGCAAAATTATAGGTCGTTTCATCGCCAAACTGCCTGCAAAGCTTCAAGACTGTAGCTGTCTGCCAAGTTGGCAAAATTATTTTTCAATTTGTGAAAAGTGGGCGAAATTTGACATGGATCGAAACGTTCACCTCTTTCTATGGCATAAATATGCGGGATAGGAGAAAGCGCCTAAGGCAGCAATGTAGACCACTAAACGGGTCGTCTAACGCCGCAATCCGTACCTCGATACGACGCACCGTTTGCTCACAATAAATTTCCAAACGAAAGCCTGCACTATTTAGCGTGCACATTGCCTGGCTCTATCTTATCCTATATATATAAAGCCACAAGGCTAACTGACTCACTCACTCACTGACTGACATTAATGTTTGCCCACTTCCAAGTGAGCTAGGAACTTGAAATTCGGCAGTCTGACAGCTTTTAGGCTGCAACCCAAGGAAAAATTGCAAAAAGTACAATTTTTTTATATTTAGCCCCCCTTCCGCCCAATCAAAGAAATTTCGCGTTAGACCCTTCCAGATGAGCTAGGAACTTAAAATTTGGCAAGGTGATAGCTATTAGCGTGTAACCCACGGAAAAATTCCAAAAAGTTCAAATTTTTGTGTACGTAGCCACCCACGGAATAAAAAAAATTCGGGTTAGATCCTTCAGTTCCAGATGCGCTAGAAACTTAAAATTTGGCAAGGTGATAGCTATTAGCGTGTAACCCACGGAAAAATTCCAAAAATTTTAAATTTTAAATTTTTGCCCCCTCCCCCCAAACAAAATGGCGGATACCGTGATGCAGTGCCCTACAAAATTAATATTTGGCAAAGTTCTAGCTCCTAGCCTGTAACCGACGTAGAAATTGCAAAAAGTTAAAATATTTAATATTTCATCCACTAAAAAATTCGAAATTTTAAGCCAAATTAAATCACGGTGCAGGCTTTCGTTTCGAGCTCTCTTGTGGCTAAACGGTAATTGTTATCAATAAACGGACTGCACCTTCGGCCCCTAAAATGAAGAGATCTACAACTTTGGTCCTATGACTTTTTGTCGTATCTCGACTCCTTCTACCTTAGATTGAGCTTCATTTTCCCGGTATCGGTCATTTTTGTTAAATTTCCATAAATGATTTTACTGATTCACACACTCATAAGATGGATAGATGAACGAAATTCAGGACGCTCCTTGGCAACGTCATTGGCCATATGTAGACCGACTTTCGTTATTCTAGCTGCCTTGCAAGTATGGGAAAACGGAGCGTACATGTGGAAACAATATTGAAATTTCGGCCTAATTTATGATTCTTAAGCAATTTATGGCGAAACCCGTTGAGATACGGCAAAACCTTAAATAACCAAAATTATAGGCCGTTTCATCGCCAATCTGCCTGCAAAGGTTCAAGACTGTAGCTGTCTGCCCAGTTGGCAAAATTATTTTTCAACTTGTGAAAAGTGGGCGAAATTTGACATGGATCGAAACGTTCACCTCGTTCTATGGCATAAATATGCGGGATAGGAGAAAGCGCCTAAGCCAGTAATGTAGACCACTAAAAGGGTCGTCTAACGCCGCAATCCGTACCTCGATACGATGCACCGTTTGTTCGCAATAAATTTCCAAACGAAAGCCTGCACTATTCAGCGTGCACATTGCCTGGCTCTATCTTATCTTATATATATAAAGCCGCAAGGCTCACTCACTGACATAAATGTTTACCCACTTCGACTTGAGCTAGAAACTAGAAATTTGGCAAGGCGATAGCTATTAGCGTGTAACCTACGGAATAATTCCAGAAATTTTAAATTTTAAATTTTTGCCCCCTCCCCCCAATCAAAATGGCGGATACCGTGATGCAGTGCCCCACAAAATTAATATTTGGCAAAGTTCTAGCTCCTAGCCTGTAACCGACGTAGAAATTGCAAAAAGTTAAAATATTTAATATTTCATCCACTAAAAAATTCGAAATATTATGCCAAATTAAATCACGGTGCAGGCTTTCGTTTCGAGCTCTCTTGTGGCTAAACGGTAATTGTTATCAATAAACGGACTGCACTTTCGGCCCCTAAAATGAAGAGATCTACAACTTTGGTCCTATGACTTTTTATCGTATCTCGACTCCTTCTACCTTAGATTGAGCTTCGTTTTCCCGGTTTCGGTAATTTTTGTTAAATTTCCATAAAGGAGTTTACTGATTCACACACTCATAAGATGGATAGATGAACGAAATTCAGGACGCTTCTTGGCAACGTCATTGGCCATATGTAGACCGACTTTCGTTATTCTAGCTGCCTTGCAAGTATGGGAAAACGGAGGGTACATGTGGAAACACTATTGAAATTTCGGCCTAATTTATGATTCTTAAGCAATTTATGGCGAAACCCGTTGAGATACGGCAAAACCTCAAATAAGCAAAATTATAGGTCGTTTCATCGCCAAACTGCCTGCAAAGCTTCAAGACTGTAGCTGTCTGCCAAGTTGGCAAAATTATTTTTCAATTTGTGAAAAGTGGGCGAAATTTGACATGGATCGAAACGTTCACCTCTTTCTATGGCATAAATATGCGGGATAGGAGAAAGCGCCTAAGGCAGCAATGTAGACCAATAAACGGGTCGTCTAACGCCGCAATCCGTACCTCGATACGACGCACCGTTTGCTCACAATAAATTTCCAAACGAAAGCCTGCACTATTTAGCGTGCACATTGCCTGGCTCTATCTTATCCTATATATATAAAGCCACAAGGCTAACTGACTCACTCACTCACTCACTGACATTAATGTTTGCCCACTTCCAAGTGAGGTAGGAACTTGAAATTCGGCAGTCTGATAGCTATTAGGCTGCAACCAAAGGAAAAATTGCAAAAAGTACAATTTTTTTATATTTAGCCCCCCTTCCGCCCAATCAAAGAAATTTCGTGTTAGACCCTTCCAGATGAGCTAGGAACTTGAAATTCGGCAACCTGATAGATATTAGGCTGTAACTCAAGGAAAAATTCCAAAAAGTTCAAATTTTTCTGTACGTAGCCCCCCACGGAATAAACAAATTTCGGGTTAGATCCTTCAGTTCCAGATGCGCTAGAAACTTGAAATTTGGCAAGGTGATAGCTATTAGCGTATAACCCACGGAAAAATTCCAAAAATTTTAAATTTTAATTTTTGCCCCCCTCCCCCCAAACAAAATGGCGGATACCGTGATGCAGTGCCCCACAAAATTAATATTTGGCAAAGTTCTAGCTCCTAGCCTGTAACCGACGTAGAAATTGTAAAAAGTTAAAATATTTAATATTTCATCCACTAAAAAATTCGAAATATTAAGCCAAATTAAATGACGGTGCAGGCTTTCGTTTCGAGCTCTCTTGTGGCTAAACGGTAATTGTTATCAATAAACGGACTGCACTTTCGGGCCCTAAAATGAAGAGATCTACAACTTTGGTCCTGTGACTTTTTGTCGTATCTCGACTCCTTCTACCTTAGATTGAGCTTCATTTTCCCGGTATCGGTCATTTTTGTTAAATTTCCATAAATGATTTTACTGATTCACACACTCATAAGATGGATAGATGAACGAAATTCAGGACGCTCCTTGGCAACGTCATTGGCCATATGTAGACCGACTTTCGTTATTCTAGCTGCCTTGCAAGTATGGGAAAACGGAGGGTACATGTGGAAACACTATTGAAATTTCGGCCTAATTTATGATTCTTAAGCAATTTATGGCGAAACCCGTTGAGATACGGCAAAACCTCAAATAAGCAAAATTATAGGTCGTTTCATCGCCAAACTGCCTGCAAAGCTTCAAGACTGTAGCTGTCTGCCAAGTTGGCAAAATTATTTTTCAATTTGTGAAAAGTGGGCGAAATTTGACATGGATCGAAACGTTCACCTCTTTCTATGGCATAAATATGCGGGATAGGAGAAAGCGCCTAAGGCAGCAATGTAGACCACTAAACGGGTCGTCTAACGCCGCAATCCGTACCTCGATACGACGCACCGTTTGCTCACAATAAATTTCCAAACGAAAGCCTGCACTATTTAGCGTGCACATTGCCTGGCTCTATCTTATCCTATATATATAAAGCCACAAGGCTAACTGACTCACTCACTCACTGACTGACATTAATGTTTGCCCACTTCCAAGTGAGCTAGGAACTTGAAATTCGGCAGTCTGACAGCTTTTAGGCTGCAACCCAAGGAAAAATTGCAAAAAGTACAATTTTTTTATATTTAGCCCCCCTTCCGCCCAATCAAAGAAATTTCGCGTTAGACCCTTCCAGATGAGCTAGGAACTTAAAATTTGGCAAGGTGATAGCTATTAGCGTGTAACCCACGGAAAAATTCCAAAAAGTTCAAATTTTTGTGTACGTAGCCACCCACGGAATAAAAAAAATTCGGGTTAGATCCTTCAGTTCCAGATGCGCTAGAAACTTAAAATTTGGCAAGGTGATAGCTATTAGCGTGTAACCCACGGAAAAATTCCAAAAATTTTAAATTTTAAATTTTTGCCCCCTCCCCCCAAACAAAATGGCGGATACCGTGATGCAGTGCCCTACAAAATTAATATTTGGCAAAGTTCTAGCTCCTAGCCTGTAACCGACGTAGAAATTGCAAAAAGTTAAAATATTTAATATTTCATCCACTAAAAAATTCGAAATTTTAAGCCAAATTAAATCACGGTGCAGGCTTTCGTTTCGAGCTCTCTTGTGGCTAAACGGTAATTGTTATCAATAAACGGACTGCACCTTCGGCCCCTAAAATGAAGAGATCTACAACTTTGGTCCTATGACTTTTTGTCGTATCTCGACTCCTTCTACCTTAGATTGAGCTTCATTTTCCCGGTATCGGTCATTTTTGTTAAATTTCCATAAATGATTTTACTGATTCACACACTCATAAGATGGATAGATGAACGAAATTCAGGACGCTCCTTGGCAACGTCATTGGCCATATGTAGACCGACTTTCGTTATTCTAGCTGCCTTGCAAGTATGGGAAAACGGAGCGTACATGTGGAAACAATATTGAAATTTCGGCCTAATTTATGATTCTTAAGCAATTTATGGCGAAACCCGTTGAGATACGGCAAAACCTTAAATAACCAAAATTATAGGCCGTTTCATCGCCAATCTGCCTGCAAAGGTTCAAGACTGTAGCTGTCTGCCCAGTTGGCAAAATTATTTTTCAACTTGTGAAAAGTGGGCGAAATTTGACATGGATCGAAACGTTCACCTCGTTCTATGGCATAAATATGCGGGATAGGAGAAAGCGCCTAAGCCAGTAATGTAGACCACTAAAAGGGTCGTCTAACGCCGCAATCCGTACCTCGATACGATGCACCGTTTGTTCGCAATAAATTTCCAAACGAAAGCCTGCACTATTCAGCGTGCACATTGCCTGGCTCTATCTTATCTTATATATATAAAGCCGCAAGGCTCACTCACTGACATAAATGTTTACCCACTTCGACTTGAGCTAGAAACTAGAAATTTGGCAAGGCGATAGCTATTAGCGTGTAACCTACGGAATAATTCCAGAAATTTTAAATTTTAAATTTTTGCCCCCTCCCCCCAATCAAAATGGCGGATACCGTGATGCAGTGCCCCACAAAATTAATATTTGGCAAAGTTCTAGCTCCTAGCCTGTAACCGACGTAGAAATTGCAAAAAGTTAAAATATTTAATATTTCATCCACTAAAAAATTCGAAATATTATGCCAAATTAAATCACGGTGCAGGCTTTCGTTTCGAGCTCTCTTGTGGCTAAACGGTAATTGTTATCAATAAACGGACTGCACTTTCGGCCCCTAAAATGAAGAGATCTACAACTTTGGTCCTATGACTTTTTATCGTATCTCGACTCCTTCTACCTTAGATTGAGCTTCGTTTTCCCGGTTTCGGTAATTTTTGTTAAATTTCCATAAAGGAGTTTACTGATTCACACACTCATAAGATGGATAGATGAACGAAATTCAGGACGCTTCTTGGCAACGTCATTGGCCATATGTAGACCGACTTTCGTTATTCTAGCTGCCTTGCAAGTATGGGAAAACGGAGGGTACATGTGGAAACACTATTGAAATTTCGGCCTAATTTATGATTCTTAAGCAATTTATGGCGAAACCCGTTGAGATACGGCAAAACCTCAAATAAGCAAAATTATAGGTCGTTTCATCGCCAAACTGCCTGCAAAGCTTCAAGACTGTAGCTGTCTGCCAAGTTGGCAAAATTATTTTTCAATTTGTGAAAAGTGGGCGAAATTTGACATGGATCGAAACGTTCACCTCTTTCTATGGCATAAATATGCGGGATAGGAGAAAGCGCCTAAGGCAGCAATGTAGACCAATAAACGGGTCGTCTAACGCCGCAATCCGTACCTCGATACGACGCACCGTTTGCTCACAATAAATTTCCAAACGAAAGCCTGCACTATTTAGCGTGCACATTGCCTGGCTCTATCTTATCCTATATATATAAAGCCACAAGGCTAACTGACTCACTCACTCACTCACTGACATTAATGTTTGCCCACTTCCAAGTGAGGTAGGAACTTGAAATTCGGCAGTCTGATAGCTATTAGGCTGCAACCAAAGGAAAAATTGCAAAAAGTACAATTTTTTTATATTTAGCCCCCCTTCCGCCCAATCAAAGAAATTTCGTGTTAGACCCTTCCAGATGAGCTAGGAACTTGAAATTCGGCAACCTGATAGATATTAGGCTGTAACTCAAGGAAAAATTCCAAAAAGTTCAAATTTTTCTGTACGTAGCCCCCCACGGAATAAACAAATTTCGGGTTAGATCCTTCAGTTCCAGATGCGCTAGAAACTTGAAATTTGGCAAGGTGATAGCTATTAGCGTATAACCCACGGAAAAATTCCAAAAATTTTAAATTTTAATTTTTGCCCCCCTCCCCCCAAACAAAATGGCGGATACCGTGATGCAGTGCCCCACAAAATTAATATTTGGCAAAGTTCTAGCTCCTAGCCTGTAACCGACGTAGAAATTGTAAAAAGTTAAAATATTTAATATTTCATCCACTAAAAAATTCGAAATATTAAGCCAAATTAAATGACGGTGCAGGCTTTCGTTTCGAGCTCTCTTGTGGCTAAACGGTAATTGTTATCAATAAACGGACTGCACTTTCGGGCCCTAAAATGAAGAGATCTACAACTTTGGTCCTGTGACTTTTTGTCGTATCTCGACTCCTTCTACCTTAGATTGAGCTTCATTTTCCCGGTATCGGTCATTTTTGTTAAATTTCCATAAATGATTTTACTGATTCACACACTCATAAGATGGATAGATGAACGAAATTCAGGACGCTCCTTGGCAACGTCATTGGCCATATGTAGACCGACTTTCGTTATTCTAGCTGCCTTGCAAGTATGGGAAAACGGAGGGTACATGTGGAAACACTATTGAAATTTCGGCCTAATTTATGATTCTTAAGCAATTTATGGCGAAACCCGTTGAGATACGGCAAAACCTCAAATAAGCAAAATTATAGGTCGTTTCATCGCCAAACTGCCTGCAAAGCTTCAAGACTGTAGCTGTCTGCCAAGTTGGCAAAATTATTTTTCAATTTGTGAAACGTGGGCGAAATTTGACATGGATCGAAACGTTCACCTCTTTCTATGGCATAAATATGCGGGATAGGAGAAAGCGCCTAAGGCAGCAATGTAGACCACTAAACGGGTCGTCTAACGCCGCAATCCGTACCTCGATACGACGCACCGTTTGCTCACAATAAATTTCCAAACGAAAGCCTGCACTATTTAGCGTGCACATTGCCTGGCTCTATCTTATCCTATATATATAAAGCCACAAGGCTAACTGACTCACTCACTCACTGACTGACATTAATGTTTGCCCACTTCCAAGTGAGCTAGGAACTTGAAATTCGGCAGTCTGACAGCTTTTAGGCTGCAACCCAAGGAAAAATTGCAAAAAGTACAATTTTTTTATATTTAGCCCCCCTTCCGCCCAATCAAAGAAATTTCGCGTTAGACCCTTCCAGATGAGCTAGGAACTTAAAATTTGGCAAGGTGATAGCTATTAGCGTGTAACCCACGGAAAAATTCCAAAAAGTTCAAATTTTTGTGTACGTAGCCACCCACGGAATAAAAAAAATTCGGGTTAGATCCTTCAGTTCCAGATGCGCTAGAAACTTAAAATTTGGCAAGGTGATAGCTATTAGCGTGTAACCCACGGAAAAATTCCAAAAATTTTAAATTTTAAATTTTTGCCCCCTCCCCCCAAACAAAATGGCGGATACCGTGATGCAGTGCCCTACAAAATTAATATTTGGCAAAGTTCTAGCTCCTAGCCTGTAACCGACGTAGAAATTGCAAAAAGTTAAAATATTTAATATTTCATCCACTAAAAAATTCGAAATTTTAAGCCAAATTAAATCACGGTGCAGGCTTTCGTTTCGAGCTCTCTTGTGGCTAAACGGTAATTGTTATCAATAAACGGACTGCACTTTCGGCCCCTAAAATGAAGAGATCTACAACTTTGGTCCTATGACTTTTTGTCGTATCTCGACTCCTTCTACCTTAGATTGAGCTTCATTTTCCCGGTATCGGTCATTTTTGTTAAATTTCCATAAATGATTTTACTGATTCACACACTCATAAGATGGATAGATGAACGAAATTCAGGACGCTCCTTGGCAACGTCATTGGCCATATGTAGACCGACTTTCGTTATTCTAGCTGCCTTGCAAGTATGGGAAAACGGAGCGTACATGTGGAAACAATATTGAAATTTCGGCCTAATTTATGATTCTTAAGCAATTTATGGCGAAACCCGTTGAGATACGGCAAAACCTTAAATAACCAAAATTATAGGCCGTTTCATCGCCAATCTGCCTGCAAAGGTTCAAGACTGTAGCTGTCTGCCCAGTTGGCAAAATTATTTTTCAACTTGTGAAAAGTGGGCGAAATTTGACATGGATCGAAACGTTCACCTCGTTCTATGGCATAAATATGCGGGATAGGAGAAAGCGCCTAAGCCAGTAATGTAGACCACTAAAAGGGTCGTCTAACGCCGCAATCCGTACCTCGATACGATGCACCGTTTGTTCGCAATAAATTTCCAAACGAAAGCCTGCACTATTCAGCGTGCACATTGCCTGGCTCTATCTTATCTTATATATATAAAGCCGCAAGGCTCACTCACTGACATAAATGTTTACCCACTTCGACTTGAGCTAGAAACTAGAAATTTGGCAAGGCGATAGCTATTAGCGTGTAACCTACGGAATAATTCCAGAAATTTTAAATTTTAAATTTTTGCCCCCTCCCCCCAAACAAAATGGCGGATACCGTGATGCAGTGCCCCACAAAATTAATATTTGGCAAAGTTCTAGCTCCTAGCCTGTAACCGACGTAGAAATTGCAAAAAGTTAAAATATTTAATATTTCATCCACTAAAAAATTCGAAATATTATGCCAAATTAAATCACGGTGCAGGCTTTCGTTTCGAGCTCTCTTGTGGCTAAACGGTAATTGTTATCAATAAACGGACTGCACTTTCGGCCCCTAAAATGAAGAGATCTACAACTTTGGTCCTATGACTTTTTATCGTATCTCGACTCCTTCTACCTTAGATTGAGCTTCGTTTTCCCGGTTTCGGTAATTTTTGTTAAATTTCCATAAAGGAGTTTACTGATTCACACACTCATAAGATGGATAGATGAACGAAATTCAGGACGCTTCTTGGCAACGTCATTGGCCATATGTAGACCGACTTTCGTTATTCTAGCTGCCTTGCAAGTATGGGAAAACGGAGGGTACATGTGGAAACACTATTGAAATTTCGGCCTAATTTATGATTCTTAAGCAATTTATGGCGAAACCCGTTGAGATACGGCAAAACCTCAAATAAGCAAAATTATAGGTCGTTTCATCGCCAAACTGCCTGCAAAGCTTCAAGACTGTAGCTGTCTGCCAAGTTGGCAAAATTATTTTTCAATTTGTGAAAAGTGGGCGAAATTTGACATGGATCGAAACGTTCACCTCTTTCTATGGCATAAATATGCGGGATAGGAGAAAGCGCCTAAGGCAGCAATGTAGACCAATAAACGGGTCGTCTAACGCCGCAATCCGTACCTCGATACGACGCACCGTTTGCTCACAATAAATTTCCAAACGAAAGCCTGCACTATTTAGCGTGCACATTGCCTGGCTCTATCTTATCCTATATATATAAAGCCACAAGGCTAACTGACTCACTCACTCACTCACTGACATTAATGTTTGCCCACTTCCAAGTGAGGTAGGAACTTGAAATTCGGCAGTCTGATAGCTATTAGGCTGCAACCAAAGGAAAAATTGCAAAAAGTACAATTTTTTTATATTTAGCCCCCCTTCCGCCCAATCAAAGAAATTTCGTGTTAGACCCTTCCAGATGAGCTAGGAACTTGAAATTCGGCAACCTGATAGATATTAGGCTGTAACTCAAGGAAAAATTCCAAAAAGTTCAAATTTTTCTGTACGTAGCCCCCCACGGAATAAACAAATTTCGGGTTAGATCCTTCAGTTCCAGATGCGCTAGAAACTTGAAATTTGGCAAGGTGATAGCTATTAGCGTATAACCCACGGAAAAATTCCAAAAATTTTAAATTTTAATTTTTGCCCCCCTCCCCCCAAACAAAATGGCGGATACCGTGATGCAGTGCCCCACAAAATTAATATTTGGCAAAGTTCTAGCTCCTAGCCTGTAACCGACGTAGAAATTGTAAAAAGTTAAAATATTTAATATTTCATCCACTAAAAAATTCGAAATATTAAGCCAAATTAAATGACGGTGCAGGCTTTCGTTTCGAGCTCTCTTGTGGCTAAACGGTAATTGTTATCAATAAACGGACTGCACTTTCGGCCCCTAAAATGAAGAGATCTACAACTTTGGTCCTGTGACTTTTTGTCGTATCTCGACTCCTTCTACCTGAGATTGAGCTTCATTTTCCCGGTATCGGTCATTTTTGTTAAATTTCCATAAATGATTTTACTGATTCACACACTCATAAGATGGATAGATGAACGAAATTCAGGACGCTCCTTGGCAACGTCATTGGCCATATGTAGACCGACTTTCGTTATTCTAGCTGCCTTGCAAGTATGGGAAAACGGAGGGTACATGTGGAAACACTATTGAAATTTCGGCCTAATTTATGATTCTTAAGCAATTTATGGCGAAACCCGTTGAGATACGGCAAAACCTCAAATAAGCAAAATTATAGGTCGTTTCATCGCCAAACTGCCTGCAAAGCTTCAAGACTGTAGCTGTCTGCCAAGTTGGCAAAATTATTTTTCAATTTGTGAAAAGTGGGCGAAATTTGACATGGATCGGAACGTTCACCTCTTTCTATGGCATAAATATGCGGGATAGGAGAAAGCGCCTAAGGCAGCAATGTAGACCACTAAACGGGTCGTCTAACGCCGCAATCCGTACCTCGATACGACGCACCGTTTGCTCACAATAAATTTCCAAACGAAAGCCTGCACTATTTAGCGTGCACATTGCCTGGCTCTATCTTATCCTATATATATAAAGCCACAAGGCTAACTGACTCACTCACTCACTCACTGACATTAATGTTTGCCCACTTCCAAGTGAGGTAGGAACTTGAAATTCGGCAGTCTGATAGCTATTAGGCTGCAACCAAAGGAAAAATTGCAAAAAGTACAATTTTTTTATATTTAGCCCCCCTTCCGCCCAATCAAAGAAATTTCGTGTTAGACCCTTCCAGATGAGCTAGGAACTTGAAATTCGGCAACCTGATAGATATTAGGCTGTAACTCAAGGAAAAATTCCAAAAAGTTCAAATTTTTCTGTACGTAGCCCCCCACGGAATAAACAAATTTCGGGTTAGATCCTTCAGTTCCAGATGCGCTAGAAACTTGAAATTTGGCAAGGTGATAGCTATTAGCGTATAACCCACGGAAAAATTCCAAAAATTTTAAATTTTAATTTTTGCCCCCCTCCCCCCAAACAAAATGGCGGATACCGTGATGCAGTGCCCCACAAAATTAATATTTGGCAAAGTTCTAGCTCCTAGCCTGTAACCGACGTAGAAATTGTAAAAAGTTAAAATATTTAATATTTCATCCACTAAAAAATTCGAAATATTAAGCCAAATTAAATGACGGTGCAGGCTTTCGTTTCGAGCTCTCTTGTGGCTAAACGGTAATTGTTATCAATAAACGGACTGCACTTTCGGGCCCTAAAATGAAGAGATCTACAACTTTGGTCCTGTGACTTTTTGTCGTATCTCGACTCCTTCTACCTTAGATTGAGCTTCATTTTCCCGGTATCGGTCATTTTTGTTAAATTTCCATAAATGATTTTACTGATTCACACACTCATAAGATGGATAGATGAACGAAATTCAGGACGCTCCTTGGCAACGTCATTGGCCATATGTAGACCGACTTTCGTTATTCTAGCTGCCTTGCAAGTATGGGAAAACGGAGGGTACATGTGGAAACACTATTGAAATTTCGGCCTAATTTATGATTCTTAAGCAATTTATGGCGAAACCCGTTGAGATACGGCAAAACCTCAAATAAGCAAAATTATAGGTCGTTTCATCGCCAAACTGCCTGCAAAGCTTCAAGACTGTAGCTGTCTGCCAAGTTGGCAAAATTATTTTTCAATTTGTGAAAAGTGGGCGAAATTTGACATGGATCGAAACGTTCACCTCTTTCTATGGCATAAATATGCGGGATAGGAGAAAGCGCCTAAGGCAGCAATGTAGACCACTAAACGGGTCGTCTAACGCCGCAATCCGTACCTCGATACGACGCACCGTTTGCTCACAATAAATTTCCAAACGAAAGCCTGCACTATTTAGCGTGCACATTGCCTGGCTCTATCTTATCCTATATATATAAAGCCACAAGGCTAACTGACTCACTCACTCACTGACTGACATTAATGTTTGCCCACTTCCAAGTGAGCTAGGAACTTGAAATTCGGCAGTCTGACAGCTTTTAGGCTGCAACCCAAGGAAAAATTGCAAAAAGTACAATTTTTTTATATTTAGCCCCCCTTCCGCCCAATCAAAGAAATTTCGCGTTAGACCCTTCCAGATGAGCTAGGAACTTAAAATTTGGCAAGGTGATAGCTATTAGCGTGTAACCCACGGAAAAATTCCAAAAAGTTCAAATTTTTGTGTACGTAGCCACCCACGGAATAAAAAAAATTCGGGTTAGATCCTTCAGTTCCAGATGCGCTAGAAACTTAAAATTTGGCAAGGTGATAGCTATTAGCGTGTAACCCACGGAAAAATTCCAAAAATTTTAAATTTTAAATTTTTGCCCCCTCCCCCCAAACAAAATGGCGGATACCGTGATGCAGTGCCCTACAAAATTAATATTTGGCAAAGTTCTAGCTCCTAGCCTGTAACCGACGTAGAAATTGCAAAAAGTTAAAATATTTAATATTTCATCCACTAAAAAATTCGAAATTTTAAGCCAAATTAAATCACGGTGCAGGCTTTCGTTTCGAGCTCTCTTGTGGCTAAACGGTAATTGTTATCAATAAACGGACTGCACCTTCGGCCCCTAAAATGAAGAGATCTACAACTTTGGTCCTATGACTTTTTGTCGTATCTCGACTCCTTCTACCTTAGATTGAGCTTCATTTTCCCGGTATCGGTCATTTTTGTTAAATTTCCATAAATGATTTTACTGATTCACACACTCATAAGATGGATAGATGAACGAAATTCAGGACGCTCCTTGGCAACGTCATTGGCCATATGTAGACCGACTTTCGTTATTCTAGCTGCCTTGCAAGTATGGGAAAACGGAGCGTACATGTGGAAACAATATTGAAATTTCGGCCTAATTTATGATTCTTAAGCAATTTATGGCGAAACCCGTTGAGATACGGCAAAACCTTAAATAACCAAAATTATAGGCCGTTTCATCGCCAATCTGCCTGCAAAGGTTCAAGACTGTAGCTGTCTGCCCAGTTGGCAAAATTATTTTTCAACTTGTGAAAAGTGGGCGAAATTTGACATGGATCGAAACGTTCACCTCGTTCTATGGCATAAATATGCGGGATAGGAGAAAGCGCCTAAGCCAGTAATGTAGACCACTAAAAGGGTCGTCTAACGCCGCAATCCGTACCTCGATACGATGCACCGTTTGTTCGCAATAAATTTCCAAACGAAAGCCTGCACTATTCAGCGTGCACATTGCCTGGCTCTATCTTATCTTATATATATAAAGCCGCAAGGCTCACTCACTGACATAAATGTTTACCCACTTCGACTTGAGCTAGAAACTAGAAATTTGGCAAGGCGATAGCTATTAGCGTGTAACCTACGGAATAATTCCAGAAATTTTAAATTTTAAATTTTTGCCCCCTCCCCCCAATCAAAATGGCGGATACCGTGATGCAGTGCCCCACAAAATTAATATTTGGCAAAGTTCTAGCTCCTAGCCTGTAACCGACGTAGAAATTGCAAAAAGTTAAAATATTTAATATTTCATCCACTAAAAAATTCGAAATATTATGCCAAATTAAATCACGGTGCAGGCTTTCGTTTCGAGCTCTCTTGTGGCTAAACGGTAATTGTTATCAATAAACGGACTGCACTTTCGGCCCCTAAAATGAAGAGATCTACAACTTTGGTCCTATGACTTTTTATCGTATCTCGACTCCTTCTACCTTAGATTGAGCTTCGTTTTCCCGGTTTCGGTAATTTTTGTTAAATTTCCATAAAGGAGTTTACTGATTCACACACTCATAAGATGGATAGATGAACGAAATTCAGGACGCTTCTTGGCAACGTCATTGGCCATATGTAGACCGACTTTCGTTATTCTAGCTGCCTTGCAAGTATGGGAAAACGGAGGGTACATGTGGAAACACTATTGAAATTTCGGCCTAATTTATGATTCTTAAGCAATTTATGGCGAAACCCGTTGAGATACGGCAAAACCTCAAATAAGCAAAATTATAGGTCGTTTCATCGCCAAACTGCCTGCAAAGCTTCAAGACTGTAGCTGTCTGCCAAGTTGGCAAAATTATTTTTCAATTTGTGAAAAGTGGGCGAAATTTGACATGGATCGAAACGTTCACCTCTTTCTATGGCATAAATATGCGGGATAGGAGAAAGCGCCTAAGGCAGCAATGTAGACCAATAAACGGGTCGTCTAACGCCGCAATCCGTACCTCGATACGACGCACCGTTTGCTCACAATAAATTTCCAAACGAAAGCCTGCACTATTTAGCGTGCACATTGCCTGGCTCTATCTTATCCTATATATATAAAGCCACAAGGCTAACTGACTCACTCACTCACTCACTGACATTAATGTTTGCCCACTTCCAAGTGAGGTAGGAACTTGAAATTCGGCAGTCTGATAGCTATTAGGCTGCAACCAAAGGAAAAATTGCAAAAAGTACAATTTTTTTATATTTAGCCCCCCTTCCGCCCAATCAAAGAAATTTCGTGTTAGACCCTTCCAGATGAGCTAGGAACTTGAAATTCGGCAACCTGATAGATATTAGGCTGTAACTCAAGGAAAAATTCCAAAAAGTTCAAATTTTTCTGTACGTAGCCCCCCACGGAATAAACAAATTTCGGGTTAGATCCTTCAGTTCCAGATGCGCTAGAAACTTGAAATTTGGCAAGGTGATAGCTATTAGCGTATAACCCACGGAAAAATTCCAAAAATTTTAAATTTTAATTTTTTCCCCCCTCCCCCCAAACAAAATGGCGGATACCGTGATGCAGTGCCCCACAAAATTAATATTTGGCAAAGTTCTAGCTCCTAGCCTGTAACCGACGTAGAAATTGTAAAAAGTTAAAATATTTAATATTTCATCCACTAAAAAATTCGAAATATTAAGCCAAATTAAATGACGGTGCAGGCTTTCGTTTCGAGCTCTCTTGTGGCTAAACGGTAATTGTTATCAATAAACGGACTGCACTTTCGGCCCCTAAAATGAAGAGATCTACAACTTTGGTCCTGTGACTTTTTGTCGTATCTCGACTCCTTCTACCTGAGATTGAGCTTCATTTTCCCGGTATCGGTCATTTTTGTTAAATTTCCATAAATGATTTTACTGATTCACACACTCATAAGATGGATAGATGAACGAAATTCAGGACGCTCCTTGGCAACGTCATTGGCCATATGTAGACCGACTTTCGTTATTCTAGCTGCCTTGCAAGTATGGGAAAACGGAGGGTACATGTGGAAACACTATTGAAATTTCGGCCTAATTTATGATTCTTAAGCAATTTATGGCGAAACCCGTTGAGATACGGCAAAACCTCAAATAAGCAAAATTATAGGTCGTTTCATCGCCAAACTGCCTGCAAAGCTTCAAGACTGTAGCTGTCTGCCAAGTTGGCAAAATTATTTTTCAATTTGTGAAAAGTGGGCGAAATTTGACATGGATCGAAACGTTCACCTCTTTCTATGGCATAAATATGCGGGATAGGAGAAAGCGCCTAAGGCAGCAATGTAGACCAATAAACGGGTCGTCTAACGCCGCAATCCGTACCTCGATACGACGCACCGTTTGCTCACAATAAATTTCCAAACGAAAGCCTGCACTATTTAGCGTGCACATTGCCTGGCTCTATCTTATCCTATATATATAAAGCCACAAGGCTAACTGACTCACTCACTCACTCACTGACATTAATGTTTGCCCACTTCCAAGTGAGCTAGGAACTTGAAATTCGGCAGTCTGACAGCTTTTAGGCTGCAACCCAAGGAAAAATTGCAAAAAGTACATTTTTTTTATATTTAGCCCCCCTTCCGCCCAATCAAAGAAATTTCGTGTTAGACCCTTCCAGATGAGCTAGGAACTTGAAATTCGGCAACCTGATAGATATTAGGCTGTAACTCAAGGAAAAATTCCAAAAAGTTCACATTTTTCTGTACGTAGCCCCCCACGGAATAAACAAATTTCGGGTTAGATCCTTCAGTTCCAGATGCGCTAGAAACTTGAAATTTGGCAAGGTGATAGCTATTAGCGTATAACCCACGGAAAAATTCCAAAAATTTTAAATTTTAATTTTTGCCCCCCTCCCCCCAAACAAAATGGCGGATACCGTGATGCAGTGCCCCACAAAATTAATATTAGGCAAAGTTCTAGCTCCTAGCCTGTAACCGACGTAGAAATTGTAAAAAGTTAAAATATTTAATATTTCATCCACTAAAAAATTCGAAATATTAAGCCAAATTAAATGACGGTGCAGGCTTTCGTTTCGAGCTCTCTTGTGGCTAAACGGTAATTGTTATCAATAAACGGACTGCACTTTCGGCCCCTAAAATGAAGAGATCTACAACTTTGGTCCTGTGACTTTTTGTCGTATCTCGACTCCTTCTACCTTAGATTGAGCTTCATTTTCCCGGTATCGGTCATTTTTGTTAAATTTCCATAAATGATTTTACTGATTCACACACTCATAAGATGGATAGATGAACGAAATTCAGGACGCTCCTTGGCAACGTCATTGGCCATATGTAGACCGACTTTCGTTATTCTAGCTGCCTTGCAAGTATGGGAAAACGGAGGGTACATGTGGAAACACTATTGAAATTTCGGCCTAATTTATGATTCTTAAGCAATTTATGGCGAAACCCGTTGAGATACGGCAAAACCTCAAATAAGCAAAATTATAGGTCGTTTCATCGCCAAACTGCCTGCAAAGCTTCAAGACTGTAGCTGTCTGCCAAGTTGGCAAAATTATTTTTCAATTTGTGAAAAGTGGGCGAAATTTGACATGGATCGAAACGTTCACCTCTTTCTATGGCATAAATATGCGGGATAGGAGAAAGCGCCTAAGGCAGCAATGTAGACCACTAAACGGGTCGTCTAACGCCGCAATCCGTACCTCGATACGACGCACCGTTTGCTCACAATAAATTTCCAAACGAAAGCCTGCACTATTTAGCGTGCACATTGCCTGGCTCTATCTTATCCTATATATATAAAGCCACAAGGCTAACTGACTCACTCACTCACTCACTGACATTAATGTTTGCCCACTTCCAAGTGAGCTAGGAACTTGAAATTCGGCAGTCTGACAGCTTTTAGGCTGCAACCCAAGGAAAAATTGCAAAAAGTACAATTTTTTTATATTTAGCCCCCCTTCCGCCCAATCAAAGAAATTTCGTGTTAGACCCTTCCAGATGAGCTAGGAACTTGAAATTCGGCAACCTGATAGATATTAGGCTGTAACTCAAGGAAAAATTCCAAAAAGTTCAAATTTTTCTGTACGTAGCCCCCCACGGAATAAACAAATTTCGGGTTAGATCCTTCAGTTCCAGATGCGCTAGAAACTTGAAATTTGGCAAGGTGATAGCTATTAGCGTATAACCCACGGAAAAATTCCAAAAATTTTAAATTTTAATTTTTGCCCCCCTCCCCCCAAACAAAATGGCGGATACCGTGATGCAGTGCCCCACAAAATTAATATTTGGCAAAGTTCTAGCTCCTAGCCTGTAACCGACGTAGAAATTGTAAAAAGTTAAAATATTTAATATTTCATCCACTAAAAAATTCGAAATATTAAGCCAAATTAAATGACGGTGCAGGCTTTCGTTTCGAGCTCTCTTGTGGCTAAACGGTAATTGTTATCAATAAACGGACTGCACTTTCGGCCCCTAAAATGAAGAGATCTACAACTTTGGTCCTATGACTTTTTGTCGTATCTCGACTCCTTCTACCTTAGATTGAGCTTCATTTTCCCGGTATCGGTCATTTTTGTTAAATTTCCATAAATGATTTTACTGATTCACACACTCATAAGATGGATAGATGAACGAAATTCAGGACGCTCCTTGGCAACGTCATTGGCCATATGTAGACCGACTTTCGTTATTCTAGCTGCCTTGCAAGTATGGGAAAACGGAGCGTACATGTGGAAACAATATTGAAATTTCGGCCTAATTTATGATTCTTAAGCAATTTATGGCGAAACCCGTTGAGATACGGCAAAACCTTAAATAACCAAAATTATAGGTCGTTTCATCGCCAATCTGCCTGCAAAGGTTCAAGACTGTAGCTGTCTGCCCAGTTGGCAAAATTATTTTTCAACTTGTGAAAAGTGGGCGAAATTTGACATGGATCGAAACGTTCACCTCGTTCTATGGCATAAATATGCGGGATAGGAGAAAGCGCCTAAGCCAGTAATGTAGACCACTAAAAGGGTCGTCTAACGCCGCAATCCGTACCTCGATACGATGCACCGTTTGTTCGCAATAAATTTCCAAACGAAAGCCTGCACTATTCAGCGTGCACATTGCCTGGCTCTATCTTATCTTATATATATAAAGCCGCAAGGCTCACTCACTGACATAAATGTTTACCCACTTCGACTTGAGCTAGAAACTAGAAATTTGGCAAGGCGATAGCTATTAGCGTGTAACCTACGGAATAATTCCAGAAATTTTAAATTTTAAATTTTTGCCCCCTCCCCCCAAACAAAATGGCGGATACCGTGATGCAGTGCCCCACAAAATTAATGTTTGGCAAAGTTCTAGCTCCTAGCCTGTAACCGACGTAGAAATTGTAAAAAGTTAAAATATTTAATATTTCATCCACTAAAAAATTCGAAATATTAAGCCAAATTAAATGACGGTGCAGGCTTTCGTTTCGAGCTCTCTTGTGGCTAAACGGTAATTGTTATCAATAAACGGACTGCACTTTCGGCCCCTAAAATGAAGAGATCTACAACTTTGGTCCTATGACTTTTTGTCGTATCTCGACTCCTTCTACCTTAGATTGAGCTTCATTTTCCCGGTATCGGTCATTTTTGTTAAATTTCCATAAATGATTTTACTGATTCACACACTCATAAGATGGATAGATGAACGAAATTCAGGACGCTCCTTGGCAACGTCATTGGCCATATGTAGACCGACTTTCGTTATTCTAGCTGCCTTGCAAGTATGGGAAAACGGAGGGTACATGGGGAAACACTATTGAAATTTCGGCCTAATTTATGATTCTTAAGCAATTTATGGCGAAACCCGTTGAGATACGGCAAAACCTCAAATAAGCAAAATTATAGGTCGTTTCATCGCCAAACTGCCTGCAAAGCTTCAAGACTGTAGCTGTCTGCCAAGTTGGCAAAATTATTTTTCAATTTGTGAAAAGTGGGCGAAATTTGACATGGATCGAAACGTTCACCTCTTTCTATGGCATAAATATGCGGGATAGGAGAAAGCGCCTAAGGCAGCAATGTAGACCACTAAACGGGTCGTCTAACGCCGCAATCCGTACCTCGATACGACGCACCGTTTGCTCACAATAAATTTCCAAACGAAAGCCTGCACTATTTAGCGTGCACATTGCCTGGCTCTATCTTATCCTATATATATAAAGCCACAAGGCTAACTGACTCACTCACTCACTCACTGACATTAATGTTTGCCCACTTCCAAGTGAGGTAGGAACTTGAAATTCGGCAGTCTGATAGCTATTAGGCTGCAACCAAAGGAAAAATTGCAAAAAGTACAATTTTTTTATATTTAGCCCCCCTTCCGCCCAATCAAAGAAATTTCGTGTTAGACCCTTCCAGATGAGCTAGGAACTTGAAATTCGGCAACCTGATAGATATTAGGCTGTAACTCAAGGAAAAATTCCAAAAAGTTCAAATTTTTCTGTACGTAGCCCCCCACGGAATAAACAAATTTCGGGTTAGATCCTTCAGTTCCAGATGCGCTAGAAACTTGAAATTTGGCAAGGTGATAGCTATTAGCGTATAACCCACGGAAAAATTCCAAAAATTTTAAATTTTAATTTTTGCCCCCCTCCCCCCAAACAAAATGGCGGATACCGTGATGCAGTGCCCCACAAAATTAATATTTGGCAAAGTTCTAGCTCCTAGCCTGTAACCGACGTAGAAATTGTAAAAAGTTAAAATATTTAATATTTCATCCACTAAAAAATTCGAAATATTAAGCCAAATTAAATGACGGTGCAGGCTTTCGTTTCGAGCTCTCTTGTGGCTAAACGGTAATTGTTATCAATAAACGGACTGCACTTTCGGGCCCTAAAATGAAGAGATCTACAACTTTGGTCCTATGACTTTTTGTCGTATCTCGACTCCTTCTACCTTAGATTGAGCTTCATTTTCCCGGTATCGGTCATTTTTGTTAAATTTCCATAAATGATTTTACTGATTCACACACTCATAAGATGGATAGATGAACGAAATTCAGGACGCTCCTTGGCAACGTCATTGGCCATATGTAGACCGACTTTCGTTATTCTAGCTGCCTTGCAAGTATGGGAAAACGGAGGGTACATGGGGAAACACTATTGAAATTTCGGCCTAATTTATGATTCTTAAGCAATTTATGGCGAAACCCGTTGAGATACGGCAAAACCTCAAATAAGCAAAATTATAGGTCGTTTCATCGCCAAACTGCCTGCAAAGCTTCAAGACTGTAGCTGTCTGCCAAGTTGGCAAAATTATTTTTCAATTTGTGAAAAGTGGGCGAAATTTGACATGGATCGAAACGTTCACCTCTTTCTATGGCATAAATATGCGGGATAGGAGAAAGCGCCTAAGGCAGCAATGTAGACCACTAAACGGGTCGTCTAACGCCGCAATCCGTACCTCGATACGACGCACCGTTTGCTCACAATAAATTTCCAAACGAAAGCCTGCACTATTTAGCGTGCACATTGCCTGGCTCTATCTTATCCTATATATATAAAGCCACAAGGCTAACTGACTCACTCACTCACTCACTGACATTAATGTTTGCCCACTTCCAAGTGAGGTAGGAACTTGAAATTCGGCAGTCTGATAGCTATTAGGCTGCAACCAAAGGAAAAATTGCAAAAAGTACAATTTTTTTATATTTAGCCCCCCTTCCGCCCAATCAAAGAAATTTCGTGTTAGACCCTTCCAGATGAGCTAGGAACTTGAAATTCGGCAACCTGATAGATATTAGGCTGTAACTCAAGGAAAAATTCCAAAAAGTTCAAATTTTTCTGTACGTAGCCCCCCACGGAATAAACAAATTTCGGGTTAGATCCTTCAGTTCCAGATGCGCTAGAAACTTGAAATTTGGCAAGGTGATAGCTATTAGCGTATAACCCACGGAAAAATTCCAAAAATTTTAAATTTTAATTTTTGCCCCCCTCCCCCCAAACAAAATGGCGGATACCGTGATGCAGTGCCCCACAAAATTAATATTTGGCAAAGTTCTAGCTCCTAGCCTGTAACCGACGTAGAAATTGTAAAAAGTTAAAATATTTAATATTTCATCCACTAAAAAATTCGAAATATTAAGCCAAATTAAATGACGGTGCAGGCTTTCGTTTCGAGCTCTCTTGTGGCTAAACGGTAATTGTTATCAATAAACGGACTGCACTTTCGGCCCCTAAAATGAAGAGATCTACAACTTTGGTCCTATGACTTTTTGTCGTATCTCGACTCCTTCTACCTTAGATTGAGCTTCATTTTCCCGGTATCGGTCATTTTTGTTAAATTTCCATAAATGATTTTACTGATTCACACACTCATAAGATGGATAGATGAACGAAATTCAGGACGCTCCTTGGCAACGTCATTGGCCATATGTAGACCGACTTTCGTTATTCTAGCTGCCTTGCAAGTATGGGAAAACGGAGGGTACATGTGGAAACACTATTGAAATTTCGGCCTAATTTATGATTCTTAAGCAATTTATGGCGAAACCCGTTGAGATACGGCAAAACCTCAAATAAGCAAAATTATAGGTCGTTTCATCGCCAAACTGCCTGCAAAGCTTCAAGACTGTAGCTGTCTGCCAAGTTGGCAAAATTATTTTTCAATTTGTGAAAAGTGGGCGAAATTTGACATGGATCGAAACGTTCACCTCTTTCTATGGCATAAATATGCGGGATAGGAGAAAGCGCCTAAGGCAGCAATGTAGACCACTAAACGGGTCGTCTAACGCCGCAATCCGTACCTCGATACGACGCACCGTTTGCTCACAATAAATTTCCAAACGAAAGCCTGCACTATTTAGCGTGCACATTGCCTGGCTCTATCTTATCCTATATATATAAAGCCACAAGGCTAACTGACTCACTCACTCACTCACTGACATTAATGTTTGCCCACTTCCAAGTGAGGTAGGAACTTGAAATTCGGCAGTCTGATAGCTATTAGGCTGCAACCAAAGGAAAAATTGCAAAAAGTACAATTTTTTTATATTTAGCCCCCCTTCCGCCCAATCAAAGAAATTTCGTGTTAGACCCTTCCAGATGAGCTAGGAACTTGAAATTCGGCAACCTGATAGATATTAGGCTGTAACTCAAGGAAAAATTCCAAAAAGTTCAAATTTTTCTGTACGTAGCCCCCCACGGAATAAACAAATTTCGGGTTAGATCCTTCAGTTCCAGATGCGCTAGAAACTTGAAATTTGGCAAGGTGATAGCTATTAGCGTATAACCCACGGAAAAATTCCAAAAATTTTAAATTTTAATTTTTGCCCCCCTCCCCCCAAACAAAATGGCGGATACCGTGATGCAGTGCCCCACAAAATTAATATTTGGCAAAGTTCTAGCTCCTAGCCTGTAACCGACGTAGAAATTGTAAAAAGTTAAAATATTTAATATTTCATCCACTAAAAAATTCGAAATATTAAGCCAAATTAAATGACGGTGCAGGCTTTCGTTTCGAGCTCTCTTGTGGCTAAACGGTAATTGTTATCAATAAACGGACTGCACTTTCGGGCCCTAAAATGAAGAGATCTACAACTTTGGTCCTATGACTTTTTGTCGTATCTCGACTCCTTCTACCTTAGATTGAGCTTCATTTTCCCGGTATCGGTCATTTTTGTTAAATTTCCATAAATGATTTTACTGATTCACACACTCATAAGATGGATAGATGAACGAAATTCAGGACGCTCCTTGGCAACGTCATTGGCCATATGTAGACCGACTTTCGTTATTCTAGCTGCCTTGCAAGTATGGGAAAACGGAGGGTACCTGGGGAAACACTATTGAAATTTCGGCCTAATTTATGATTCTTAAGCAATTTATGGCGAAACCCGTTGAGATACGGCAAAACCTCAAATAAGCAAAATTATAGGTCGTTTCATCGCCAAACTGCCTGCAAAGCTTCAAGACTGTAGCTGTCTGCCAAGTTGTCAAAATTATTTTTCAATTTGTGAAAAGTGGGCGAAATTTGACATGGATCGAAACGTTCACCTCTTTCTATGGCATAAATATGCGGGATAGGAGAAAGCGCCTAAGGCAGCAATGTAGACCACTAAACGGGTCGTCTAACGCCGCAATCCGTACCTCGATACGACGCACCGTTTGCTCACAATAAATTTCCAAACGAAAGCCTGCACTATTTAGCGTGCACATTGCCTGGCTCTATCTTATCCTATATATATAAAGCCACAAGGCTAACTGACTCACTCACTCACTCACTGACATTAATGTTTGCCCACTTCCAAGTGAGGTAGGAACTTGAAATTCGGCAGTCTGATAGCTATTAGGCTGCAACCAAAGGAAAAATTGCAAAAAGTACAATTTTTTTATATTTAGCCCCCCTTCCGCCCAATCAAAGAAATTTCGTGTTAGACCCTTCCAGATGAGCTAGGAACTTGAAATTCGGCAACCTGATAGATATTAGGCTGTAACTCAAGGAAAAATTCCAAAAAGTTCAAATTTTTCTGTACGTAGCCCCCCACGGAATAAACAAATTTCGGGTTAGATCCTTCAGTTCCAGATGCGCTAGAAACTTGAAATTTGGCAAGGTGATAGCTATTAGCGTATAACCCACGGAAAAATTCCAAAAATTTTAAATTTTAATTTTTGCCCCCCTCCCCCCAAACAAAATGGCGGATACCGTGATGCAGTGCCCCACAAAATTAATATTTGGCAAAGTTCTAGCTCCTAGCCTGTAACCGACGTAGAAATTGTAAAAAGTTAAAATATTTAATATTTCATCCACTAAAAAATTCGAAATATTAAGCCAAATTAAATGACGGTGCAGGCTTTCGTTTCGAGCTCTCTTGTGGCTAAACGGTAATTGTTATCAATAAACGGACTGCACTTTCGGCCCCTAAAATGAAGAGATCTACAACTTTGGTCCTATGACTTTTTGTCGTATCTCGACTCCTTCTACCTTAGATTGAGCTTCATTTTCCCGGTATCGGTCATTTTTGTTAAATTTCCATAAATGATTTTACTGATTCACACACTCATAAGATGGATAGATGAACGAAATTCAGGACGCTCCTTGGCAACGTCATTGGCCATATGTAGACCGACTTTCGTTATTCTAGCTGCCTTGCAAGTATGGGAAAACGGAGGGTACATGTGGAAACACTATTGAAATTTCGGCCTAATTTATGATTCTTAAGCAATTTATGGCGAAACCCGTTGAGATACGGCAAAACCTCAAATAAGCAAAATTATAGGTCGTTTCATCGCCAAACTGCCTGCAAAGCTTCAAGACTGTAGCTGTCTGCCAAGTTGGCAAAATTATTTTTCAATTTGTGAAAAGTGGGCGAAATTTGACATGGATCGAAACGTTCACCTCTTTCTATGGCATAAATATGCGGGATAGGAGAAAGCGCCTAAGGCAGCAATGTAGACCACTAAACGGGTCGTCTAACGCCGCAATCCGTACCTCGATACGACGCACCGTTTGCTCACAATAAATTTCCAAACGAAAGCCTGCACTATTTAGCGTGCACATTGCCTGGCTCTATCTTATCCTATATATATAAAGCCACAAGGCTAACTGACTCACTCACTCACTCACTGACATTAATGTTTGCCCACTTCCAAGTGAGCTAGGAACTTGAAATTCGGCAGTCTGACAGCTTTTAGGCTGCAACCCAAGGAAAAATTGCAAAAAGTACAATTTTTTTATATTTAGCCCCCCTTCCGCCCAATCAAAGAAATTTCGCGTTAGACCCTTCCAGATGAGCTAGGAACTTAAAATTTGGCAAGGTGATAGCTATTAGCGTGTAACCCACG
Source organism: Anabrus simplex (assembly GCF_040414725.1). Classification (NCBI taxonomy): domain Eukaryota; kingdom Metazoa; phylum Arthropoda; class Insecta; order Orthoptera; family Tettigoniidae; genus Anabrus; species Anabrus simplex. The sequence goes on along the minus strand of NC_090274.1, from coordinate 84,044,289 downwards.
GAAAAATTCCAAAAAGTTCAAATTTTTGTGTACGTAGCCACCCACGGAATAAAAAAAATTCGGGTTAGATCCTTCAGTTCCAGATGCGCTAGAAACTTAAAATTTGGCAAGGTGATAGCTATTAGCGTGTAACCCACGGAAAAATTCCAAAAATTTTAAATTTTAAATTTTTGCCCCCTCCCCCCAAACAAAATGGCGGATACCGTGATGCAGTGCCCTACAAAATTAATATTTGGCAAAGTTCTAGCTCCTAGCCTGTAACCGACGTAGAAATTGCAAAAAGTTAAAATATTTAATATTTCATCCACTAAAAAATTCGAAATTTTAAGCCAAATTAAATCACGGTGCAGGCTTTCGTTTCGAGCTCTCTTGTAGCTAAACGGTAATTGTTATCAATAAACGGACTGCACTTTCGTCCCCTAAAATGAAGAGATCTACAACTTTGGTCCTATGACTTTTTATCGTATCTCGACTCCTTCTACCTTAGATTGAGCTTCGTTTTCCCGGTTTCGGTAATTTTTGTTAAATTTCCATAAAGGAGTTTACTGATTCACACACTCATAAGATGGATAGATGAACGAAATTCAGGACGCTTCTTGGCAACGTCATTGGCCATATGTAGACCGACTTTCGTTATTCTAGCTGCCTTGCAAGTATGGGAAAACGGAGCGTACATGTGGAAACAATATTGAAATTTCGGCCTAATTTATGATTCTTAAGCAATTTATGGCGAAACCCGTTGAGATACGGCAAAACCTTAAATAACCAAAATTATAGGTCGTTTCATCGCCAATCTGCCTGCAAAGGTTCAAGACTGTAGCTGTCTGCCCAGTTGGCAAAATTATTTTTCAACTTGTGAAAAGTGGGCGAAATTTGACATGGATCGAAACGTTCACCTCGTTCTATGGCATAAATATGCGGGATAGGAGAAAGCGCCTAAGCCAGTAATGTAGACCACTAAAAGGGTCGTCTAACGCCGCAATCCGTACCTCGATACGATGCACCGTTTGTTCGCAATAAATTTCCAAACGAAAGCCTGCACTATTCAGCGTGCACATTGCCTGGCTCTATCTTATCTTATATATATAAAGCCGCAAGGCTCACTCACTGACATAAATGTTTACCCACTTCGACTTGAGCTAGAAACTAGAAATTTGGCAAGGCGATAGCTATTAGCGTGTAACCTACGGAATAATTCCAGAAATTTTAAATTTTAAATTTTTGCCCCCTCCCCCCAAACAAAATGGCGGATACCGTGATGCAGTGCCCTAGAAAATTAATATTTGGCAAAGTTCTAGCTCCTAGCCTGTAACCGACGTAGAAATTGCAAAAAGTTAAAATATTTAATATTTCATCCACTAAAAAATTCGAAATATTATGCCAAATTAAATCACGGTGCAGTCTTTCGTTTCGAGCTCTCTTGTAGCTAAACGGTAATTGTTATCAATAAACGGACTGCACTTTCGTCCCCTAAAATGAAGAGATCTACAACTTTGGTCCTATGACTTTTTATCGTATCTCGACTCCTTCTACCTTAGATTGAGCTTCGTTTTCCCGGTTTCGGTAATTTTTGTTAAATTTCCATAAAGGAGTTTACTGATTCACACACTCATAAAATGGATAGATGAACGAAATTCAGGACGCTTCTTGGCAACGTCATTGGCCATATGTAGACCGACTTTCGTTATTCTAGCTGCCTTGCAAGTATGGGAAAACGGAGCGTACATGTGGAAACAATATTGAAATTTCGGCCTAATTTATGATTCTTAAGCAATTTATGGCGAAACCCGTTGAGATACGGCAAAACCTTAAATAACCAAAATTATAGGTCGTTTCATCGCCAATCTGCCTGCAAAGGTTCAAGACTGTAGCTGTCTGCCCAGTTGGCAAAATTATTTTTCAACTTGTGAAAAGTGGGCGAAATTTGACATGGATCGAAACGTTCACCTCGTTCTATGGCATAAATATGCGGGATAGGAGAAAGCGCCTAAGCCAGTAATGTAGACCACTAAATGGGTCGTCTAACGCCGCAATCCGTACCTCGATACGATGCACCGTTTGTTCGCAATAAATTTCCAAACGAAAGCCTGCACTATTCAGCGTGCACATTGCCTGGCTCTATCTTATCTTATATATATAAAGCCGCAAGGCTCACTCATTGACATAAATGTTTACCCACTTCGACTTGAGCTAGAAACTAGAAATTTGGCAAGGCGATAGCTATTAGCGTGTAACCTACGGAATAATTCCAGAAATTTTAAATTTTAAATTTTTGCCCCCTCCCCCCAAACAAAATGGCGGATACCGTGATGCAGTGCCCTAGAAAATTAATATTTGGCAAAGTTCTAGCTCCTAGCCTGTAACCGACGTAGAAATTGCAAAAAGTTAAAATATTTAATATTTCATCCACTAAAAAATTCGAAATATTATGCCAAATTAAATCACGGTGCAGGCTTTCGTTTCGAGCTCTCTTGTGGCTAAACGGTAATTGTTATCAATAAACGGACTGCACTTTCGTGCGCTAAAATGAAGAGATGTACAACTTTGGTCCTATGACTTTTTGTCGTATCTCGACTCCTTCTACCTTAGATTGAGCTTCATTTTCCCGGTATCGGTCATTTTTGTTAAATTTCCATAAAGGTTTTTACTGATTCTCACACTCATAAGATGGATAGATGAACGAAATTCAGGACGCTCCTTGGCAACGTCATTGGCCATATGTAGACCGACTTTCGTTATTCTAGCTGCCTTGCAAGTGTGGGAAAACGGAGGGTACATGTGGAAACAATATTGAAATTTCGGCCTATTTTATGATTCTTAAGCAATTTATGGCGAAACCCGTTGAGATACGGCAAAACCTCAAATAACCAAAATTATAGGTCGTTTCATCGTCAATCTGCCTGCAAAGTTTCAAGGCTGTAGCTGTCTGCCAAGTTGGCAAAAGTATTTTTCAATTTGTGAAAAGTGGGCGAAATTTGACATGGATCGAAACGTTCACCTCTTTCTATGGCATAAATATGCGGGATAGGAGAAAGCGCCTAAGACAGTAATGTAGACCACTAAAAGGGTCGTCTAACGCCGCAATCCGTACCTCGATACGACGCACCGTTTGCTCGCAATCAATTTCCAAACGAAAGCCTGCACTATTTAGCGTGCACATTGCCTGGCTCTATCTTATCTTATATATATAAAAGCCACAAGGCTAACTGACTCACTGACATTAATGTTTGCCCACTTCCAGGTGAGCTAGGAACTTGAAATTCGGCAATCTGATAGCTATTAGGCTGAAACCCAAGGAAAAATTCAAAAAAGTTGAAATTTTTCATATTTAGCCCCCCTTCCGCCCCATCAAATAATCGGATTAAAATTTCGTGCTAGACCCTTCCACATGAGCTAGGAACTCGAAATTCGGCAATATGATAGCTATTAGGCTGTAACCCAAGGCAAAACTCCAAAAAGTTCAAATGTTTTGTATTTAGCCCCCCATCGAATCAAAATATTGGAATCAAATTTCGGGTTAGACCCTTCCGTTCCAGATGAGCTGAAAACTTGGAATTCGGCAGTCTGATAGCTATTAAGCTGCAACCGAAGGAAAAATTCAAAAATGTTGACATTTTTCATATTTAGCCCCCCTTCCGCCCCATCAATATATCGGATTAAAATTTCGTGTTAGACCCTTCCAGATGAGCTAAGGAATTGAAATTCGTAAATCTGATAGCTATTAGGATGTAACACAAGGCAAAATTCTAAAACGTTCTATTTTCCGTATTTAGCCTCCCGTCGAATCAAGATGTCGGACTCAAATTTCGGGTTAGACTCTTCCGTTCCAGATGAGCTGGAAACTTGGGATTCGGCAGTCTCATAGCTATTAGGCTGTAACCCAAGAAAAATTTAAAAAACGTTGACATTTTCATATTTAGCCCCCCTTCCGCCCCATCAAAATATCGGGCTGAAATTTCGTGTTAGACCCTTCCAGATATGGTAGGAACTTGAAATGCGGAAATCTGATAACTGTTATTCCATAACCCAAGGAAATATTTTAAAAAGTTCAAATTTTTCATATTTAGCCCCCCACACCGGATTAAAATACCGGACTCAAATTTCGTGCTACACCCTTCCGCCCAATCATATTATCGGACTCAAATTTCGTACACCCTTTCTGATACCTATTAGGCTGTAAACCAAGGACAAATTTCAGAAGTTCAAATTTTTCGTATTTAGCCCCGTCGAATCAAATCGTCGGACTCAATTTTCGGGTTAGACCCTTCCGTTCCAGATGAGCTAGAAACTTGGAATTTTTCAACATGATAGCTATTAGCGTGTAACCAACGGAAAAATTCCAAAAGTTTACATTTTTAATTTTTGCCCCCCTCCCTCCAAACAAAATGGCGGACCCCGTGATGAAGTGCCCTACAAAATTACAATTTGGCAAAGTTGTAGCTCCTAGCCTGTGACCGACGTAGACATTGCAATAAGTTGAAATATTTAATATTTTATCCACAAAAAAATTCGAAATATTAAGCCAAATTTAATGACGGTGCAGGCTTTCGTTTCGAGCTCTCTTGTGGCTAAACGGTAATGGTTATCAATAAACGGACTGTAGTTTCGTGCCTTAAAAGTGAAGAGATCTACAACTTGGGTCCTATGACTTTTTGTCGTATCTCGACTCCTTCTACCTTAGACTGAACTTCATTTCCCCGGTTTTGGTCATTTTTGTTAAATTTCCATAAAGGATTTTACTGATGCACACACTCATAAGATAGATAGATGAACGAAATTCAGCACGCTTCTTGGCAACGTCATTGGCCATATGTAGGCTGACTTTCGTTATTCTAGCTGCCTTGAAAGTATGGGAAAACGGAGGGTATATGTGGAAACACTATTGAAATTTCAGCCTAATTTATGATTCTTAAACAATTTATGGCGAAGCCCGTTGAGATACTGCAAAACCTCCAATAACCAAAATATAGGCCCTTTCATCGTCAACCTGCCTGCAATGTTTCAAGACTGAAGCTGTCTGCTAAGTTGGCAAAATTATTTTTCAATTTTTGAAAAGTGGACGAAATTTGACATGGGTCGAAACGTTCACCTCTTTCTATGGTATAAATATGCGGTATACGAGAAGGCGCCTAAGACAGTAATGTAGACGACTAAACGGGTCGTCTAACGTCGCAATCCGTACCACGATACGACGCACCGTTTGCCCGCAATAAATTTCCAAATGAAAGCATGCACTATTTAGCATGCACATTGCCTGGCTAAATGTTGATTTTTTGTTATTTTTATTTCCCTTCTTTTAAACTAAATTGTGGACGATGTGTTGCCGTGCGCAAGAAAATTAATATTTGTCGCAGTTACAACTTTGGCCTGCAACCGAGGGAGAAATTCGAAAGAGTTGCATTGTTTAACGTTTTTATCTCCAGAAATTATCGAAATCTGGAAGCAGTTTTCATGATGGTGATAACTAACGTTTCGAGGATTTTGGTGGCTAAACTGTAAGTCTTACCGCCAAATCGACCAGGCGTTCGGATCCCATCATGAAGAGATCTACAACTTCGGTCCCGGGAATTTTAGTCGTATCTTGATCCCTTATGACTTGGATAGAGCTGCTATTTCAGATTTGACGTACATTTTTTTACATTTTCCCTAATGAATGTTACTGTTTTACACACTTATAAGACCGACAGAATCATGAAATATGGCAGGCTCGTTGGAACGTTCGTGGATCATATGTGAGCAAAATGCATGATTCTAGCACCCTGTAAAAATGGAAAAAGGAAGTAATACGTAAACACTGTACTCCTAATCCAAGGTTCTACACCAATCTTCCCCTAACTCGATGCAGATACGACAGAACATCAAAGAACGTAAATATAGAGCGTTTCAACCACGATAAACCTACCAAGATTCAAGACTATAACTCCCCCTTACCGTAGGAAAATATTTCATATCTTGTGAGAATCGTACGTAATTTGCACCACGTCCAAACGTTTAACGCTATCTTTGCTATAAATCGTGAATATACGGTACGAGAAAATATTATAGGACCAAAAATATACGCAAATAAATGGGCCTTTTGGTGGCACAATCCGTTTTCCGTAACGAAGTACCCATTCCTCACAGTAATTTCCCATAAGACCACTTGTAATATAGAGGAATTGGGGGTTTGGGGGCGCAGCCCCCAACGAGCGAAAGCGAGTATATATATAAAGCCACAAGGCTAACTGACTCACTCACTCACTCACTGACTCACTGACATTAATGTTTGCCCACTTCCAAATGAGCTAGGAACTTGAAATTCTACAGTCTGATAGCTATTGGGGTGCAACCGAAGGAGAAATTCAAAAAAGTTCAAATTTTGTATATATAGCCCCCCTTCCACCGAATCGATTTATCGGACTAAAATTTAGTGTTAGACCCTTCCAGATGAGCTAGGAACTTGAATTTCGGCAGTCGGATCGCTATTAGGCTGCAACCCAAGGCAAAATTCCAAAGAGTTCAAATTTCTTAGATTTAGCCCCCCACCGAATTAAAATATCGGACTCAAATTTCGGGTTAGACCCTTCCGTTCCAGATAAGCTGGAAACTTGGAATTCGGCATTCTGATAGCTATTAGGCTGGAGCCCAAGGAAAAATTCAAAAACGTTGACATTTTTCATATTTAGCCCCCTTACGCCCCATCAACATGTCGTAGTAAATTTTCGTGTTAGACCCTTCCAGATGAGCTAGGAACTTGAAATTCGGCAATCTGATAGCTATTAGGCTGTAACCCAAGGCAAAATTCCAAAAAGTTCAAATTTTTCTTATTTAGCCCCCATCGAATCAAAATATCGGACTCAAATTTCGGGTTAGACCCTTCCGTTCCAGATAAGCTGGAAACTTGGAATTCGGCAGTCTGATAGCTATTACGCTGGAACCCAAGGAAAAATTCAAAAACGTTGACATTTTTCAGATTTAGCCCCCCTTACGCCCCATCAAAATGTCGTAGTAAATTTTCGTGTTAGACCCTTCCAGATGAGCTAGGAACTTGAAATTCGGCAATCTGATAGCTATTAGGCTGTAACCCAAGGCAAAATTTCAAAAAGTTCAAATTTTTCGTATTTAGCCCCCCATCGAATCAAAATATCGGACTCAAATTTCGGGTTGGACCCTTCCGTTCCAGATGAGCTGGAAACTTGGAGTTGGGCAGTCTGATAGCTATTATGCTGCAACCCAAGGAAAAATTCAAAAACGTTGACATTTTTCATATTTAGCCCCCCTTCTGCCCCATCAAATTATCGTAGTAAAATTTCGTGTTAGACCCTTCCAGATGAGCTAGGAACTTGAAATTCGGAAATCTGATAGCTATTAGGCTGTAACCCAAGGCAAAACTCCACAAAGTTCAATTTCTCGTATTTAGCCCCCCATCGAATCAAAATGTCGGACTCAAATTTTGGGTTAGACCCTTCCATTCCAGATGAGCTGGAAACTTGGAATTCGGCAGTCTGATAGCTATTAGGCTGCAACCCAAGGAAAAATTCAAAAACGTTGAAATTTTTCATATTTAGCCCCCTTCCGCTCCATCAAAATATCGTAGTAAAATTCGTGATAGACCTTTCTAGATGAGCTTGGAATTTGAAATTCGGAAATCTGATAGTTATTAGGCTGTAACCCAAGGTAAAATTCCAAAAAGTTCAAATTTTTCGTATTTAGCCCCCGCTCGAATCAAAATATCGGACTCAAATTTCGGGTTAGACCCTTCCATTCCAGATGAGCTAGATAAAATGAAGAAATATACAACTTTGGTCCTATGACTTTTTGTCGTATCTCGACCCCTTTTACCTCAGATTGAGCTTCCTTTCTCCAGTTTTGGAATATTTTGTTCAATTTCCATAAATTAATTTACTGATTCACACACTCATAAGACAGATAGATGCACTAAATTCAGTACGCTCTTTGGCACGGTTATTGGGCATATGCAGACTGACATTCATTATTCTAGCTGCCTTGAATGTATAGGAAGGAATATACGGAAACACTAATCAAATTTCAGCCTAATTTAATGTTCCTAAGCAATTTATGGTGAATCGCTTAGAGATACGGCAAAACCTCAAATAAGTAAAATTCTAGGTCGTTTCATTGACGACTTGCCTGCCAAGTTTCAAGACTGTAGCTGTCTGCGAAGTTGGAAAAATTGTTTTTCAACTGGTGTTAAGCGGACGAAATTTGCTATGGATCGAAACGTTCACCTCTTTCTATGGTATAAATATGCGAGATACGAGAAAATGCTTGATACATTAATGTAGGCAACTAAAAGTGTAATGTGAAAATGGGAAGTAATATTTACTGGACGTAACTGAATTATTACATCAAGGCATCTGAGTATTTATTTATTCATCTGTCATGTCGACTTGTGTATCCAGCCGTTATCTGTATTATCGGTCATTGTTGGAACTGTTTCCTAACTGTGGAAGTTACCAGACCAATTTAATTCAAGTTATCTATCCATTATTGTCAGGCATTTGACTGGACTCTATTGCGCCGAATTATCATTTGTAACTTCTGCGCATTTTCGCGGTGCACGCATTGAATTATGGGACTGCCTCTCGGCTAGCTCGGTGTGAGCTCAGTAGTCGGCAGTAGTCAGCTTGCCGTTACTCTCCAAGATGGCTGTGTTGTATGGAGCTCCCAAGCAGACGGTTTGGCGAGAAGGGAAAGCTATTATAATGGAGCTTGACTCCGGCGGTTAAACATAATGTGAGGGCTAGGCCCTATTATTCCTTCAAAGTTATCCAGTGTGCTCCAACCCTTTTTTGTTCTTAATGTAACATGTAACTTGGTGCAGTGAGTAACCATTATCGGCATGAAATGTTTTAAGTGTCTTGTAAGTTTGGATACCTTAACTCAAGTAAGTACTGAAAATTATAATTTATTGAAGGGATCCCATTCGTTCAGGCACCAGTGTGAGTAATTTCATCGTGGACATGAGCAACATTATAAACGACAATTTTGGTAGAGTGCAACCTTGTAAGCAAAATTTGATATCTGTTTGAACTGAAACCGTTTGAAAAAGAAAATTTAATGTAATGTAGGGAGCGCGGAATCGCTAGTTATGCATCTATGAGGTGATATTTTGTGTAAGTGATTTTATGTTACGTTTTTGTCTGGGTGCATTATTGCCAACTGTGTTTCTTGATGTTCATTATGATGACGATTATTATTATTATTATTACTTTTATTTTTTTGTAATTCATTTCGGTGCGTGTTTTCTCCCTTAGTTTTTTCCTGGTTGGTTGTAATTGCTGTCTGATTTTGTCCTATTGCCTTCGTGGCTGGTTATCTGTACGTAATGATTATCGCATTGTTACAGGCCTTAATTAATGACACCTCATATTCGCATCGTAGCGCTTTCCACGGCCCCCTCTGTTCTGAAATATGTAAATCGCTGGTGAATTAAGTAAGGCTAATGTAAACTGGTATTATCACCTTGGATAAATAATTATTATTATTATTATTATTATTTTAATAACTTAAAATCTTAAAATTGAAATTTGCTGGTCAAAATTAAGTTTATAATGGGAGTTTTCTTTCGTTGTCTTATTATCTTTTCTCCCATTGTTTGGGTTCCTTGCTTTTGTCTTTATTACGTCATGTCACCCCTTCTTATCTAATCTCATGATACGTTAATATTTTGGGTGGCTTTGATGATTATTATGGGATCTTGGCTTCGCGTCGGTAACGGGTACCTTCTGTTGGGTGCTTCTGTGTCCTTAATTATTTTTATGAGTGCACCGTTAATCGTAAATTTCCTTTTATATACTTCATTTTGTTGGGTTGCTGTGCACTAGTATTTATTGTGTTTTCATCTACCTCGTTTCTTTAGTGTAATGTTTATTCGCGGTTGGAGCCACTAGATTTTTTTCTTTTTCGTGTGTCCTTGTGTGCGTCTTGTAACTTAGAATTTTGTAGTGTAGCAAATTTCAGTTTTAAAGTGATTTTATATCGCGGGCCCGCATATCGGTTGCAACCAATTCTCAACCAATTTTAATGTTTCTATATGTAAGGTAATGAGTTATTAATGAATTTTCAAACCTTAATTTCGGCGGAAGCCTATGTTTATGTGAGCTTCATTTTTCCTTAATTTCTACTTTATTTTAAAATACTGTTTTCCTCATCTAGCTTGATTGCATTTTTAAATTTCAGAAAAAGAATTATATATTTTTTTTATTGTTCTTATTTTATACCATTTTCAAATTACATTTGCTTAGTAAATTTTCTTCATTTCAAATTTATCTGGTGTGTCATTTTGTAGCTAGCAATATTTACCTGGCAACCTGTCAAAGTTATGTAAGATCCTGGCCTTTTTAATTCTCGCTTTGCCTTCCACGCTTCATATTTTATGCTACTGCCTTTCGGTAAGTATTGTGCTTGTTTTCTTCTTGATGTTTGTGCTTTCTTTTGAATGTTTGATTTACTAATTGGTAAGGTTGCAGTAGTGAGTGGTAGCAATTCGCTGTGGTTTCTGTTATTGTTATTCTAACACCTTGATAAGTTGCCCAGGCCAACATTGCTAGTTGCTCAAAATAAAATAACTGGTATTTAAACTTGTATTTGTAAGACCAAGTGTAAAGTCTAATCTAACTGTTGTCTGTTTCATGTCAATCATGGAGTCTCGCCCCTTGCCAGTTCCTAGAATGTTGCGGAAGCTGGAGTTAAGCTATGAGGTGCAGATTCGTGGTAGGAAGCCATCCGGTACTATCCAGGGTGACGTAGAATTACTTTCAGAAATTGCTGATCTCCCCATTGTTGTACCTGACATGTCAGAAGCAGAGATTGGTGAGTCTGTTTTGTTCATTACTGATGCCTTAGATGAAATAAGTGAATTAACTGAAGCCTTTAAAACATCTCAACCTTCAGAGTACCAGGTACAGAGACAAATAGCTCGTGTAACGCATTACACGAGTCGCCTCCAGGATCTGTTTACCTTAAAAATGGATCGGTCCACTCTGAACCAATGTACTGTGTTGCTAACTAGGGCTGTTAACATTTCTGCTGATTTGAACGTCATCATGCAAACTCTTAAATTGGGAAGTATTAATATTAATGCTGGTTCTCAAGATAATGACCCCAATATTTCTGCTGCTCATGATTTTAACCAACCCATTTCTGGCTCTGTTTTGGGTAATCACTCATTAGCTGCTTTTCATGGCCAACCTGTATTATTGGTTGGTAATCCTGGCATGCTAAGGTGCGATAATGTGAACCCTGTTTGTGATTTGCTTAAAGGGGTTAACAAGTTGTCCATTGATTCAATTGAGGAAACAGTGTCCTTTTTGAGATTACTGGTCGAGGTTAAAGAGACTGCAAATTGTTTTAAACTTAGCTCTTCCAGTGTATTCCGAACCCTATTTTCCCATTGTGTTGGTATCCTTAAATCGGAGATCTTAGAAGCTTGTTCGGGTGATACTACCTTGGACCAATTTCATGATGGAATTTTAAGGAAGTTTATACCTTTCAGAGCGCTCAAGGATTTAACAGCGAAACATTGTTTTCGAGTACAGTTGTATTCTGAAAGCCTGTTTAACTATGTCAATGACCTTAAGTTTTATTGTAATGTGTTCAGGCTATCTATTGATGAGGCAAATATGGTAGATAGTATAATGAGTGGTGTATCCCCTGAGTACCGTTCATACCTGTCCTTTAGGAAATGTCCTGAAACCTTTAGTGAGCTGAAAGTGGTTTGTATTAAGGCTGAAGAAGCCAAACATGGTGATAGTTGTAGACCTGTTAATGTACCCCCTCCAACTGGTCCTTCTCCTAGGCAGTCCTCTGGTCTGAACGCCAGTAGTTTAGGTGCTGTTTCAAAAAAATGTTTTGCTTGTGGGTCTAAAGACCATCTGAGGAACAAATGCCCATTGGTAATGAGGAAGAATTTGCCTACTAGTAATTTTCCTAGCCCCCAATTTCAAGGCGTTGCTTACCCGGTGCCAAATTATCCACCTCCCTCTGCTAATTTCAACTTGAGTAATACTAATCAGCGCATCTGACTAGGTGAAAGTACTGATAACGCAAGCCCCTCCATGAGTAATTTGAATGACCATGATAATACTTATGTCTATGATAATGATGTTGTTTGTCCTGGTGACTGTAAAAGTATTTCAGGGAGTGTCCATTCTAAAATTCCGATTATTCCTGTAGAAATCAATAATGAGCCTACATTTGCACTAGTGGACTCTGGCAGTGTTACCTCTGCTATTAATTGGTCTTGGTTTTCTAAAAATCAATCTGTCTGTAAATTTCCGAACCTTGAGCCCCTTTCAACTGTGTTTCATGCCGCAAACGGCTCTGTCTTGGATGTTAAAGGTTATGTGAAGGTCAAAATTCGTATTAATCATTTCACCTGGAAATTTAATTTCATTGTGGTCGAAGGGTTATCGCATGATGTAATTCTTGGTTACGACTTTGCTGTTCATGTAGGATTAATTCTTGATGCCCACAATCGTTGTCTGTCTTTCAAGTTTTGTACAGATTATGCTCTGCCATTGGTCAATTATCCCCCTTGTTCTGGTAAACATCTCTGTTCTATTGATGCACACGACCAAGTTACTGAGGAAAAATGTGACCTGAGTCATTTAACTAGTGAACAAGCTCAACTGATACATGAATTGTGTGATGAATTTCCTGAGGTATTCACGGATAAGCTAGGGGTAACTAATGTGCTTGAGTATAAAATTGATGTGAGTGACACCATCCCTGTTCGATCTCCTCCCTATCGTCTATCTCCCCCACGTATGAAGGTTCTAAAAGAAATTATTGATAAGATGCTTGAGGAAGGAGTTATCAGGCCTTCAACTTCTGCTTATGCGTCCCCCATCTTTCTAGTCCCTAAGCCCCAAGGTGGCTTCAGGCCTGTGATCGACTACCGATCTCTCAATAAGAAGATTATCTTGCAATCAATTCCACTACCTGACTTGCATACTTGTTTTTCATTCTTCCATGGTGCTAAATTTTATTCTGTATTTGATCTCAATCAGGCGTATCACCAGATCCCTCTGGCCGAGGAAAGTACGCATTTAACCGCATTTATCACGGACTGGAACTTATACGAGTACGAACGAATCCCGTTTGGCCTCAGTACGGGCGCAGCTGTGTTTTCGAGACTACTAGATTCCATATTGTCTGACATTAAGTTCAGGTTTGTGTACAATTACCTTGACGATGTCGTCGTGTACTCGGAAACCTTTGAGGACCATCTCTCTCATATCAGGGAAGTGGTTCGTCGCTTTAAGCAAGCTGGTCTCACTGTCAAGCGATCTAAAGTTTCCTTTGCGCAGCCTCGTATGTCTTTCCTGGGTCATATCGTATCACCTAATGGTGTAGCTGTGGACCAGAGTAGAACCCAAGCCATCTATGATTTTCCAGTACCTAAGGATCAGAAGGGAATAGCCCGCTTCGTTGGTATGGCCAATTTTTTCCGAAAATTTATCCCAAATTTTGCCCAAATTGCTGCTCCCCTTAATGCCCTTCGGCGTAAGGATGTTAAATTTGTCTGGAAGGAACCTCAACAAATTGCTTTTGATAAACTTAAATCTGCTCTGGCAAACGCCCCTGTCCTGGCTATTCCTAACTTCTCAAAACCTTTCATTATTCAAACTGATGCTTCTGGCTCTGCCGTTGCTGGTGTCCTCCTCCAAGAAGATGAGCTAGGTAGAAGACCCATTGCTTATGCCTCGCGTACCCTGAATTCTGATGAAATGAAGTATTCCATATACGAACTTGAATGTTTGGCCGTTATTTTTTCCCTTGAAAAGTTCCGCATGTATGTAGAACACTCTAAATTTCTTCTTGAAACTGACAATATGGCACTTAGTTGGGTATTAAATAGACCTAAGCGCACGGGTAGGTTGACCCGTTGGGCAATCCGCATCTCCGCCTTTAATTTTGATGTTCGCCACATCCGTGGTACTGAAAATGTTGTAGCTGATGGATTGAGTAGGATGTTTGGTGAAAAGCCTCTTCACCCTCCTGATTTTGATGTCAATTCCCTTCCTAACCATTCTGCATGCCAATCCAATTGCATTAATGCTATCTTAACTGACTCCCCGTTGCTGTTCCACGATATGTCAAAATTGCAAGCTAGTGATCCTGAAATTAGTTCCATTGTTAAACAACTTGAAGATGGTAACGTTGTTAAGCCTTATAAGCTTGTTAACAATGTCCTATGTTGCAAGGCCAGACATGACAATAAGTACAAAATTGTGTGTCCTCAAATCCTCATCCCTGAAATCTTTAAGTATTACCATGACTCCCCCATGGGAGGACATTTAGGTGTTTTCAAAACTGGTCAAAAGATACGAACGCATTTCATATGGAAGAATATGGATTTTCATATTAGGGAAATGGTCAAAGCTTGTAGACTGTGCAGTATAAGTAAACCTAGTTTGAATACCCGTGTTGGGTTGTTGTCCTCATCTCACCCTACTAAACCAATGGAGAGACTGTTCATTGATTATGTCGGAGCGTTCCCATTAAGCTCTAAAGGAAATCGATTTGCACTAGTGTGTGTTGACGGTTTTACCCGTTTTACTTGGATTTTCCCGACGAGAAAGATGGATGCTCAGACCACTATATCTTGTCTCAATACGATCTTTTCTGTATTTGGTCCTCCTACGTTTATTGTGTCTGACAATGCTAGATCCTTTGCATGTAACCTGTTTAGGAAGTTCTGTTTTGATCTCTCGATATCTCACGTCACCACTACTCCTTACTATCCCAACCCCAGTTTTGCTGAAAGAGTTAACCGCAAATTACGTGCTGCCCTCATTGCATACCATCATAACCAACAATCTAAATGGGATTCTTGTATTCATTGGCTTACTTATGCGTTTAATTCATCTGTTCACGAGTCTCATGGCCAAACACCCATGTCTTTAATGCTTGGATTTACCCCATTTTCCCCCATCTCTAATGTGCTTAACATTGATTCCCTCCTCCCTGATGATCCAGATCCAGAGGAGATTCGTAAAATGTGGAACAGAGCTAGAGCAAAACTTGTTGTTTCCTATGATAATGTGCAAAAGAAGTATGACAAAGGACGCAGGCCTACCAATCTATCTGTGGGTGACACTGTTTTTGTCAAGTCTTATCCTAGTAGTAAAGCTGTAAATAAATTTTCTGCTAAATTAGCAGCTCGTTATCACGGTCCTTGTACGGTATTAGAGTTCTTAACTCCAGTATCCTTGTTAGTTAACGACCCAATTGCCAAACGCATTAGACGTGTACACTTGAGTCAAATTAAGCCTACTTAATCATCAAAATTTTGTAAACATATTTATGGTCATGTAAACTGAATTCCTTAAAAATAGCGTTTATTATTTTCTTCAAAATTATGTAACTTACTCACACGCAAGATACATTGTCAAATATTACTATCGATGACAGACTATGTAAATTATTATGATTATAAACTTCAAGTGACATCAAAACTTATACATCTAAATTTTCAACGGTATCCTCCATCAGACATTTTCGAGTGCTACTTCGTTTCGGCTGTTCGAGTGATTAGTTATGTGCCATGCCACGACGTCATTAATGCCTGTGTTGTGTATTTCGACCTGCAAAATTATTTACGGTCTTTGGAACATTATTCTGTGCTCCGACATATTATGTTGCAGTTTGTGTTGCGCGCGCTTTTCCAACCATGCAACTACCTTAAGAGAGCAAGAATGTATGATACCTATGGTTGCCTACTACACTCTGTACTGGTGTGATAATCCTACTCTGTGTCATGTGCTGTCAACTTGTGTGGTGTGTGATGAGACGCTGGCCACGTTGCATCCCATTCTGTTCACACTCAACATGTAATCTGCTAGTATTGTGTGAAGATCAACATTCCTGCAACCAAGTAAGACCATTCCTTGTTATTTGAACCTGAAAAAAAAATTGGTGTCTCTTCCTGTATCCAACGTATGAAGATTTGTTTGGACATTGCAATTATACCATTGGCATGCTATCCATTGTTTTGGACTTGCGCCTCCCCTGTGTTCTAGCTTCGGGAGGGGAGAACTGTAATGTGAAAATGGGAAGTAATATTTACTGGACGTAACTGAATTATTACATCAAGGCATCTGAGTATTTATTTATTCATCTGTCATGTCGACTTGTGTATCCAGCCGTTATCTGTATTATCGGTCATTGTTGGAACTGTTTCCTAACTGTGGAAGTTACCAGACCAATTTAATTCAAGTTATCTATCCATTATTGTCAGGCATTTGACTGGACTCTATTGCGCCGAATTATCATTTGTAACTTCTGCGCATTTTCGCGGTGCACGCATTGAATTATGGGACTGCCTCTCGGCTAGCTCGGTGTGAGCTCAGTAGTCGGCAGTAGTCAGCTTGCCGTTACTCTCCAAGATGGCTGTGTTGTATGGAGCTCCCAAGCAGACGGTTTGGCGAGAAGGGAAAGCTATTATAATGGAGCTTGACTCCGGCGGTTAAACATAATGTGAGGGCTAGGCCCTATTATTCCTTCAAAGTTATCCAGTGTGCTCCAACCCTTTTTTGTTCTTAATGTAACATGTAACTTGGTGCAGTGAGTAACCATTATCGGCATGAAATGTTTTAAGTGTCTTGTAAGTTTGGATACCTTAACTCAAGTAAGTACTGAAAATTATAATTTATTGAAGGGATCCCATTCGTTCAGGCACCAGTGTGAGTAATTTCATCGTGGACATGAGCAACATTATAAACGACAATTTTGGTAGAGTGCAACCTTGTAAGCAAAATTTGATATCTGTTTGAACTGAAACCGTTTGAAAAAGAAAATTTAATGTAATGTAGGGAGCGCGGAATCGCTAGTTATGCATCTATGAGGTGATATTTTGTGTAAGTGATTTTATGTTACGTTTTTGTCTGGGTGCATTATTGCCAACTGTGTTTCTTGATGTTCATTATGATGACGATTATTATTATTATTATTACTTTTATTTTTTTGTAATTCATTTCGGTGCGTGTTTTCTCCCTTAGTTTTTTCCTGGTTGGTTGTAATTGCTGTCTGATTTTGTCCTATTGCCTTCGTGGCTGGTTATCTGTACGTAATGATTATCGCATTGTTACAGGCCTTAATTAATGACACCTCATATTCGCATCGTAGCGCTTTCCACGGCCCCCTCTGTTCTGAAATATGTAAATCGCTGGTGAATTAAGTAAGGCTAATGTAAACTGGTATTATCACCTTGGATAAATAATTATTATTATTATTATTATTATTATTATTATTTTAATAACTTAAAATCTTAAAATTGAAATTTGCTGGTCAAAATTAAGTTTATAATGGGAGTTTTCTTTCGTTGTCTTATTATCTTTTCTCCCATTGTTTGGGTTCCTTGCTTTTGTCTTTATTACGTCATGTCACCCCTTCTTATCTAATCTCATGATACGTTAATATTTTGGGTGGCTTTGATGATTATTATGGGATCTTGGCTTCGCGTCGGTAACGGGTACCTTCTGTTGGGTGCTTCTGTGTCCTTAATTATTTTTATGAGTGCACCGTTAATCGTAAATTTCCTTTTATATACTTCATTTTGTTGGGTTGCTGTGCACTAGTATTTATTGTGTTTTCATCTACCTCGTTTCTTTAGTGTAATGTTTATTCGCGGTTGGAGCCACTAGATTTTTTTTCTTTTTCGTGTGTCCTTGTGTGCGTCTTGTAACTTAGAATTTTGTAGTGTAGCAAATTTCAGTTTTAAAGTGATTTTATATCGCGGGCCCGCATATCGGTTGCAACCAATTCTCAACCAATTTTAATGTTTCTATATGTAAGGTAATGAGTTATTAATGAATTTTCAAACCTTAATTTCGGCGGAAGCCTATGTTTATGTGAGCTTCATTTTTCCTTAATTTCTACTTTATTTTAAAATACTGTTTTCCTCATCTAGCTTGATTGCATTTTTAAATTTCAGAAAAAGAATTATATATTTTTTTTGTTCTTATTTTATACCATTTTCAAATTACATTTGCTTAGTAAATTTTCTTCATTTCAAATTTATCTGGTGTGTCATTTTGTAGCTAGCAATATTTACCTGGCAACCTGTCAAAGTTATGTAAGATCCTGGCCTTTTTAATTCTCGCTTTGCCTTCCACGCTTCATATTTTATGCTACTGCCTTTCGGTAAGTATTGTGCTTGTTTTCTTCTTGATGTTTGTGCTTTCTTTTGAATGTTTGATTTACTAATTGGTAAGGTTGCAAAAAGGGAGGTCTGACGGCGCAATCCGTACCTCGATACGACTTGTCGTTTGTCCGCAATTAATTTTCAAATGAAAGCCTGCACTATTTACCATGCACATTGCCTGGCTCTATCTTATATATATATAAAGCCACAAGGCTAACTGTCTCACTGACTTACATTAATGTTTGCCCACTTCGAAGTGAGCTATTAACATGAAATTCGGCAATGTGATAGCTATTAGGCTGCAACCCAAGAAAATTCCAGAAAGTTGAAATTTTTCATATTTAGCCCCCCTTCCGCGCAATCAAAATATCGGACTGAAATTTCGTGTTAGACACTTCCAGACGAGCTAGCAACATGAAATTCGGCAATCTCATAGCTATTAGACTGTAACCCAAGGCAAAATTCCAAAATGTTAAAAATTTTGTATTTAGCCCCCTCAATCGAATCAAAATATCGTACTCAAATTTCGTGTTAGACCCTTTCGTTTCAGGTAAGCTAGCAACTTAGAATTTCGCAATGTGATAGTTATTAGCGTGTAACCTACGGGAAAATTCCAAAAAGGTTAAATTTTTCATTTTTGCCCTCTCCCCCCAAACAAGATTGCGGACACCGTGATGCAGTGCCGTACAAAATTGATATTTGGCAAAGTTCTAGCTCCTAGCCTGTAAAAAGTTGGAATATTTAATATTTTATCCACTAAAAATTTCCAAAAAATAAGCCAAATTAAATGACGGTGCAGGCTTTCGTTTCGAGCTCTCTTCTGGCTAAACGGTAATTGTTATCAATAAACGGACTGCACTTTCGTACCCTAAAATGAAGAGATCTACAACTTTTGTCCTATGACTTTTTGTCGTATCTCGACTCCTTCTACCTTAGATTGAGCTTCATTTTCCCAGTTTTGGTCATTTTTGTTAAATTTCCATAAATGATTTTACTGATTCACACACTCATATGATGGGTAGATGAACGAAATTCCGCACGCTCCTACCACCAAATGCACAAGACGTTCGGATCCGATCATGAAGAGATCTACAACTTCTGACCCGGGAATTTTAGTCGTATCTTGCTCCTTATGCCTTAGATAGAGCTGCATTTTTCAGATTTAACGTAAAATATTTACATTTTGCGCAATTAATTTTACTGTGTTACACACTCATAAGACCGATAGATTCATGAAATTTAGCAGGCTCACTGGAACATTCGTGGGTCACACGTGAGCAAAATACATTATTCTAGCACCCTGTAAAATTGGAAAAACAAAAGTAAAACGGAAACACTGTACTCCTAATCCAAGGTTCTAAACCAATCTACGGTGAAAACGTTGCAGATACGACAAAACATCAAATAACGGAAATATAGAGCGTTTCAACCACGATAAACCTACCAAGTTTCAAGACTACACCTCCCTGTTACATTAGGAAAATCATTCCTTATCTTGTGAGAATCGTACGTAATTTTCACCACGTCGAAACGTTTAACGCTATCTTTTCTATAAAACGTGAATGTACGGTACGAGAAAATATTAGAGGACCAAACATGTACGCGAATATATGGGCAGTCTGGTGGCGCAATCCACGAAGTACCCGTTCGTCACAGTAATTTTCCATGTGACCACTTGTAATGTAGAGGAATGGGGGGTTTGGGGGCGCAGCCCCCAACGAGCGAAAGCGAGTCTGTCATATAAAATCGTTTACAAGCAAAGTGCAAGTCCTGAACAACAGACGTGTTCCACATTCAGCTGCCAGAGATCAAGGGGGTTAATCTATTGGAGTGTCTAACAACTAGACTCGCGATAATAATGCTGATAAGTTTCGTGTCACTGCATTCTTTGGACCTCGCTCGCTAGATGAGCGAAAGAATCATCAGAACTGTTAGGAGGATGAGGCCACGAGTTTACTCATTATTAGTGTGTGTTTTCGCCACCTTATAGTTGAATTTTCGGGCTGAGTATCTTAGAAGTTTAAGGCGCCAGCCTTCTAACTCCAACATGGCAGGTCTGATTTTGGCTCAGCCCGACTTTCCTCCTTAGTGCTGTAACTGTTCCCTCTCCTCGCTTCACACTTGAGACGAAAGTTATTTGCTGGGGAAACATGAATATAAATATAAACTATATGTGGCTTGCCCGCAAATTGCCACGCAAATAAAATATCAATTATCTTTCCACGGTTTCCCATTTCTCTGTGTTTTGATTGGGCGCCAACTTCACAATTTTTAACAAAAAAATTACAGCTAAATTTATATTGATATGCATAGAGACTTATACAAATCACAGGGGTAGGACTTTAAATAATTAACTATTAAGTATCCCTTTGAGAAAGAAATTTAACACAATATCCAGTCAAATTAATTTATTAAACAAAAAATATGATGAGTCGGAAAAGTTCCTTTCAGCTTGGAGGGAATTAAGAATTTAACGTTACCCGCTTGAATGATCTAATCTTCATCTGTACTCCGTGGTTACTCGTTCCCCTTTTCTCGTTGTAGTCTGGTTGGATGGACATCCTTCCTTCCTTCTGCGATTTGGTTTGGGCTATCTGGCCTAACACTCCCTAATTGCATCGTCCTTAAATTAGACATTGGCCCTATGCTTAGGAAAGTTGATCACAGGTGGAGAAAATTCAGTGTTATGAATTTTTCCATATTATCAGAAATCTTGAACCAACTAAGCTGTTCTCCTGATACAGTACAGATTTGTACCAAGTACCGTAGACTTGAACTAACATAGTTCTTCGTCTAGAATAATATAGAATATATCACACGCAGGTTACAACTCCGTCTCACAGCATCACGGCACTTACGTACTGTATATCGATGGTAACTCACTGTACTGCTCCGTTCACTATAATATACACGAGACATCCCCACCCTTGGGAACTGCTCCATATCAAGTCTCTTTTCCATCGAAGCATCGGATTTCTTGATTTCATATCATATCTTTCCCTACCTTCTTTCTTCACGGATAACCAATGAGCGTGTCTACGATCTACACAGGCAGCTCTAGCCTTCTGCGCGGGTTGCTGTATAACCAAGTACTCTTGAGTTAAACCCAGTGATTCGTCCCAAATTCTCAGCTTCAAAAATAACTTTTCCGTCTACACAAACATGACATGGAATGACACAAACTCTGTCTCAACATAGTGACCACATTACAATACATAATATACCGAGCTCGATAGTTGCAGTCGCTTAAGTGCGGCCAGTATCCAATAATCGGGAGATAGTGGGTACGAACCCCACTGTCGGCAGCCCTGAATATGGTTTTCCGTGGTTCCCATTTTCACACCAGGCCTTAATTAAAGCCACGGCCGATTCCTTCCCATTCCTAGGCGTTTCCTATCCCATCATCGCCATAAGACATATCTGTGTCGGTGCGACGTAAAGCAAATAGCAACAACATATAATAAATTCCTATCCTGATAACTAAAATAATAAATGATGTTCTAATATAACTAATATGATTCCAATGTCATTCTAATTTATAAATGATTGTAGTTTAATTAACAGTACTCAACGAATAATTGCCGATGCCGTATAATTTTATATCAGATGATATCTCGTAATTGGACTGTACAATTACAATCAACATGGCTGGAAAAGCCTGGACGGCTACAGTGTGCATGTATGTTGATTGTGCAGCATGAAAGCAGCTTGGACATTCAAAAATTATATTTATTACTTTTTGCAAACTATGCAAACGTTGTAGTGTAGTTAGTAAGACGTAAAGCGATTATTGTAATTTTCCCACCGCAAACGGTAGTCGAACACACAAGCTTTTAATGTAAACCCATTTAGTTAGCATTCTTGTTTTATGCCCAAATAAAGGAGCCACCGGTTCGATTCCTAGTCTCGTCGGTGATTTTTAATTTATTTCAGCTCGAATGATGTATGTTTCGAATTTAACGCACATTCCTTTAGTCATTATAATAGTTGTTCACGTTAAAGTGTGCCGAGTTAGATACCCAGGTGGCCTGGGGATTTTTAATTGCTGACAGCTCTACTGTTAGGTGCAAAGTGATGTAAACTTCACAGCAGGTAATTACAAGTCCTTTAGCCATTTAGCCGTTTTGTCCTTTAGCCATTTAACACTTTTTCTCTTTAGTCCTTCGGCCCTTTCGCAGATTGTCAGCTCCATGACCTAAGGTCGCCTTCGAACATTTTGACTAAAATGAATTAAGCAAATGTATTTAGCCTTACACAACTTCCCCAGTAATATTAAAATAATTTGTGTAGCCATTATCTTGTTCCAACTTCAGATCCAAAAGAATCTGGACCATGTCTCAATTGTCTCGTTATGTTAAGCCTGGGATCGAATCTCAAACAGTAGTTGGCAGCTAGCACACCTGGGCGTCAAACATGAGCATGTAAAGCTAACGCCATTGTAAGGTTAAGCGTAGGGTTGAATCCAGGGTCTGTGAGGTTAGGCGTCGAGTCACATCTGTGCTTGTTAGGTTAAGCTTGCACTCTTGGCCAAGACCTATTTTTTAAATCCCCCGCCAAGTAAGGTCATGTGAGGTTAAGCATGCACTCTTAGTGAGCACATTCCGTGAGCTGGATGCCTCTACCAGGGGCATGTGGTGGCGGTGGCTGGCGAACCTGCGAATAATATCTACTAATATCTTCTTCTTCCTTCAGTGTTACATAAACCACGTTCCATACCTTCCAAGGACAGTGAAGAACATCTCAAAAGTAGTATATACTTACACAGTAGAAATGTGTGAGTGTTGATTTAAAATTAAAAAAAGACTTTATTACTGAACAACATCAAGAAGACCTAAGTATTGTAATTCTTGTGACTTTTGAGCACTGATGTTATAAAGTAAACAGAGTCCCCTGTTGTACTTTGTGTCATTTGCCAGACGTGATCCAAGTCCCGTCACATCTAAATATGCCACAAATATTTAAGGGTTGCGAAAAGAAACTGTGCAGCTCTGGATTCCCTGTGTTCACCAATTGGGTGCAGATTATTTTTGGGGCAATATATAAACATGAAAGCTATTAAGATAACATTTTATTAGTACAAACAACACGAAGAGTGTTCAAAATCTTTCATTTCGTCACGCTGTGGACTAATGTGTAACAATTACAGGAGTCAGGTGATGCCTAGATGTCTCCACTGAGCACCTTACTGAGCTTTAATATACTTTCTTTTAGAATTTGTTTTACATCGCACCGATACAGATAGGTCTTATGACGACGATGGGTTAGGACAGGCCTAGAAGTGGGAAGGAAGCGGCTGTGGCCTTAGATAAGGTAGAGAAGCAGCATTTTCCTGGTGTGAAATTGGGAAACCATGAAAAACCATCTTCAGGGCTGCCAACATTGGGGCTCCAACCCACTATATCCCGGATGCAAGCCCACAGCTGCACGCCTCTAATTGCACGGCCAATTCGACTGGTAGTTTTAATATAATCGATATCTCTGATACTCCAGGTTACATTACTCTCTTCAGTGATATTGCTATTAGTTTCCACTGCATTCGATCTAGTCCCACCAAAGCCTTTCCTTGTCAGATGACAGCATGGAAGGGGACGTCCTCGTATGTACCCATTAGCACAGGAATTTCATATTGTACAGATAACTTCCTCAATTCGTAACAGCAAAGCCTGAAAGAACTTGTACATAATTCCCCCTACTGACCTAACAACAAGCTAATATGCCACTACTTGAAATGGGCAATTCCTGCAATATACCGCAAGTAGCAATGATCCCAACGTCCACACATTATGTATATGGCAAAGAATCTTACAACAGTATCAGCTGTTGTATGGCCAGGTAACAAAGCCAGATGTCACACAACACCTAGCAGTGCATTACAGTACTCTGTGGAAGACATAGGAACTGCTTGCAGGTAATGAGAATATTCATATAAAAACTACAACATTTCTAAGGAACTTCAGAATTAATGGTTTAAAATAAGGGATGTGGTAGTAGTGGTGAATGATTTTTTAAGAGTTGGTACAACTACACAACCATCCTCTCAAAGAGTGGGTGTCTCACTTACATGAACGTGACATATCAAAAAGGCTTCTTTAAGACATACCGGAGGCAAAAAAGGTGAAAAAATGAAAATGAAAACCTACAACCTGTTCTCCAGTCATTGACCGGGTCAGGGATGTAATGAAATGAAGCAGATATAGGCTGTTAGTACGATGGGGTCGCCACTCCCAAAGTGATTTATTAATGAATGATAGATGCAATGAAATGAGAATGGAGAGTGTTGCTGGAATGAAAGGTGACAGGGAAAACCGGAGTACCCGGAGAAAAACCTGTCCGCCTCCGCTTTGTCCAGCACAAATCTCACATGGAGTGACCGGGATTTGAAACACGGTATCCAGCGGTGAGAGGCCGACGCGCAGGCAAAAAAAGGTAACCTCCATAAATCCAGTACCTAATAATAATGGAACTGAAGCAAAGTATTACAGTAAAACCTCGTTAGAGCGTTCATCGTTGACACCTTTTCTCACTTAGCACGTCGTAAATTCGAAGTCACAATGCTCATCGTATTAAATCCGTATAAAAATACGTCACGAATTTTCGCTATTACTGCTTAGTACGATCACATTTTCCTAGTCCTGAAAATGTTATTTGTCATCCCTTGGGGAAGGAACGTGATTTCGAACTCCGGTAAAAGCGCTGGCCGCAGCTGCGTGATAACTGGAAAAGGCCTTGAATTCTTTAAGTTCACAGAATAAATTTCACCTTCAGGGAGCCTCAGAAACGCTCAGTTTTTCTTGCCGGTCAGCCGTGAAACTGCTGAATAACACAATGAGCCTGTTTGTGCTTGCATTTCACATTCGAATTCAAAAGTTAGAAATGTATTTCCTCTTTAGTTGCACAATGACGGGTAGCAAATGTTTGTCGCGCGGTAGCCTACATCTGCAATATAATGGTGTGAAGTTGACCACCCACTGGTCCGAAATAAAATGCTTTCTCTAGCATTTGTTTTAGAAAGAGTGTGATGTGCATAATACTACGATATTTTTATTGGCCATATTCAAATATTTTCATATTTGTGCACTTTTCAGTGCACAATTTTTATGTTATAAGCCCCAGCGGAAAAGGTCTCATATTTGTTCTCTCGTGTGTTTTCACCTCTCAATAGTCTCTCCTTGTAGAGTTCACTGTACCCGTGGAGATACGACGAGAAATCCGAATATGTCGGAAAATCGTATGTACTGTTTCGATATCCCCGTTGGATAGTTTTTATACGTTTATTCAGTAGTACGTTTTCTTGTTTAACACATTCATTTTCCTTGTCCCTTGCAGAAACGTCTTAACGATGTTCCAGTGTGTTTAAATCAACAGAATTGATAAATATGGCAAAGGTCTGGCTTCAAAAAATAAAATTACCAAGTTTTGACGAGACTATATTTCGAGGGCATTTTTGAAAATATGATCACTAAAAATTAAGGCCTCATTGGAATAATAAAATGTCAGTATATCACCTCATCCCTGAAATTTTAGACAAAGACGACCATAAAAACACATTGCCATGATCGAATCCAATGTCACCATATTGTACAACTTAAGCTGATTGCATCAGAGTATGTGAAGCACATCCTTGAATCCACAAATAAGCATGTTGATTAAGGCTCGTCTTTACGCTGTTTAACACTTCTCCTCTGAGTGGAATCGAACCAGATTTAATATTCCATTGCTTGTAACTGAGAAAATATGGACGCTACATGCCCAAAACCTTGTGTATTTGTTCATCTCGTTTAGTAGTTATGACATGATTTAAAAATATTTTTCAGTTGCTGACTTCTCTACTTGTTCAATAAATTAAATATATGATGGACCCATCCATTCATTTCAATGCTTCCCTGGTCACCATAGAAACAATGTTTGACTACTTCCATGACTAGAGAGTACTTCAGTAAGGAAAGTAATAATATGTTCATTGTTTCAGTGTTCAAGTATGGCTGGTCATCAGCGGATATGTGAGAAATCTATACAAAATATATTGTATGAAATTAGTAAGAGTGAATATGAAGAGGAAGCTGATGATACATTGGCTGATCCTGATATTATGTTTCCCAAAAAACTCATGATGAAGATCACGTTTCCCTCGAGGGAGAAGAAAATGATCTGATAATAAAATGCAAGATGTGGTTGACTGTACATCATGATATGTACATATCTAGAAATAGGACAGAATGGAGAAAATAACCCTATTGACAATCACGTGTACATAAGGTACATTCAACATATACAGTAGAACCACTATGTAATGTTTGTACAGGTACCCAATTCTTTTAGCCTTAAATGGGGTTGACACTAAATCGAGGTTTCAGAAGGAAGCACGCCGTTTCCAGAGATCTTTGCGTGTTTAACATAAATTATACCATGGTGCAATATTTACACAATGAGAGCATTAAAAGAAGGAGATAATTATATATTCTACACAATGTATTGTAGTTACAGTCTGTGCTTCATTTTGACAAATTTTTGTCAGGGAGAGCAAATCGGTTCAGTTTAACTTTTCCTTATAGCGTTATACATGATTTTCCATTAAAGAAGAGGAATACACCAAACTCACAAAAAACACAATAACATTGGTACGAAATAGCAATGGGTTTGTTTAGACATATTCGCGGATGTCTTCCTAGTAGCAGCTTACTCATTAGCATGTATTTTCTAATTCCAATAGTCTGAACACACATATTCCGTCTCATTCTTAAGAATTGTAATAGCACCAGTCCAGAGGATTGTGGTAAATACTTCCATTCTCTTATTCCAAACAGCGTCACCTAACCTAGGTTTACTGCGCACATATTATGAAAACATATTTCAAGCTCCCTGTAGAATAATGATAAAATTTTTACTACAAATTTACATGGAAACAGCCTTTCTGAAATTTAATAAGACGCATAAGTACATAACCTAACCTCTGAAATTAGTTATACACAACACTGTAACTTAAGAAGGAGAAGTATCACATTCTTATTTTATTTCAGTACATAGTATTACAATTAAGAAATCATTTAATTATTGAAAGAAAATGTTATCCTGATGTATAGACACCAGTCGGAGTTGTGAGAAGACCTCAGACTCCCTCGAGATTGATTCGCTCACACGTAACGAGGAATCAATACGGGAGATGATTGATCGCATTCAATATAAATGCTGGAGTAGAGTGTATGAATACAGATAAAAGATAAAAACTAACATGCCCGAATTTGCCCGTGATAATGGATGAATCAGTAAAAGGGTGCTCATTGTAACCGATGGATACTGCACAGAATAATACAGGAATATTTGAAGGTTATAATAACATTTCCCTTTAGAGAAAAAAGTCCCTTTAAATGGTATTTACCTTCCAAACCTAGAGGAAAACATGAAATAAAAGTATGGCTCCTCTCGGATTTAGACAAGGCTTATGTGTGCGCCACCAAAGTTTACAATGGTCAACCAGTAAACGGACAGAGAGAAGTGAATAGGGGAAGGAATGTGGTATTGAGAATTGTCAAGGATATTGAGGGAACAGGGAGAAACGTCACTAAAGATAATTTCTTCACCGACTTCACCCTGAATAGTGAGCTTCTGAAAAGAAGAAAAACACAATTTCAACAATAACTGCATTGATCTTCACCTAACCTACTGGAACATACCTAGAGACCTAACACTTGATCATCCCATTTTCCATACTCCTCAAACAGACACATACCCAGGAACTCAAGTTTTCATGCAGCATTTAATAATGGATCAGGAAATTCACAAACCCTAACCTGTTCTCCAAAATACAAAATTGAGATGAATCTGTGATGGAGAGGTTAGTATAATTACTTACAATAGTTAAAAGCTGATCGTCAAAGATACATATGTAAGTGCTGGCAAATGAGGGGTAATACCATGGATGATACACAGGGGGAAGATATAGGTGATGTACAAGCAGTCAGGAAAATACAAGGACACTAGTGGATGAACAAGATAAGACCACTTCGGATGAACTTAAACACAAGCCACAACAAGTTATAAACTGTACAGCACAAAAATATAGAAAGATATTTCACAACAAATCACAAAGGAAATATTACAAAGTTCAGTGAGAGTGATACTAACAATTACAATTAGATTCATTAAACAGAACAGATGTTTCCTCACACCAACTGTACAATGAGAAATAAGAAACATTTGGGATGATATGATAGGAAAAAAAAACAGGAGAATGAATTCAAACTGAGCATTTTCAATTACAAAGTCCAGGCATGCCATAAGATCTGACCAGACCGGAAAGTATAAACATAAACAAGTTTAAGATAAGACTATTACGCAGTTGAGGAATGTAAACAAATATTGAAATCCGAAAGTTCTTGAGAGAATTGACACACAGAAAGTTCATTTTCACGTATATTCAAAAAGTGATCCAAATAAAGGAATAGACACACATCTGCTTCATAATGGATACAAAATAGTATACAAGCACTCCAGAATCAAGCGCAGTTTACAATACCCTTTGGTCTAAGAATAAGTTCCATACCAGTGTGAAAATTTACACCAGTATGACACAAAAATGTTGCCCGCTCTCCAACAACCAAAGAATGACTCAAGGTAGTGGAAGACAAAGAGAACTACTTATACAGACCAGTTGAAGAGGTTAGGTACAGGAAAAGTGATGACACATGGTACTAGAAACGCTGAGAAAAACCATGAAGAGTGTAGAGTGTAAAATCTAAAACCAATGATGTCATCCATGTTTAATGACTGTAGTCCTGTAACTGTGATAGTGTGCACATGTCAAATGCCAGGAAGAAGGCAGCAGTAAACGATGAATGCGGCGGAGTGAATTGACGATGTTAAAAAGTAGTCAGCTGTACCTATCTACTAACAAGAAGGGAAGATAAAACTATGCCTCATCAATCTCTATTCCTATGCAACCTACAAAAAAATTCAACTATTTTGGATAATACAAGAACTACACCAACAGAAAAAGGGTTTGAATCAGAATTCCAGCAACATATGATGACAGACATGTCAAGCAGATACACTGTAGATTTCCCTATTAAGAAATACTTTAAAACTCGGTAGATCAAAACAAATAGCAATTCAGCATGTCCTGTCCTTGGAAAAAAATTGAAACAAAATGCCACGAATATATTTAATTCATGTGAGAATTCAAGTCACTGGTTCACATGAAAGAAAGAAATGTGAAATGCTCGTGGGAAGAAAAATCATTATTAAATTCCACATCAATATGTCATAATTCTGTCAAGTTAAACAACAAAAACACTTGTTTTCTGTCAATACTGACAATGGCATAAGTCTGAACTACATCCAACATATAGGGTCATCTATTCAAGAACGTCTCTTCTCTATAATTATCTGATTGCAGGCTCAACAAATAGCATTTACAGCCAACATAGGAAAATGTATCTTCAGGTGAACACCAAAAATAACATTTACAATTCTCTTGCAAGATAGGCCACAATAGCCAATTAAAACATATGGACTCAAAACGGTGACCTACAGAATAGCATACCTTGAAACAAGATGCACGAATAAATTCAAAGAATGTACAAGCTCCCCTCATGCAGGAAACATCATAAATCAAGACTTCTGTGATGATGCATGCCTCAAGTGTTCTAAGTTGAATGCAGACACTTCTGAACAATTAATGAAAAATACACAAAGGGTGCATGCCACCCCTACATACTCATTCCTTAACACTAGAACAGATTATCTTGGGCCAATTCTGGGTCTGAAACTTTGATCGTTTACATATCTACATGGCATCATTCCATATCTTAAAAATCAACACAAACGACCAATGCCTTCATGGTGTTGCAATTTCTATTTTCTTAAGTGTATCATATTAATATGTCTAGATTTTACCAAAATAAAATCGAGAGCTAATTTGTGCCTGTGAGTGTTAATGTCCTTCTAATGGTTTCATTGAGATTATCGTTCATGTTAAATTTTTGCCTCCATATTTTTCCTTGGTCTTGATTATTATTATTATTATTATTATTATTATTATTAAATTTTGGTCAGTGCATTTCATTCTATTTTTCCTTTTCTTGTTATGTGATCTCTAATTGTGCTGTATTTTATCCTGTGTTGGTTTATTTATCATTATGGGATCATTCTTCTCGCTGTTTTGGGGTCTAATTTCAATTATGCCTCATACACACATTATGCTGTTCCCAAAGCCCCTCACTTTAAATGTTATAACAATTTCGGTCACCTGTTAAATACTCTGTAAAGTGAAATCTTAATTCAATCCAACTATCATTCAATGTATTAATAACTGTACCTCACCTCCGCTCATTCAAATAAGCGCCTTAATGAACTCCTCTACGGAACAAAAGTTGAAACTGATACTACATGAATTTGGAACTTTAATCAGAAGATGTCACTACTGAAATATTAAGTTTCCTAAACAGATTGAATTTCTCCTTGTTTTGTTTCGCTATACATCAAGATGTTTGAACATTTTTCCACAGATGTCACTACCACAAACTCTGATCATGCACTCTGGTGCAAGGTGAAAGAACTTATAACTTAAAGAAGTTTCGTATTTTGAAGTTTTCATAACTGAATCTATGTTCATTTATTTTTGGACTGGCAACACTTCTTTTCTTTCCGCCACTTTGAATCTAGCCAATCAGGAAATTTTGTAATTAATTTCCAACCAATCCTGCATTTCTTGTTCAATTTGTGCTAACTAATAATAATTGAGAGGGTGTGGCCAGATCAGTCCTGAATTCTCTCGAACCTTCCCCGAGGGTACATAAGTTGCGGCTTTTCGAGTTTTCTTGTCAATTGATCGCTGTCTTTCTAAGTGTGTGTGTTAAGGCAAGAGGCTGAGCGCCTCTTTCTTCGGCCGGCAGAACATCTTCCAGGTAATGGCCCTTTAATCCTATCTTTCTTTCTGTCCCTGCAACTTTATCTGAGGGGAAGGTCCGAATCTTAACTATGTAACATTCTTTCCTAAAATGTAAATTTTCGTTTGGCTAATGTAAAACTTTATAAAATCTGAAACTGTAAATCGGGCATTGAGAGTGAGTTACCCTCTCGAGATCCCCTTCATCTTGGATTCAAGTGACTACCATTTCGTAACCTTTCGTTCCTGTAATGTATTACAGTTTTTCCCATGCACACCACCTCAGTAGTTTGGGACTCGCCCCAGTTTCACCAGCCAAGATCCCTGTAGGTTTTAATATTTCATTATCTCAGAGCTCAGTGTATGCCTCCATTCTGATTGAGTACTAGATACCACTGTATAAAAATATTTCTATTTGTAATTTGTGCCTTGTGAGGCCAGAGAGTGTAACATTGCCTTGAGCGTTCTGTAAGCAACTGAGAGCCTGTTAGCTCTTTTCAAAATTTTATAATAGTAAAGAGTGGCTCTGGAAGGGTAGATATTTTATTTAGGGAGCAAGTGATCTTGAATTAGGGGATATCTGCCCTTGACTAAATTGTTCCTTATTTTGACTTGAAGTTTTGTAAACTGGATCTGGTATCTCTGAAATTTAAAAACTAGGGGCTTGAAGCCCAAAATGGTTAAAGTTCTGAATCATGGATTTTTCCAAATCTGGTTTCAAGATTGGCATTGTACCTGATTGTTACTTCACTTAGTGGAAATTTGTTTGTTTTTGTATGCTGAAAGGTATATAAGATATATAAGATATATAACCTTTGTTAAAATTTTAATTCAATTCTTGATATTGCAGTTAGACCCATTCAAGACCGCACCTTCTTTCACCATCTCTGCGTTCCACACATACCCCAGAGCAAAAATAATTATTATTTATCTTCTGTAACTAGGCCATTCTAGGGCATTGAAATTTGTTTCTCCTGTTCTTAATTTACCTTTGGTTCATGCTCACATGTCTTATTCACATCTGTGTTTTGTTTTTTTCCTCCCATTATTTATTTGTTCTGTCGCTAAGTTCTTATCCCTTATTTTGTGGATGCTTTCATTTTAGCAGTCCTTGCCCGTTATTGATTAATGATAACTTTTGCTTGGGTAGCTGTATGCTTCAGTTCGTGTATCATAGTTCTGTTAATGTCAATAAACCTGTTTTTGAGCTATTAGCATTCGAAGTTTTGCTTATAGTTATCCAATTATTTTTTTCAACAACTAACTTTAAATAAACTTTACACTTTCTGCATGGAAGTCACCTTATTACACGCTAATTTTCTTCTATCCTATTCTTTAAAAATTGCCGGATATCTAATCTTTATTGGTAACCTAACATTATTGGCAAGGGCTTATTTAAATAAACGTCAACTGTTTGTTTAGTACTTAACAGAGACATTGGCCCTTTTAACACGTTGCAGGCCAGGGTAAAACGCGTTTGTATTAGTTAATATCCCAATCCTGATGAAAAATGGCATTGGCTCTGTTAGAACCAAGCCACAGAATTGTGGACCATTAATATTGTTTTTCCCTTGTAATCTTGTAATTGGTATGGGGAGTTTTCTACCATGTATTATTGTCATTTAAATTCATTTATTTATCCGTGTGATTTTATTTGCTGTTCAAGTCACATTTTGAGTTTGTGTGCGTCCGTGTTTCCATAATTGTTCAAACATTCATATAAGAATGAATTGAAACAAAGTTTAATTAATCAGATTAATATTTAGTTACTGGGCAGTATTCTATTTCTTAGAGAGGTATACCTTAACATTAAATATTAATTTTGTAAAAGAGTCTCAGGTTCATAGTAATAATCTAGAAAGGTGTCGAACTTTCAGTAGGCCTATCCTTATTGCTTTAGTAATTTATTCAGAGTTATTAGTGATCATATTTCTTGTAATTTTATTCATTTGAAATGGTAATTCAATTGTGAATAATATGAAATTTAACTCTTTATTCATTAAGTAAATATTTAACTCCAATTCTAATTGCATCTCTTCATTTGGTAGTGTTGGTTACTTTGACCTGTCAACTAGTTAAGTGCTAATTTAAGATCATGCCCTCTTACCTGTCTATTATCCTGGGCCCCTTCCATGTTTTATGTTCATATGCTGCTGCCCCAAGTAGGTAATTTTGTGCTTTGATGTTGTTTTCTGTTGTTTTACTGTATTCATTTTTGTGTTCTTGGCCCATTCAAAATGGGCATTGAAATACCCCATAACAACATAGTCATACCGAAAGAAGATGACAGAAATGCTATGCAGTGGACGATTGCAGTGATCAAATGGGTATCATGGTAGTGACGGATTCATTCATATAACAAATGTTCACGTGAGTAACGGTCAACATACAAGGACTATTCACAAACAGTATCTGTTATGAAGTATGAAACAGAAACAGAAGTGTTTATTTATTCATTGCAAATTTAAATAATACTATACGTTACAATACACTAGTAACACCACAAACCATACTTGGAAGAATAAGAATACTTT
This sequence comes from Anabrus simplex, assembly GCF_040414725.1. NCBI lineage: Eukaryota > Metazoa > Arthropoda > Insecta > Orthoptera > Tettigoniidae > Anabrus > Anabrus simplex. Next base: position 84,010,721 of record NC_090274.1, on the reverse strand, counting down.
TTGCTTGCCACAAGAGGGCTACAATGTGTGTAGTATAAAATTGATAGCTCACAGTATGCAAGCATATCCCTTGCAACTTATACCTACAAATAATTGTATTATCTAGAAATCAATAATTAATATAATCAATTAGAATACAAATGTGTTTCATTTGGATGCAACTAGTATCCACTAATAGTAAAAAAGAATGTATCTTATAGCAAATCTGTTTTCAAAAATACTTACAAACCCAAAAGTATTAGTATGAATAATACCAGGTCACAAATGATAATACGGTACTGGTCTTTCGGGTAATCCTAACTGCTACACAATACATAATACCAGATCGTGGAACAACTTGAAGGAAAAGTGAAAATTAGGTAAGTAAACAGTCAATCTCATAAAAAAGTATATTTTCCATAGGACTATCAATCATATGCATTGAAATGAACGGTCAACCACTGATATCTGTTGAGCCATTTTTAAAATATTTTGATTACCTGCAGATGGATTATCAAATCATGTACATTACCTCAAGGGTGTTTTCCTGTGTTGACCCTGGCTCTGTTAACTCTGATTTAACTTCATTTTTCAGAACTACCATATCTGATAGATGTTCAATACTTTCCTGTGGAAAATAAGACATATTAGGTATGCATTAAACATATATCTACAAATACAGTCACCAACAAATGAACATGATAATTCATTATCTGCCAGTATAACAGTTACTTTCAAAATTTCACTTATGTTCAAGAAAGATTTCTACCATCAGAGGATTGTTAATACCAAAGGATGTACTGAGAATGGGCTTCCTCACTCCTTATGTCAGAGAAAGAATGGGACTGAAAACCAAATATAAAATGTGATACACATTCTAGCAATATCAGAATATATCCTAGAAGAGACGGAACTGGGGCCATCTCGCACAGAATTTGGAAGGAAGCTGCCATAGGCATAGACACTAAATTGTATGTACTGTGCCCGGACAATATACTGTACCGGTTACAACCTGTACACGAGTCTTTTTTGAGTATAAATGACATTTAATTATCACGCGTAATGTTCTGAGCACACCTGGTTTGTTTACCGTCAGCGGGGCAAGCAAGCGAGTGAAGGACAGCTGTGAGCTGTAACGTAGCCACAGGGGCTAGCTAGACCGCCCGCCCGTCACACCACGTGTTCCCAGCCTGGACTCGTATATTCTAGATTCCACGTCACATCTTCCGGAATGTTCGACGGGGGGAAATTTTGTAACTCCCGTAATAATTAAGCTAGCGGCTTGAGCGATATATCATCTTGTTTGGGATCACCTGAACGTCGCAATGCTCGAGTTTCAAGTAAATCCATCGAGGGATTCAGGAGATATTCAGCCAAGCCATATTGTGACATAGACGTCCCGGATCAAATAAAAGGAGGGCCCACTGTAGCCTGTTCACTCAGTTACAACTGAGTAGTCAGCGTGGACACTCTCGCTGCTACTATCGTCGTGTAGTGACAGTCCCGACGAGGAACTCTGTAATTTTCTAAGTATTCATAAAGTGAACTTGTATTTTTTTCGAGTGTGGGAGAACGAATTCTTCCAAGTATTCTCAAGTGGACTTGCAATATTTCGAGTGTTAAAGAACATTTTCTAAGTCTTCATAATTGAACTTACAATATTTACAGGTGTTCGAGACTGGAATTTTTCCAATTATTCATGAAATGGACTTGTATTATTTACGTGTGTTAAATTCATAATTAGACTTGTTTTATTTGTGTTAAAGAACGAATTCTTCATAAATTGAACCTGCAATATTTGCGAGTGTTAAGAGACTCATTCCTCTAATAAACAGTGATTTATAAACTTTGCTAGTGATGATCTCTGAATGTGCTCAAAGTTCCCGTAAGCATAAATTTGTGATTATTGCCGGTACTAGTTCAAAGACTTATAAACTTTGCCGGTGATGAACTCTAACTTCATTCAACGTCTTTAAAACATAAATTTAGGATTTCACCTGTGTTTACTCAAAGACTTGGATACTTTGCCAGTGATAGACTATAAATTTATTCAGGTGGATGGACTTGTGTTTTTCGTCCATGTTCACTCAAAGACTTGTACATTCGCCAGTGTTGATTCAAAACTTTATAAATTTCGCCAGTGATGAACTTTAAATCTATTCAGATTTTCATGTGGATGGACTTATGTTTTTCGTCCGTGTTCATTCAAAGACTTGTACCTTCGCCAGTGATGAACTTTAAATTTGGTCATAGTTTCATGAGAAGGGTCTTGTGTTTTTTTGCCAGTATTTATTGAGAAACGAAGACTTTTGCTAGTGGTGAACTCTGAAATTATTTATTTTCCTCGTATACAGAGACATATCATTTTCCGAGTGTTAAATTTTGAAAGTCTTGACGAATTATAACCAGTGACTTCGCTAATAGGTTAATCACCCAAGGTTCTTATGAACTCAGATTTATCAGTACTGCGAGTGACCTTGGAGACTTCAACCCTCTCAGTCACATTGGACTGAGGTAGCAAATGATTATCTGCAACATCACCAGGATCATCGGGGTTCAACCTGGGCCTCGAAAGTTCGAGGCATCTCTACCTTCTACCAACTCAGACAGTCCAGCCGCTTCTGTACGGAGTCCCTGGAATCTTCCGGAACGTGTTCCAACCTGCTAGGCTTGGTGAACTGGAGAATCCGAGCCATATTATAGGACTATGTGGAAGACAACTTATATCTACCTGGAGGTGATGTGCAATTTCATGTCTTATATGAATAAACTCATGTTCAGTCAGAGTCAAAGTTTTCTTGTAGATAGGACCCTACCTCCTGTACGAGCCCTAGCTACTAGTCACCCAGTTTTAGCCCTGAGAACTATTTTCTTGCTTACTTTAAAATATAATCTGAGAGTCGGGCTCTTTTACCGGTACAATATGGAATAAGGAATAAGGGCATGAGATTCAACAAAGGGGTGAACGGACCTTATGGAGCAGGTACTGAGAGGTATACGCTGATCGAAATAATACCTGATTTTTTAAGACAAAATTTATTCATTTTATTGAGTAGGACTTGAATTTTCCTTATTATTTGCTTGATCAAAAATACTTTGATAAACAGACTCAATATCGTCTTGAAGTTTTAATATCAAATTAATTGTGACGAATGTCTGTCTTTCCAAAATGAATTTCATTTGAAAGTACAATCTCTTCCTTGAAAAGTTCTTAAATTTTTTTCTTGAACTCGTTTGAATTATGGGAAAAGAGAAAATTATTAAATTTAAATTAAGTTTCCTTCACTTGAAAATATAGAAGTTTTCCCTAGAGTCTTTTCTAAATGTTTAACACTTGAAATTGTGAAACTCTCCTCTAGAGTCTCTTTAAACTTTTAATACTTCACAAAGTATCGCAAAATGATTCGTCTTATAAAGTTCAATCTTATAATTTCTTTACGAATAGCAGTTTAAATATTCTGATAGTACTGTTGGAATATTGATTCCCAGTAAGAGTGAATAAACTGTTTGTTGAACTGCTATCTAGAACCACTGATTCTAATATTCCACCAATGAAAAGATAGTCTTGTGGAATTCAAAGAATCCAAAAACACTCATCACCAGTAATCTGGAATTCAGGAATGGATTGTGAAGATATGCAGTTCAGTGAATAGCATGTTTGACAGCCGATGTTGTGATGTCATCACCCATGGTACAACGCTAAACTCCCTCATTGAGACAACGACCCCTGTCCGTCGCTGAAACCATGTCTCCAATCCCGTGTTGAAACCACGTCTTCAATGCCACATTGACAGGTAGACATGAATATAATAGGCACTTGTCAGGTTTTAACGCGTTTTTGGCTGGATATAAAAACACGAAAAAGTTCAACTGACTAGTAATAATTACCCAGTGTCCTATCTGACCTGTTTTAGATTTATGAATCAGACTACGAACACAGTATCGTCTTAAGTGCACACTAGCAGTAAATTGTTGATAACTATTGTTCTGGAAATCGTTGTGTAAAATAGCAGTCGGAGGATATGTACAAGTGTTTTCACACGCAGATCACAGTCTATTCAAATGACGGAATCTTATTATCTCGAGAATACTTACAAGTATTGTCACACTGAGATCACAGTCTATTCAAAATGACCAAATGTTATCTCTCGCGAATGTTTACAAGTCCTGATTGCGGTAGAGTAGAAAGCGGTACAATATTATGCACTCGCGACTAAGGATTAAATACGTTGATAGTTCAAAATTGTCATTAGACGTGTGTTTTAAAGCACAATTATGAGATAGTCTGCTTTAGTAAACAAGATATTTTTACAAGAAAATGCCCTTAACATGCACACGTTTATCAGTTGTAAATGTTTTAAGTTATTCAGTCCAGAATAAAATTATAAGTTTTAAATAGTCAAGTTCACTCGAGTTAAAGTCCAAAATGTAAAGTAAGTTACTATCACCAGCACTGTTAAACACTTTAAAAATGGTGAGATTACCAAGTCATCGTAGTAATAATTGAAACATTTCTAAGTGCAATATTTTTCACTGGACTACAAGTCCGAAGACAGTTCAAGCGGAGTACCGCTACGCGATAACTAAGTTTGAATTTTGACGTATATATCTGCGTCAACAGCATGCTTACGTGATTGCTGTGAGTTGAGAACTGTCTGACCACGACAAATGCCTGCTCTTTTATATCATGCAGCTGTGTTAGCTTTCCTCCCCTTCTGATAAAATTGCATTTCTTTACTGCGGAATGACATTTAACTCCGTGGGCACATTTTTATAAAATTTAAATATGTTGCCATTTAAATCATGGGCTACAAGATGGTTTAAGTCATTATTTGATATTGCCACGGGATAACAGTTAGTAAAAATACTTCTCGTATGTTCTAAAGGTATCATGCGTTGTTCACGTGATCATGACGTCAGTTCTGACATAGACAGCTTGCTGTTTGCCTGCCTGAGCGTGCTGTTGCAGTTCCTCACACGTCGGGCCGTATCGTTGCAGCACACTGACATTACAAAATAATGTTCCAGGCCGTTAATGGCTCCTGGTACAGTGCTGTTTTCGTATGTCCAATCATATCAATCAAATGTTGGAGAATGTTTGAACCAATTTCATGTGTTACAACTGTTCTAAAGATTTCTTTGTTCTCAGCACAGACTTCGGTTTAGAGACAGATTAAAACATTTTGAAATATCTGAATCACATTCTCTACTGTGGTTTTGTTGAGATCACAGGGGCTGCATGCTGCATTGATACAATTCTGTTTCAAACAGCATATTTCAATGCTTGCAAGTGTGAAAATAAAAAAACGAACATGGAAGAAGAAGGCTTATCACAATCATATAGCAGGGAAAGTTGTGATGTAGCCCAAACTCAAAGCAACTACAAATGAAACATTTTACTACTACAACTAAGTTATGCAGTGTTCTGTAAAGAACTGTGGGGAAGAGAACACCATCAGCAGTGTTGTAGTGTACATCAGCAGTTTCAGAAGACCTTTCATGAACTTTCACGAGACCTTTTAATTTCTCACATGGATTCTTAAAATCTCGTCTGTACGAAAGTATGTGGGGGAGGGAGTGTGATCAAAAGCTTACATTCTAATATAAGTTAACTTTTTAATAAAAGTGCATCCACGTTTAAAATTCCAGAGTATACAGACATAACCTATTCAATATAGAAGAAAGAGAACAGTACCTGATGTAAGCAAAGGATGAAAAAGATGCAGAAAGTGGAGAGGAAAATAACTACAAAGAGGAAAGAAAAGTTAATTTCTAATGTGCATGAAATCCTCAAAGTGTCGGAGCCCACTGAGAAGGGGCACATTAAAGAAACTTTTCCCCGAAATCATATATTCTAGAGTCCTTAGACATGGTTCTCTATGTAACATAGACACAGACATGTATTTGAGAAATAAAATGGGCTAATCACTATTCTGCCTTTCTAAATGAATTCAATGTCTGAGCAAAATAATTATTTTGAGAGAAATCAAATTTAGATTTTAACTCTCATATGCCATAAGCAAATCTGCTTCTTCCTTAACACAAATATCTTCCAGCAGTTTGTGGATGTGAGGTAACCCAGAGTAATCATACCTGTGTTGACATTCTGTTTAGCAGACTGGTGTATCCAGTCTCAAAAACACTGACAAAAGATATGTGATTCAACTACACTAATGAAGTCAGGAGTAATAATTTTTAACATGTGGTGCTAATGCTGGTGCAGTAGTGTTGGAGGATATTACTGTTTTAAAATACAATGGGTCAACCATCCTCTAGTTTAAACAGAGGGGAAAATAGAAGAGGCATGACCCCTAAACCAAAGTAAATTTGATACAGACAGAAAAAAAGTACAGACTAATCCAACCCAAACATTAACACACTCACCAAGAGTTTCAGATAATAGCACACATTTCTTTAACATCATTTTGAGATCTGTACAACTTAGAAGCAGTATCACTATAAGAAATATCAAACCTAGAGTTCTTGTTTGAGAGTGCGCTCATATGCCAGGTTCAGGCCTGACACAGAACATAGCAAGAAATATCAAAGGTAAAGATCTTGAACAGCAAAACGCTGACATCATTGATATGTTCACACACCTTTACCTTCTATAGTGCCTGTAATTAGACCTCAACAAACACACATTTATTCTGAGAATAGCGTGCATTAACTGCAGAAATTTAACTTTAATTATTACTGCCAAGTCACAGTTATTCACTGAACATCTCTCTTACAACTTTCAAGGTTTTCGAAGTTTCTGAGGTGCCAGAATGATGTGCAGGAATTCACTTTCATGCTAGAACAACTACAGGCATGTGCTACGTCACATACCACTAGACTGAACCCAAATCACACTCGCCAACACGAAATTAGCATGTCGTCAGTTTACCATCTGAGCTATCAGATTAAGAGCCACTGAACTGAAATTCACACTCAGAGGATAGTAATGGACTGTGATTAGATTAGCAACAGACAAAGCAAGGAAAGATGATGAAAATATCTTGCTTCTTCTCAAAAATATTAAACTGCATCTCCGACTCCATCAGGGTGTTTGCTTTAGATGAGCTATACTCACAGCAAACTGCCGAGGCAGAATTCACCACATGCTCACCCAACATTAGAGACATTGTACAGAAGGTTGAATGATGCAAATCTTACTTGGAATTTCTTTTGGAGGAAAATTATGTTCACCATGAGAGCCAGGGACCTACTGGCCATAACCTCATTCAATTTAGCACCCACCATTTTCCACCATTTCAGCAACTACTAGCACTGCAATTGGCTGACATATGATAGGAAATGATTTCAATCCCACAAAGATTTCATTACTAAACCATGCAGAATAAATTCATAACCACACACCCTCCAGAAATCAATTTCAATAACCAACAGAGGTAAACAATTAAACAACTCACAGTCAGTCAATGGGTACTTAACACATGAAATGCCCTGAAAACTCAATCTTGAGACAATGCCTATCACAAATTTGTCACTAGCTGGACTTAACCAAGGTTCCTTCACTATCAAGCCCACAACAATAATTCAGCTTTTTGGCACTATCAAACACTAGTAAATGCTAGAGGCCAATTGTCCACTCAACGGCCCTAATCTGGGGGCTTATGCCACAACTACTGTTGTTTGTAGTTCCTAAGAGTCGGTAGCTCTTTGTAGCATGCTATAACATATTGCTAAGCAAAGAAACAAAACAGAGAAATACCATGCCTAGACACCCATGCAGTAAATGAAGACTGCTGGCATTAACGTTGGGTAAGCACACAGTAAATTTTGCCCCAGCCAAACTTATTCAGCTACTAAGGGTTAAATTATGATCTCTATACAGTTATCTGGAATGGGACTTACAAGTGATGCATTTCTTGTTCCTTCAAGCCAGGCTGGTTCCTCTTTGATGTTTACTTCCAGGTCCATTTCACACTGCACCTGAAGTAGTTAGAAGGTACTGGGGTTGTTGATTACTTTCAATGACCTTACACTGAAACACAGGCCAGAAAAACATATTACCTTTTTGCTGTCATTGCTACTTACATTATTTGTCAACAGACTATGCAGCAAACATGTAATTCTATATGACTGTCAATAATATGATCATACCAAAGAGATTCAAAATTTTTAATGATTGTTGAGACCGTGATCATACCTATAGGATTTCACGTTTTCTATTACGGATGTTATGATCAAGGCTAAAGACTTCCAGTTTTACATGACCTCTAACACAATGATCACATTCATTGGATATCTAATTTAACATATCTGTCGATATCGAGATCATAGTCCCCTAGTTTTACATTAAAGCTTTTCTTATTAATAGCTATATAACATACTGTTTCATATGGAACTGAAACCGGAGCAAGATGATTTTTCTTTCTAAAAATCCAACATACATTTATTGTGATTGTAATTCAGGAAAGTTCTTGAAAATTCAGTGACTAATTCATTTGCATTATAACTCTGATCTCCTGGGATCTCCTTGGAATCTTTCTACCATTTTTATCCTCTGCACTGCACTCCAGTGCCTTTAGATTTGTTCTATCAAAATTTTCCTTCTTAGGATCCAATTCTTTCAAACCATTCTCCTCTCATCAAGCTGATTCACTAACTCTTTATTTGAGACGTGTTCTATACATCTGATCTTCAACAACTTCCAATAACATGGCATTTCATAGGCTTTCACTCTGTTTTTCTAGGCACCAGTTGTTATCCATGTTTCACCTTCACATCACTGCAAACATCATTATTAAGGTTTTCAGTCTGTTGAATCTAAAGAACATGATGGAGAAAAAGATGCAAGTTTAGGCAGGATTTAGTGATGACATTTACAGATATTGAGGAGACATCCGGCTGTGTACCACAGCAAGTTGTCTTCAATGCTCTATTAAAAAAAGAAGGCAGGGAGAGGAGAACTAATTAGAAAATCCAAAAATGAAAAATGAGAAATTAATATGAAGACTACTATAGGACAAACAAAACAGTTCAAAGTAGAAACAGGACTTCAACAATGACGTGCATTATCCCCTCTACACTTCATTACAATCATGGATGATATCCACAAGTGGGAACCAAGGAGGCAAAGGCCTCACTCTTTACAGATGACATTGTAGTATGGGGAGAAGATGAAATGGAAGTACAAAAACAAGTTACTCTATGGAATCAGGAGATAGAGGAATATGGTATTAAAATAAGTGGGTAGAAGTTCACGTTAATAGTGGTAACGAGAGGTAATAGAGAGGAAACTGGGAATATTGAAGTAAATGGAAGACCATTAGATGTTGTGGAAAGTTTCAAGAATGTGTGGAGAAAAATAGCAAAAGATGGAGGGATAAATTATGAAATTGGAAATAGAACTGAACAAGCCAATGTGTTTTACCAATGTGCGAGATGTAACCAATAGTCAGGAACTGAGGCATCCCACAGGAATGCAAGAAAATTTTGCACCCTACATATTACACACCAATTTTGATATATACTGCAGGCACATGGACAAGAAAAAATCATGATGAAGGCAGAATCCAACAGGCCAAGATGAAATTCCTTGGATGCATAATAGGGAAGACATGAAGGGATAAAATCAGAAACATAGAAATCAGGGAGAGAATTGGAATCCCTAAACTGCAAGGCAAGATAGAGACCAGTAAGCTGAAATGGTATGGACACATTATGAGAATAGAAGAGGCTAGTGTTCCAAGGTGAGTATATACACAGAAAATAATAGGAGAAAGGCACCAGGGAATGCCCAGAAGAAGGTGGATGGACATGGTGAAGAAGAGATAAACACTGAGGATTTCCTTCATTCACAATTCAACCCAGGAGACTGGAAATGGAAAATGAAGAAAAAGAATCTGTTGAACTGAAGACAGAAATTTATACAAAAGTGCTATTAGCTCATTTCATTGAACAATGCCAGCAACCTTTACTTAAGTGGTCTTTCATTATTTGTCTGTGCATGTCATGTCTTACGACACAACTGAGGGGAGCTTAAAAGAGCACCCCTTGAAAGGAGTTCCATGCTAAACAATTGTTTTTAATATTTAGCAGGTTTTTGTTCCCCAGGTGGTACAAAACTTGTCTGAATTGAATACCTCGAGTGATATCTCCCAAAATTCATTTCACCCAATAGCAATGTTTGTTAGTCAATGATTAACTGCCTTGTACAGTTTCCGGAGCCTGAACTTAGTGCTGAAGTTTTTTCTCTCATTCTTGGAAGTGGTTTAATGTTGCACTAACATATCGAAGGGAAAGGGCTAAGGTTAGGAAGATAGGAGAGTTAATTAAGGTTAATTAATGAGAAAATGGGGAAACCACGGAAACAATTTCTGGGCTGCCCATCGCGGAATTCGAACCCATGCAATCTCACCACCACTCACCCCTGAAGAAGATATTTTACACACCAATAATTATCAGGAAATATGTTTAGAAGGAGAGGCATTCTACTGATAAATAAAACATGAGGACTAATTACTGGATATAGCTGTGTTGTGGGGTGATGATATGATACAGAAGAATCTCCATAACAACACTTACTGTATATACCAAGAATTCTACATATTCAGATAATATTCCAGATAACCTAAACGGAACAACTCTCAAGATTTCGAATCCTACTACCATCTTTCGCAGCCGACAGTGTAAAGAAAAACTCAACATTCACAGCTTCACTTTTAAATCGCACACAGAGGTAAATAACACATTAACACAATAATTAAAATTATACACTACATCTTGTAATTTCTTTCTGAAACTATGATCCGCATTTCTTCACCTGCGTAGCTCTTCAGAAAAATTCCTCATTCCTCTAAATTTAATTGCACGGAAGAATTGAGAGAAAGAAGAAGAGCTGCTCGACTAAGTGGTATGTTCCGGGCTGTCAGCGGAGAGTTGGCGTGGAATGACATTAGTAGACGAATAAGTTTGAATGGCGTTTATAAAAGTAGGAAAGATCACAATATGAAGATAAAGTTGGAATTCAAGAGGACAAACTGGGGCAAATATTCATTTATAAGAAGGGGAGTTAGGTATTGGAATAACTTACCAAGGGAGACGTTCAATAAATTTCCAATTTCTTTGAAATCATTTAGGAAAAGGCTAGGAAAGCAACAGGTAGGGAATCTGCCACCTGGGCGACTGCCCTAAATGCAGATCAGGATTGATTGATTGATTGATTGATTGACTGACTGACTGATTGATTGTTACGGTACAACACATGACTTGCCGACACTTGTAAGGCAAAGGCCAGGAGTTTTCAAGAAGAAAGCTAGTTATAGAAGTATGCACTTTTAATGCTTAAGTAAGCGTAAAATTTAAGAAAAATCAAAAGTAGTAAATATAAAAATATGTACGCTAGAATGCTGAAACAGAAAGATTAGTATTAACTTATTACGGTTCTCAACTGAGATCTGTATGTTCGGCAAAAGTAAATTAATGAAACTTCAACATTACCACCAATATGTTAGATGCTGTGAACACAGTGTAAAATGATAGAAATCACGATTCTTCAATAAAGAAAATCTGTAACACAATTAACAGAATAAGCTGGTGAACTGGCTAATACGCGTCTTATTGTAACAACATACCTCACACTTCGAAACAAAACCGAACATTTTAATGTAGTTTAATCACTTAAAACAAAGCAGGAGGAACAAATTTAATTTCTATCACTCAGTACAATAGGCTGAATTTACAAAAGGATGCATTACCGCTAGAAACTCCCAAGTATACAACACTTCTTCTTCTTCTCCTTGATATCTGGTTGGGCTCAGTATTTAACTGACACCCAGTTCCAATAATTTTGAATGAAACACTTCATAACACACGTAACCACTTATTTATGGTGAATAATAAACATTTTTTCTCACAGTGTTTAAAGCTCGTAAAACTGTAACATTCTTTGTTATTACTATGTAGGGATCGCACCTTAGTATGTGGAATTATACGACACTTACTGAAAAGAGCACTGGGTATAATCAAATACAGTAGAGACAATACGCGACTCTCAGTGAGATATCGAGGGACAGTGCTCTCTCTAGCGAGTAGACCTGAGAACTGCTGATTCTGTCATAAGAGCACGTGTATTTGTTTGTTTAATTTTTGGTGCTATTTATGCGTTTACAGTGAGTTGACATAATTCAATAGTAGCGTGTGTCATTCCTTGATATCTCCTTCCAACATGAGGGGAAATGTATGTGCTGTAACTATGAAGTAGAGAAGAATGCGCGGTCTTTCTTTCGCTACCCTCGCGACAAGAACAATAATATTGTATTTGCATATATATATTCTTCCAGTGACAAAGAGATTTTTATAGTAATTCATAATCTTCTGACCTACTCGACCCATATTTTAACTGGCTTAAAATATAATACGCATATTTTATTGTATAGTGCAGCAGATAACATTCAATATTCAATATTCAAATATTCCTCAAAGCATCACTATCGACAACATTTTCATACCTTTATACTTTTCTTTCTCTTATCCCTCTTCTGAGATTAAAGCCGGACTTTTACAGATTTTCCTTTCTGTTAGTAGGCTTCATGTTAAGAGGAAAATTGTCCTGCTTTTAAATGTTAATTCATTGCATCATGTGGGTAAGGAATGTGCCGATATTTTTACTGACAAGTGTCTTAATGTGATGATCCAATGTTTTTAAATGAGAAAAAAGACAAATCTAGCCGTAAAAGTTCAGGCAGGAATGCTAAAGCAAAAAAAGTAATGCATAAATGAAAGATCAATCCCTTTCACAGCAGTCCATTTCACATCTTGTTTATATGTCTAATTTCAGTCTTTAAATAATAACCTTTTAAATAATTCTTCATTCATTTATCCAGAATTGCTTTAGCAACTTCGAAGTTAATATCTCAATAATAATTTCTTTCTAGACGTAATTTATTTATCCATTTTCGTATATGCATTTCCATTGATATTCGCATTTAGGCGACTTTTCAGGTCAAGTCACTAGGAGCACCACCGTCGAATTGTCTTCCATTTTAACATGGCTAAATCCGTAAGTCGCGTATGGCTCTACTGTATTTGGTATAATGTCCGGCTATGTCTGGCCCAAAGAGGATCTATAATAGAAAATGAACATCTCCGGGTATCAACAGACGGGAATACACAAATTCGATGTTAGTTGCTTCAGAGGAGAAAAATAATACGACAACGGGTCCATAAGTCGTAACGTATGCGGATAGCCATGGAAGGAAGGAACAACTGGCTGAATTTCAAGATCCAATTCGTCGTATAACAGAAATTAAATCGTAGAGTTTTTATTATTATTATTATTATTATTATTATTATTATTATTATTGAAAAATGCAAGGGAATTTGTATGACTACCAATTATGCTTGCCTTCATGTTATCCTTAGCTGGCTTTGCTAGATTCAGTTTCCAAGTAAGTTCCTTCAATTCCTCCTTATTTCCACAGCCATTTCTAACTCTATTTCTTTCCAGTCTGCACCTTCTTCTTAGCCTCTTTACTTCTCTATTTAATAATGTGGGTATTTACCATTCATTACCACCTTTAAAGGTAACGACCTATTTTCGCATTCCTCAACAATTGCTTTAAACCCACCCCAGAGTCTGTTTACATTTTCATGTACCGCTTTCCACCAATCATACTCACTTAAGAAAACCTACCTAATACCTGATTTATCAGCAATATGGTACTGCCTAATACTTTTTGACCTTCCTTTCCATAATTTATTTTTAACTACGTCAATAACAGCTTCATGATCACCAATACCGGTACCATCTATTACTTCGGTTTCTCTATAGAGCACATCTGGTATTATCAGCACCACGTCCAGGATATTTTTGCCTCTAGTTAGTTTCATCACTTTCTGAATCAGCTGTTCGTCCCATATTAGCTTGCTTGTCATTTGTTGGTCATCCTTCCTGCCGTTCGCATTACATTCCCAATTGACATTTGGTAAATACAGATCTCCCGCTACAATCACATTCCTTTCCATGTCGTTTCCGACATTTCTGATTCTTCTTCTTCTCTTCTTCTTCGTTTTGCCTCATGACTGAGGCGTCGTGACTATCATAATATTCAGCCCTCTAGCCGATGAACCATACTCCGCCATTCTTCCCTATCTAAAGCTTTCAATGTGGTTACTCTGAGAGAACACTGTAGAGGGCCGTTCACCATGTCAATCCATCGCGTTGGTATTCGTCCTCGTTGTCTGGTTCCCTGGACTTTGCCCTCAACAATCAGCTTTTGTAGACTACCATCTCGGCGCATTATATGTCCAAAGTAGCGTACAATTCGTTGAGAGACCTTACACGATAGACGAACTTTTATCTGAAGTTGGTTCAGGATTGATGTGTTCGTGCGATGAGCTGTCCAAGGAATCCTTAACATTTTCCTCCAGCACCACATTTCAAAGCTTTCTATCCGTTCACGATCACGTTTGAGGATGGTCCACGTCTCTGCGCCATACAAGAAGACTGATAAGACTAGAGATTCAACGAGCTTCTTCTTTGTCTTAATGGTGATGTTGTTATCTTTCCAGATCTTCCGCAGACGGATCATTGCTACCTTTGCTATTTCAATTCTGCGCTTTATTTCATCTTTGGAACCACCAGAATTGGATAGTAAGGAGCCTAGGTATACATACTGATGTACAACTTCACACCCTCCAATCTGTTTGATATGTGGACTGTTGTTGTTCTTACGATCAACAATCATGACTTTGGTTTTCTGTCGATTTAGGCGTAATCCAATTTCTAGGCTTGCTTCCTCTGCTCTCTTGATCAGCTCTGTCAACTCCTCTTCAGATGATGCTATCAAGGTGGTGTCATCAGCAAATCTCAGATTGTTGATCTTGTATCCTCCAATGGAAAACCCTTTGTCCCAGCCTTCTAATGCAGTTCTCATTGCATATTCACCATAGATATTGAAAAGTAACGGTGACAGGATACATCCCTGGCGAACTCCAGCCCTTGTCCGAAACTGCTGAGACTGTTTGTTTTGAATCTTCACAGTGGCTGTATTTTCCTTATACAAGGCCTTGAGGAGATCAATTAAATGGAGTGGCAAACCCATGTCATCCAAAATTTTCCAAAGATGGTTCCATTTGACAGTATCAAAGGCCTTTTGGTAGTCAATAAAGCACAGATATACCGGAACATTGAATTCTCTAGCCTTTTCTATGATTTGTCTTAGGCTTAAGATTTGTTCTCGAGTACCTTTTCCTTTCATAAATCCAGTCTGGACTTCAGGAATTTGATACTCTAGAAATGCTTATCAAATAATTCTGATTCAGCGTCAGTGCTACCCTTTCCCAATATGTACACTCCAAAGACATAAAGTTGCCATATTATCTTTAGAAATGAACTATACACCTACAATTTCACATTTGTCATCTTTAACTTCTTCGTAGCGTACTAATAATTTGTACTCTTAAACTAATAGGCCTAACTAATAATATTACCCAATACCTCTATGAAACGTCATTTGACCGGTTCAGGAATAGAATGAATGAAGTCCCCATCTAGCCTGTCGCACTCCTCTGGGGCAAAGATTAATGAATGGCAGATGAAATGAAATATTACTGGAGAGTCTTGCTGGAAAGAAATATGAAGGGAAAGCGGGAGTTAACTGAGAAAAACCTGTCCCGCCTCCGCTTTGTCCAGCACAAATCTCACATGGAGCGACCGGGATTTGAACCTCTGAACCCAGTGGTGAGAGAGCGGTGCGCTGCCGCATGAGCCACGGAGCCTCTGTACTACTCATAATATTAATAAATATTATGAGTGAAAAATGTCTTATAAAACAAGGCCCTGCTCTCGGTGGGATCGGTCAAGCAACACCCTGTTCCGAAAAACAGTGTTCCGTATCGCCTGCACTCGGCGGGACTGGTATAGCAATACCCTGTTCCGAAAGGACAGTGTTCCGTATCGCCTGCACTCGGCGGGATTGGTCCAAGATCGAATCCAACTCTCCTTATTGGTCTAGGTGTGTGAGAACCGCGCATGTTCCGCTCCGCTGGCTGTCTGATTGTTCAGACTCCGGGCGAATGTGAGTGCTATTTCTCTGCACTGGTTTTGAAGTTCTTTGAAAATTGACTGCACTGGACCATCTAAGGATGGGGAAGGGAACCCTCGAAATATGAAACTGTAAGACGTAGGGGCGCGCATCTTAGTCAGCATTTTGACAGACAGCGAAGGTATGCATGACACTGATTTTTAATCTTTATTCGTATGAATTCTTGCTGCTTGAAACCACGTGCATCGTCAAAGTATTCAGTTACCGCGATTTACGGCTATTTGTTTTGTGCTATCCACTGCAATTTGTTCATAAGAATTGTTGGAAATAGACCTTTATGCATACAGCTATATAAAACACAGGAATATCCATATACCAAATGTTATGTTTCATATTTTACTAGTATCTGTGTTCATTTGTCACATAAACATCTTAGCTAATATATGACTGTTCCACTGTCTGTAGAAACTGATTTTTTATTATGAAATACCTGAAAATTGAACATATAACAACAGATCAAACCTAAAAATTAATTTAATCTAATTACTTGTTCCTTTCTCATGTTTTATTAATACACATTTTCTGTGATAAAAGCCATGTTTCAGCGTTTTCTACAGACATTAAAAGTCAAGCATGAAACTAACATTGAGAGGCGGAACTGTTATTGGAACAGTTATTCGGAACAAAGTATTTTTTCGTAACCGGAACAAACAGAACTCTTCCAGAAAAAGAAAAACTTCTCCCATCCCTACAGGTTTGGTTTTTCTGATCCCCAGAGAGCAGGTATTCCGCACGGTACCAGTGCGCATTATTTCAGATTTTCTCCTACAGATCGTTACTCGCACCACATATCTGGCAACTCTGTTTTACATTATCCCTACAATGCCCGAAATCAACAGAGGGTTTTATCGGACTCTTTGTTGGCAGCGACAACTGCTTGGAATAAAGATGAGTGCCCGTCTAAGGTAAGTTGCTTTATATTGTTTATAAATGCTGACAATACAATTATGTATCCCGGGGTTTATTGACTTGAAATAGCAAGCAATTGGTCATAATTTCTGTATTCGCTGTTATGACACTAAATATTTCGTTGGTACAGTATGGTACGGCACGGTGCTTACCATACCTTCTTGTTCCTTTCCTCCTCCTTACTTCTAGAAAACAATTCATACTGTAGTCACAAATAATGGGCCATTGAATTATATAATTGTGGATTTTACTCAAATGTCCACGTCGTAATGCACGTGGTGAGCGTGATGTATCGTGTCAAATTATTTTCAGTGGCTTTACGCTTGATGAAGTTCTGTGCATTCTTCAAGAGGAGGATACTGAAGTTGAAGCGATATACATTGAACCACTGGAATTCAATATATTATCCGATGAAGTTTCGGCTGGGGAAGGTGAAGGCGGTCTCGCAGATAACCTAACGGGACGCCAACACCGAGCACAAGCTGAAGTAATGCTGAAGCGGCAAATTCTGCACAGCAGTAGAGAATCCATGTCTGATAATGATCCACGGCCCGCGAAGAGAGCGAAATCAGCACCTCGTCCGCCAGCTATGGATAGCGGATGAGCTAGTTCCCACAACAGTCACTTCCCCAGTGAGAATTTTTCCACTTTCCTAATATGACACTGACCGACATATTTGAGTTGTTTCTTGACGATGAAATCGTGAATTTCTTGTGCTCTGAGGCTAGGAATTATGCCCTTTTTAAAAATGAAGAAGATCCCAAAGTAACCCCTGAAGAAATGGAGTATTCGTTACCATTTTACTTCTAAGTGGATGTGTGCGAGTGCCTGGGAAAAGACGAGGCCGACGTTCACCATGAGTTGGTCAGCAGTGGCATGCACCGAGATCGCTTTCTTCATTCATTGTGCCTGGTTACAGATGACAAAGTGTGGAAATTAAGACCTTTCATAAATATCGTAGAGAAAAAAATGCCGTCAGTATTTTACAGCGGAGCAGGACTTTGATTGCCACGAGTGCATGATACCATTCTACGGAAAACACGGGTGTTAGCCGTTCATAATTGGGAAGCCGATCAGGTTTGGCTTCAAAGTGTGGTGTTTGAACACAGTTTCTAGATATTTAATGCCTTTTCAAGTTTATCAAGGGAAAATCCCTTTGCCAATACACAGTACCGTATGAAACTGAATTCGGTAAAGCTGCAGCTCTCTTAGTATCTATGATGGACCAGCTACTTGATGCCGTTCAACATTTGCCCTATAGAATTTATTGTGATAATTTGTTCACCGGCTTCAAATTAGTGAATCACCTTCGCTCTCGAGAAAATCGAGTCCCAAAAGACTGTCCACTGACTTCTTCTACTGAAATGAAGAAAAAGAAACGAGGCATATTCGAATACGGTACAAGGAGAGAAGAAGGGATAATTGTCGTGCGCTGGATTGACAACGCAGTAGCTACTGTGGTATCATCCTGCCATGGACTGCAACCTATGTCAAAAGTTAGTCGGTACAGTCGAGCTGAAAAGTAAAAATTGTCAGTCCCATGTCCAAAACTATTCGGAAAATACAAGAACTGTATGGGTGGCACCAATCGTATGGGCGAAAATGTAGCCCTCTATGGGATTGGTATCCGTGTGAAAAAGTGGTGGTGACCAATATTTGCATGGCTTTTATAAAACATGTTGAACAATTCGTGGATGCTGTTGAGGAAATCGGGTAATAAAATTAATCAGTTGGAATTTAGGAGAGATATTGTAATGACTTACCTGAAGCGTTATTTGCAACTTCCTAAGGCCGGTGGATGTCCGTCGACGTCACGTGGAAGCACCATCGGAATAAGCTACATGGAAAATATTGATTGCGATGTATATAATTGGGCGGTATTCTGAATAGAAATAAGTACATTTGTTGTCACTTCTTTTGATTTTAGAGTATCTGACACCTTGAGGTTCAATTGCTCCAACAAATCAACGACGGCGATGTGCAGCCGCCGAATGCGAATCCCGCGTCCGCACATAATGTGTCAATTGTAGGGTGGGCGTATGTGTAAACTGCTTTTTGTCACTTCACAACAGAGAAATGTGGAAATAGGTGACTATGTATCATGTCTGGGCTAATGTTATTCTTCAGAAGTCCTAAAGATGTGGCAAATGGACCCATAAACACCATTTGTTCCTTTATTGCAAAGATATTTGTATTAGTAAGTGATATTCCGTAACAATATTAAGCATCAAATTGCACGGTATTCTAAAGAGGAAACAACTTTAAAGTTTTACCCAAACGCTATGTCAAGCGCCTGACGGTACCGTACGGTACCAGGCCGTCATTTAGAAACCAAGGATCCAATTTTTAGAAAAATTACTTTGAAATGTTTTGTAGTATTAAATGCAGGGACTATTAATTAAAAATAACAACATTGAAAATTCAAAACTCCGGCAATGAGGGCTTAGGTTTATCCTAAAAGGGTTGACCCAGGTGAGATTCGTTTGAGTCACTGCAGGAAGATTAGCAGAGGGAAGTGTTACAGAGGAGCGGTGGGGCAAGAGTAAAGGGGAAGTAGAGTGGTGGATAGGAGGAAGGAGAGAGAGGAGGAAGTGACCGGGGGAGGAGGGGATCTAAAGAGGGTGGGTTTTAGGCTCGGGTCAGGCACGTTGAGGAAAGGAAACCAGAGTAGAGTATTAAAATAAATGTAGAAGAAAATAGAAATGATGAAGGGGGATAAGGAGACGGTGGTAATTTTCAATGTAAGGCAACCAGCAGATTTGTGGGGTCTGGTTACTGCAGAATGGAAGAAGTTTAAGGAGGCAGGGATAGTTATAAGAGAGATACCGTGTAGGAGGGGTAATGGATGGAGAATGATTGGGGATATAAATGAGACTATGGAATGGGTACGCGGAGAATTGGAAGTGAGATCCTAATGGGTGGGCAGGAGATAGGGATTTGCGCTTAGGTGGCCTTCACTTGAACCTCAACGGTAGACCTGCTTAGTGACGGGACTATCGAATGATAACATCCAAATTATTCGATCGTCAACTACCGTTACAATCGACTGTTTCCGTTTGCATTCGGTTTTTCATTCGCATCGCAAATTCCAATCTTTTACTCTTGTCGGCGCTGAAATCGGCCTCCTCTTTCGCCATGGTGTAAGGTCAGAGTTGATAGTATTCTCTATGCTCTTTGGTATGAACCACTAGACTGGCGCTAATTATGATGTAAACATAAGGGAATAAAGTTAATAATACCGTCGGGTTTTTTCTCACCCCCACCCCTCGCAGAAGTAACAAACTTGCAAGCTCCACAAATTTTGCGAAATGAAGTGAATAAAAGTATGTGTAAGAAGTGATTTTAACGTTTGGCAATTATTACTAACTAGACGGCGTGCAGTAAATATTGTCTTAATTTCAAAATATTGTCAACCATGTTAAATAAATATTTAGTCTGGCGGTTTTTTTCTCTCGCTGTCACCATCTGGACTTGTGTGTTGAGTATTGCTTGCGTCATAGACGTTCTATTGTGCGTGCATGTTTTAATTCCAAAATGAGCAGAAGGAATAGATTTCAGTTTGGGAGCAATTGGAAAATCTTCCGAATTTTCAACTAAATGTTTAATGTGTTTTACATTCGCAAGTGCAAAATCAACACCTCCAATTTAAGAGATCATTTGAAACGGAAGCATTTTACAGTGTTTCCAGGAGGAGCCAATACTAGAGTGACGCAAGATAATGATGTTCCTTCTGACAATCAACAAATATCGACATCTGAAACCATTCTTCCAGCTGCATTCAATTACGGCTACCTCAAGATAAAGGAAGGAATCTTGATACTCTGGTAGCTGAAATGGTGGCAGAAGACATGCGGCCTCTGTCGCTCGTCGAGAATAGAGGATTTGCAAACCCCATAAAGAAGCTAGAACCAAGGTATAGAATGCCTGGCCGTCGCCTACTCACCGACACTATTTTCCAGGACTTTACCAGGCAACGAAAGCAGCACTACAAAGAAACCTACATCCGACACCTCATGTAGGTATTACAACAGATATTTGGTCTCATTCTAGCACAATCTCATTTATTACGGTAACTGCACACTTTTCAACAGCGAATTTGCCCTAAAATCTAATGTCTTTAATACCCTTAAGTTGCATTCAAACCACACAGCAGCTTACCCTTCCGTTGTTTCAGCTGACAAGTTGCGCAGTATCCAGGCACAGCTAAATACCGTTCAATATAAATGGAAGAAGGATGTGGTGACGCGGTGGAATTGGAGAGGTTACTACAGCAACATCAATACCGAACAGTCCGTCACCGCTCACTGCCGATCAGTGGACAGTGCGGCAGTGTTGAAACCACTAAGCTTCTGCCGAGTTGTTTCCAACAATCTTCTCTAATTAGGGGAGTTAAGAACACAGTCCGGAACAAGGTTCCAAAGACTGTGCTGTCTAAGATATAACCTTATCCAAGAAATAGACAAAATATTTGGACAGGTGGAGAAAATAGTCTTTCCTGTATCAGCCAAAATTCTGAACCCACGATTCAAAAAAGCAGGGTTTGAGAGAACTGAAAATGCAGATAATGCTCAGAAACTCGTTACTCGTTACTCGTTACAGGACGTTCCTCTCCCTTCTACCAGTAGCAGATCACCTACATCCAATATTTGGTTTTTTAGAGGAGAAGGTGGCTTATTACTAGTGCGCAATTATTGTTTTAAGGTAATAACTTGACAGCCGTTCCTAAAATTGAAAGAGGACCCAGCCGACATTTCGAGGAAGCACAAATCTAGTATGGAGCTGTTGTAAAGTCTTTCTGAAAAATATCTTTGTGTTCCTGCAACGTCAGTTCCTGCGGAGAGAATATTTTCTAAAGCGCGACTCATTATGAGTGAAAGTAGGAACCGACGCAAACCAGAAAATGTTAAATTTTCTTGAATACAAATATTATCGGAGTGTAAAATTGCTCTTAATTAGGCCTATGTACCACAATACCATTTATCAAAATTGTTTAATGTACAGTAAGAAAAATGTGCTAATATAATTTTCCCACTGCTTGTGACAAGGTATTGAGTGGGTATATATATGTCTAAGTTTTAATATAGGCCTACACACTTCTTGTACGTTTTTGTTTATGGTATGGCGATTCACTTATGTTGATGTTAACAAGATGTTAAATACCTCAGCAGGCCTATGTGGCACCACAATGCCATTTGCAGAAATTGTTTAAGGTATGAAAACTGTGCTGGTATAGTTTTGCAATTGTTTGTATATTTCGGATGTAAACATCTTGTAATAAGGAATGATTTCAGCTTGATACATCCTGTATTGGATAGGTTTACATTGCTATACTTTTGAAATATTAGGCCATTTTATTTTTATGCGTATGTGACACGTTACTGGAACACTTAGGTCTTCTGGATCCACTGATGAATGTTGTGAGACATACAATAGGCCATAGTATGGTAAATAGCGATAAAAGTCAGGTTGTGGGTTTCACTAATTTGTGACATCTGAAGCCATCTCGACTCAGATAATTTATAACTGTTGGGCTCTTTTGCTGGTGTAATATTGTTACCATATATTTCAGGTAATTTAAACATTATTTTCAGCAAAATGAAGAGTCTTAACAGTTACAAAATTTCACTAGTACTAAAATTCCTTTCAGGATTAATTACTGTGGTGATGGGGTAAAAGCTCCTTATGGAAATCACTGTGAGTATCTAGTGTTAATATAAGGAAAGATCTTCATTGGAGTATTCACATGAAGAGGATTGTAAATAAAAGGTACAGATCTCTGCACATGGTTATGAGGGTATTTAGGGGTTATAGCAACCATGAAAATGAGAGGGCATATAAGCCTCCGGTATGACGCCAAATAGAGTACGATTGCACTGTATGGAACCATCACCAGGAATACTTGATTCAGGGAGTGAAAAACATCCAAAGAAAAGCAGCTCAGCTCGTTCAGTGTGACTCCCGACAAAAGAGTAGTGTTACAAAAATGTTGTAACGTTTGCGCTTGGAAGACTTGGGAGAAAGCAGACGAGCTGTTCGACTAAGCGGTATGTTCCGAGCTGTCAGAGGAAAGATGGCGTGGAATGACATTAGTAGTCTAATAAAATTAAGTGGTGTTTTTAAAAGTAGGAAAGTGCACAAAGTTAGAATTCGAAAAATTGGGGAAAACCTTAGCTTATAGAAGGGGAGTTAGGGATTAGGATAATTTACCAAGGGATGTATTCAATAAATGATCATTTCTTTCTATTTTCTTTACGTCACACCGACACAGATAGGTCTTATGGCGACGATGGGATAGGCCTAGAATGGGAAGGAAGTTGCCATGGCCTTAATTAAGCTACTGCCCCAGCATTCGCCTGATGTAAGAATGGGAAATCACGGAAAACTATCTTCAGGGCTGCCGGCAGTGGGGTTCGAATCCACTATATCCCGGATTCAAGCTCGCAGCTGCGCGCTCCTAACTGCACAGCCAACTAGACCGGTCGAATAAATTACCAAATCCTTTGGAATGATTTATAAAAAAGATAAATAGCAGATAGGGAATCTTCCACCTTTGTGTCTCTCCTAAAAGGAGATTGATTGATTGATTGATTGATTGATTGATTGATTGATTGATTGATTGATTGATTGATTGATTGATTGTGCCGAGTGGGTGTACACATGTCTGTTTTAATATAGTCCTACATATTTCTTGCCTTTTTCTGTTTATGGGATGATATTTATTCACTTATGCTAACAAAATAACTTAGCCCAGCTTAATCTGATAACTGTACTTCATTACTTCAAGTTGTGAGTTAACTTGGCTCACTTCAGTTAAATTAATAGCTAGCAGACTGAAAGATGCACAATGCCCAATGGAGGCAATTTTAATGAGTGTGTAGACATTCTTTTGAGCTATTTTTTTGGCTAAACGGAAAGTCGTATCACAAAACGGATGGCACAATATCACTTCAATTCCGAGTGCTCTACAACTTGGGTCCTGTGACATTTTGTCGTATCTCTCTCCCTTATACGTTAAATTTGGCCGTATTTCTGGATTGCTCGTAAATGTGGTGATTTTTACAAGTATATTTCATTGTTTGACACACTTATAAGAATGATAGGATCATCACGTTAGGTGCGCACATTGGCACAATCAAGGGCCATATGTGGACCAAATTTCATGATTCTAGCTTATACATAAGTAGGCAAAAAGTAATGTAAAATATTAAAAAGGTACACAAATTTCACCCTATTCAAAATTCGAACTCAATTTACCCCCTTAATATTGGAGATACGAGGAAATGGTTAAGAAAGAAACATGTAGACCGATAAATGGGGCGTCTGATGGCGTAAACCGTTTCTTAATATCATGCACCGTTTAGTAGATATGAATCTTGAAGTGGAAGACTGCACTTTTCAACGTGCTCATGGTTATCCGTCATCTATCTATCTATATATATATATAAAAGCAAGTCGGGCTGGAGCGATGTATATATAAATATTTAAAAATGAAAAAAGACGTGAATTAATGAGGCACTTCCAGAAATCTCAGAAATTTGAAACTTTGTACGAGAGAAGCTGATGACCCCAGGATCCCTAGAAAAATCGGAAATTCTCAAAATTCCCTGAAGGGGGCACGTGGGGGGGGGGCTCAAATTTTGGGCTCAGCATAAGAACGCAGTCGTATAATATATCCGAAACGACAACCTATAGGTTTCGTGGGCTTAAACATTTTCGGGAATTTCCTAATTTTTATCCCCCGTCCCCCCAAATCAAGATGGCGGCACAACCTGCCAGACAAGGTAGACAATTGAAATTTGGTGAAATTATAGCTTTTGGTCCCTAACCGACGGGAAAATTCCAAAATGTTCAAATTTTTTACTTTTTACCCCCAAAGATATCGAAATATGGAGGCAATTTTAATGACTGCGCAGACATTCATTTTGAGCTATTTTTTGGCTAAACGGTAAGTCGTATCACAAAACGGATGGCACAATATCACTTCTATTCGGAGTGATCTACAACTTTGGTCCTGTGACATTTTGTCGTATCTCTCTCCCTTATACGTTAAATTTGGCCGTACTTCTGGATTGTTCGTAAATGTGGTGATTTTTACAAGTATATTTCATTGTTTGACACACTTATAAGAATGATAGGATCATCACGTTGGGTGCGCACATTGGCACAATTAAGGGCCATATGTGGACCAAATTTCATGATTCTAGCTTATACATAAGTAGGCAAAAATTAAAGTAAAATGTTAAAAAGGTACACAAATTTCACCCTATTCAAAATTTGATCTCAATTTACCGCCTTAATATGGGAGACACGAGGAACTGGTTCAGCAAAAAAACATGTAGAGCGGTAAATGGGGCGTCTGATGGTGCAAACCGTTTCTTAATATCATGCACCGTTTAGAAGATATGAATCTCGAAGTGGAAGTCTGCACTTTTCAACGTGCTCATGGTTATCCGTCATCTATCTATCTATCTATCTATATAAAAGCAAGTCGGGCTGGAGCGATGTTTATATAAATATTTAAAAAAGAAAAAAGGCGTGAATTAATGAGGCACTTCCAGAAATCTCAGAAATTTGAAACTTTGTACGGGAGAAGCTGATGAGCCCAGAATCCCTAGAAAAATCGGAAATTCTCAAAATTCCCTGAAGGGGGCAAGCGGGGGGCTCAAATTTTAGGCTCAGCATATGAACGCAGTCGTATAATATATCCGAAACGACAACCTATATGTTTCGTGGGCTTAAACATTTCGGGAATTTCCTAATTTGTATCCCCCGTCCCCCCAAATCAAGATGGCGGCACAACCTGCCAGACGAGGTAGACAATTAAAATTTGGTGAAATTATAGCTTATGGTCCCTAACCGACTGGAAAATTCCAAGATGTTCAAATTTTTCAATTTTTACCCCCAAAGATATCGAAATATGGAGGCAATTTTAATGACTGTGCAGACATTCTTTTTGAGCTATTTTTTGGCTAAACGGTAAGTCGTATCACAAAACGGATGGCACAATATCACTTCTTTTCGGAGTGATCTACAACTTTGGTCCTGTGACATTTTGTCGTATCTCTCTCCCTTATACGTTAAATTTGGCCGTATTTCTGGATTGTTCGTAAATGTGGTGATTTTTACAAGTATATTTCATTGTTTGACACACTTATAAGAATGATAGGATCATCACGTTGGGTGCGCACATTTGCACAATTAAGGGCCATATGTGGACCAAATTTCATGATTTGATTCCCAAGAAAGGGACCCACCGCTTCGATTCGTAGTCAGGTCGGCGATTTTTTAATTTCTTGTAGCTTGAAGGTTGGGCGGTTTTGAATTTAATGAACAATCATTTATTTACTATGATAGTCAGCGGTCCAAGGGAAAGAGTGCCGAGTTCACTTCACAGTTGGGGTGCAATTTTTTATTTTCTCGCAGCTCAAACATTAGGTGTATTGAATTAAACGCATGTTTTCAATGCACAGTCATTTCTTTAGCACAATACTCAGGAGTGAAAAAGGGAGGAGCCCTGGGTTCTATTCCCAGCCATTTGAAGTGCAAGCATTTTTTTGTTCTGAACACAACATTTTATTCTCTGAGTGATGTCAACAGTACAGTAAACTAATATAATTCTCTAGAATTCATATCAGCTCAAAATATTAAAATTAATAAATCACAGTTCCAAACACTAAAAACAACATCATGTTACGCATCAGGTCTCCCACTAGCGTCTTTGACTCTGAAGCCAGTTGGCTTCAAGACCTTGAAGTAGCTTTAGAAAGGTATGCCCCTACAAATAATGCACATGTATTAAACCTTTCACCATCTCCCTAGTCCCATACTACCATCTTGTTCCCAGTTCAGCACTGAGCCCTAGACCATAGCTCATTCCCATTAGCTCTTCTGCCCCTGTGCCCGTCAGCCATTTAGCCTTTACCTTTTAGCCATTTAGCCTTTTTGCCGTTTAGCCATTCAACCCTTTTGGCCTTTAGTACTTTGGCCCTTTTGTAGTTGCATTTCAATGCTATAGCCATATGAATAAAGCAAATGTATTAAGCCTTACACCTTTTCCCTAGTCCTATTAAAACAATGTGTGTAGCCGCCATCTTGTTAATTATTTTGCAACTTGTTTTATGTCACACTGACACAGATAGGTCTTATGGCGACGATGGGATAGGAAAGGCCTAACAGTGGAAAGGAATCGGCCATGGCCTTAATTAAGGAACAGCCCCATTCGCCTGGTGTGAACATGGGAAACCACGGAAAACCATCTTCAGGGCTGCCGACGTTGCGGCTCAAACCCACTATCTCCCAGATGCAAGCTCACAGCTGCACACTCCTAACTGCACGGCCAACTTGCGCGGTCATCATGTTCAAAGATCAGATCCAAAAGCCCCTGGACCATGTCGCTTCTTGCCTCGTTAGGTTAAGCCTGGGATCGAATCCCAAACTCGAGCCTGTAACGTCCTTGTAAGGTTAAGATGGGCATCAAATCCATGCATGTTAGCATGAGCTAGCACTCTTGTCCCTTATCACGTTGGAAGTTAGGTTAAGCTGGCACACTTGGGCATGAAACAATAGTCTGAAAACCTAACGCCCTTGTAAGGTTGAGCCTAGGGTTCAATTCAGAGTCTGTGAGGTTAGGACTTGAGTCGAATCTGTGCCTGTTAGGTTAACTTGCACTCTTGGCCAAGCCCTATATTTCAAATCTCCCGCCAAGTAAGGTCATGTGAAGTGAATCTCGCAATCTCAGTCAGCACATTCCGTGTGGCGGAGGCCCCTCCCAGGGGCATGTGGTGGTGAACCTGTCAACAGTATCTACTTAAACCACGTTCCATACCTTCCAAGGACAGTGAAGAATATCTTCCAAGTATTATACTGCAGAAATTTGTGAGTGTTGATTTTCAATTCAAAAATACTTTCATATTGAACAACATCAAGAAGAATTTTGTATTTCTTGTGATTATTGAACAGGATGTTTCAAAATAAATGCAACCTCCTGTTGTACTTTGTGTCATTTGCCAGACGTGATCCAAGTCCAGCCACATCCAAAAATGCCTGAAATACTTAAGTGTTGCCAAAACAAACAGTCTACCTCCGGATTCCTCTGTTCACCAATTGGGTGCAGAGTAGTTTGGGGGCAACATATATACATACAAGCTATTAAGATAACATTTTATTAGTACAAAAACATAAATGGTGTTTAAAATCATTCATTTTGTCATGCTGTGGACAACTGCATAAAAATTACAGGAATTAGGCGATGTCTTGATGTCTCCATTGAGCATCGTACCAAGTTTTTTTAAAATATAATCGATATCTTTGATAATCCAGGTTAGAGTCAAAAGACTACTTCTAAGTACTTGCAGTTTCCAATGCATTCGGTCTGGTCGCACCCAAGCAGTTCCTTGTCAGATGACCACATGGATGGGGACGACTTTCTATGTACAGATTAGTACAGGAAATTTTATACAGTGAAGATAACTCCCTCAATTAGTAACATCAAAGCCTGAAAGAACAACTTTGACAAAATTCACACTACTGTCCTAACAACAAGCTAACATGCCACTGCTTGAAATGGGTAATTCCTGCAATATACCGCAAGCAGCCGTGCTGCCAACTGCCACATATTATGTATATGGCAAAGAATCTTGGAACAGTATCAGCTTTTATATGGCCTTGGAACAAATCCAGATGTCACACAACACCTAGCAGTACATTACAGTACTCTGTGGAAGACTTAGGAACTAATTGAAGGAAATGAGAATATTCGTATATAAACCAAAACTTTTCTAACGAACTTCACACTTAATGCTTTAATATAAGGGGTGTGACAGTAGTTGTGAAGGATTTTTTAAGGGGAAGTACAACTACACAAATGTCCTCAAAAAGAAGGGGTGTCTCACTGACGTGAACATGACACATATCCAAAAAGGCTACAAAGAACATTAATACATACTGGGGACAAAAATGATAACCTCCATAAATCCGGTACCTAATAATAATAGAACTGAAGCAAAGTACTATTTAAATCGACAGAATTGGTGAACATGACAAAAGTCTGGCTTCCAAAAATAAAATTACCAAGTTTCAACGAAGATATAATGTTGTGACTATATTTCAAGGGCACTTTTGAAAATATGATCACGAAAAATTAAGGCCTAAATGGAATAAGAAAATTTCAATATATCACCTCGTTCCTGAAAATTTAGACAAAGAAAACCATAAAAACACAATGCCATGGTTGAACCCAATGTCCCTATAATGTACAACTTAACTCATAACCGCTATCACTGCCCTATGCTCATTGCATCACGGTATGTGATGCGCATCCTGAAATCCACAAATAAGCTGTGCTCTACTCGTAGCATTATAATGAATAAGAAAATATTATCATCATCTGGGCATGTTCATTAAGGCTCGTCTCCACAACGTTTAACATTTCTACTTTGAATTGTTCTAATCGACCCAGATTTAATTTTCAATTGTTTGTAACTGATAAAATATGGACTGTATACAGTATGCCCAAAACCTTGTGTAATTGTTCATCTCTTTTAGAAGTTATTGACATGATTTAAAATATTTTTCTGTTGGTGACTACTCTACCTGTTCATTAAATGACATATATGATTAATAGTTCAAATGGACCCATCTATTAATTTAAATGCTGCCCTACTTGGCGGTCGCTACAAAAACAATGCTTAACTACCTCCACGACTAGTGATTACTGAGTTTTTTGTGTTCAAATATGGTTGGTCATTAGCGGTTATGTGAGAAATCTATACGACATATATTGTATGAAACTAGTGAGAGTGAACATGAAGAGGAATCTGATGACACATTGGCTGATCCTGATATTGTTTCCCAAAGAACTGATGATGAAGATCACATTTCTCTCAAGGGAGAAGAAAATCACAAGCTCCAAGTATCTGATAATGAACTACAAATCGAGGTTGACTCTGTGCAACAAAATGTGTACATATATCGAAATGGGACACAATTGAGAAAACAACCCTATTGACAATCATATGTTAGACAATCGAAACAGACTTTCAACCTATTAGGTCGTGTTATCAATATTCATACACTTTACTCCCCCATTTATGTTGAATGTTCTTTATCGATCCCTTGCTACGCGTAACACGACCTAATAGGTTGATAGTATGTTTCGATTACAATGCGGTCGTGAAAATTCAATATTCATATGTTAGGTACATTCTACATATACAGTAGAACCCCTAATTAACGTTTTTACAGGGATCTGATTTTTTTACCTTAAATCGAGGTTTCAGTACGAAGCACACCTTCTAAAGAGATTTTTACCTGTAATAACAAACATTGTACCATCATACGTTATTTACACAATGACAGAAATAAAAGAATATATCTATCTGCACACTGTACTGTAGTTACAGTTTGTGCTTCATTTTGACAAGTTTTCTTTGGTGAATGCGATCCGTTTCAGTTTAAGGTTTTTCTTATAATGTTATGCATTAATTTACATAAAATTTGGGAAAAATAAAAAACTTGCACAAAAACACATTAAACTTGTTATGAAACAGCAATCGGTTTGTTTAAACATTTTCACAGATGTTTTCCAAGCGGTGGCTTACTCATTAGCTCATAGTTTATAACTCCAATAGACTGAACATGCATATTCTGTTTCCTTCTTAAGAACAGTAATTGAATCAGTCCAAAGGATTGTCGCAAACATTTCCATTTTCTTACTTCAGAGAGCTAGTGGCTTTACATTGCAGTGACACAGGTAGGTCTTAAAACGACGATGGGATAGTAAAGGCCGAGAAGTTGGAAGGAAGTGGCCGTGGCCTTAATTAAGGTACAGCCCCAGCATTTGCATGGTGTGAAAATGGGAAACTACGGAAAACCATCTTCAGGGCTGCCGACAGTGGGATCCGAACCCACTATCTCCCGGATGAAAGTTCACAGCCGCGTGCCGTAACCGCACGGCCAACTCGCCCAGTACTTCAGACAGCATCACCTAACCTAGGTATACCGCGTACGTATTATCATAATATATTTCAAGCTCCCTGTAGAATAATGATAACATTTTTAATTAAAATTTAGATGGGAACAGCCTTTCTGAAAATTAACGAGATGTGAAAATTAGTTATGTACACCATTGTATCTTGAGAAGGAGCAGTATCACATTCTTATTTTATTTCAGTACATGATTTTAAAATTAAGCAATCATTTATTCAGCTTTTATTTCTAAGTTAACAACTTCCGTCATAACATTTATTGCAAAAACATGTTATCCCAATGTATGGTACACAAGTCGGAGTTGTGAGAAGACCTTAGGCTCTCTCAAGATTGATTCGCTTACGTGTAGCAAGGAATCGATAAGGAACATTCAACATAAACGCTGGAGTAAAGTGTATGAATACTGATAACGGATCAAAACTAACATGCCCGAATTTGCCTGTGATAACAGATGGATCAGTAAAAGGGCTC
Organism: Anabrus simplex; assembly: GCF_040414725.1. Taxonomy (NCBI): domain Eukaryota; kingdom Metazoa; phylum Arthropoda; class Insecta; order Orthoptera; family Tettigoniidae; genus Anabrus; species Anabrus simplex. Next base: position 83,979,318 of record NC_090274.1, on the reverse strand, counting down.
TAATTGTAATTATAGGATATTGCACAGATTAATTCAGGAAATTTTCGAAGGATATAACATAATGTAATAGACAAGAAAAATGTTCCACCGATCAATACTATTCATTGTGAATGAATTATTGCATTAGTACAGGTTTCGGCCTGTGCACCGGTACTAGTGCAGTAATTCATTCACAATAAATCATATTGATCGGTGGAACATTTTTATTATCTATTACATTGAATCCAATCAATACGGAATATGAAACTTATAAATAAGGATATAACACAGTCATTAAAACAGGAGTTCTCATCTCCTACAGCGGCCACGGTTGGATGTGTATCAGAGTCCGACATCTCACTTTAGCCCTAAGTCCCCATGCCATAAATTCCTTTCCTGTCCTGTATCAACCTTAGCAAGCTTATGATGTCTTTTGCGCAAGTACTTAATGTCACATAACCTAAATGAATACAAATAAATATTTGAGAATTTTAAGATTTCCTTAATGCTAAATGCGAATTTTGCCCTATTTTGAATTATGTGAAATCGAAGGTACAATTGCATCGCTCTTATGGAATAATTTTCGGGACTGGAAATTTATTCCGTTAAATGCAGGTTTAATATAATCGCGGTCACGCAAAATCGTGGTTGTACTGTAATATGAACTATGTTATTGCTTCATTTAGATTATGTACAACCTATATATACAGGCCTATAAGCTCATCAAGCTTTCAGGAGGTTCTATTTATAATACTTCAGAGAAAGGTAAATTCAATTATGTGTATTCCAGATTGCGGAACATAATGTGAATTGCACCTGGACCCAAGAGGACAGGTGATTCCCAGGTATTGGCAATGGAGTTATTCGTCATTGATAAAATGCTGTAAACCACTTTATAGGAAACAAGATGTGAAATGGTGAGAGTTTATGTGGGTAAAGAGAAAACCTACAAACACATTTCTTTGATAGAGCTCGAAGCAATTTCAGGTATGTACGATTTACACAATTTAGTAACAATAGCAGTTTATATCGTTACTGTTCACTGATAATAATCACAACCAAAATGACATGTAGTTATCTATATTTAAAGGCTGGATTTTCCTGGCCAGAGTCTACAAATCAGCGGGCAAATCACTTTAAGGATTATGGAATGAAGCAGATGGTCGTCCTATTCTTGAGCTATAATATCTCTTCAACAGTTCCAAATAACCCAGTTTTGTGGTTCGATAATACAAGAGATAAACCAACTCTTAGAAGTATTAAAAAATTAGCTGTAATAAGGGATGACTTTGACAAGTTCATTCCACAACTACCTAAAGTGTTTGTTGCGTACATAAATATTTACTGTGGATAGACACAAGGTTCACTTTAGTAGAAAATGCATCTTTAAGCATTATTTACCTACAAATGCACAAGGAAAATATGGAATAAAACTATGCCTTCTCTCAGATTTGGACATGGGTTATGTGTGCACCGCTGAAGTTTACAACGGTAATCCACTAAACAGACAGAGAGAAGTGAACCAGGGAAGGAATATGGATTCCAGACTTGTCAGGGATATTGAAGGATCAGGGAGAAACACCACTACAAACAATTACTTCACCATTTTCACCCTGGATGCCGAGCTCCTGAAAAGAACCACAGTTTCAACAATGACTGCATTTTTCTTCCTAAAATAACTGATCATCACCTTTTGTTCTGGAACATTCCTAGAGACATAACACTAGCTGATCCCAATATCCATAGTCCTCAAACAGACTTATTCCCAGGAACTCAAGTTTTCATGCAGAATTAAATAATGGATCAGAAAACTCATGAAAACTAACCTGTTCTCCAAAACACAAAATTGATAAGAATCTGTGATGGATAGGTTAGTATAATTACTTATGAAAGGTAAAAGGTGATTGAACCGTGTAAACTGTGATTCCCCCCCCCAGACCATCTTTCTTCAGTGTTTTTACATTGTATGTGCTTGCAAGCTGTACTATGTACTGTGTAATTTGATGTATTTACATGTATTTTATTTCCTATCCTTGCTCCTCTTATGGAATAAATGTATTTCTGCCCGTTCCGCATGTCTTCAGGGAAATGTAGAAGTTTTCTCGCCCTGAAGAGTCCTCCCTCCCTTCCGAGCTCTCTCTCCCTCTCTCTCTTGCTTCGCGCCCCTCTCCAACTCCCCTCTCTTCTTGAGGGGAGTTTCGGTCCACGTGACCGCTGCTCGACACGCGGTTGTTGTACTCGGCCGGCAGGGGTGATTCTGCTGTTCGCACTGCGTGCAGTCTGTTATCTCCCGGGCTTGCCTTCTAGCCCGTCGAACCCGGCACGCTAGCGCGGAGGTAAGAAAGAGAGATGGATCTTGCTATTGTACTGTCCCCTTAAGATGTCGAAATTTGGGAAGGTGCCTGAGGTAAATACGAGATTTGTCACTGTGTAATGGTAGGAACATTGTGCTTTGGATTTAATCCCTTTTTAAGTTGATGTGTTTGATTCAATTTAAAGAAAGTACTTTCATGGCCGAAACATTCCATAGTGGGGTTAAGTAGGTGTTTCTTTTCTACGTTATTGTAATCCACTACGGATTTTCTATGTGCCTTCGGGCGTTGCGTGGTTAAGAATTCGGAAGGCCATGCTTAATTTATTCTCAACCTTATTGTAATAATTGAAGGTCCTTCATATTATGTTCGGGAAGTTGCAAAGCGAAACCCTTCACGTATGCATGTGAACTTGTACCTGGTAGAGGTAGTATTTTGTAATAATTTTGAATGTATACACGGGTTTTATCTTCTTACTTGTAAATTGTTGTTATTTGATGTTTTTAAAGCAGTTAAAGTTTCCGAACTTGTAATTAAAGAAGCTTGGCGAGATATCGTTGTTAATTGATGTTGGTATCTTTCGCTTAATACGACCCTTATCCAGCCCCTTCGGGCCGCCGCTTTTCCTAGCCCGTACCTGCCGTCCCAGCTGGCAGCAGAGCGTGGTTGTATGGGGCTGGTGTCGTATTAGTAAATGTACTTGATTGCTTGGGAGGGGTCTCTCGGTGTCCTTCCACCACGTCGTGCCCCATTTTGTCTCTTAAGTCATCAAAATGTCTACTCCAGATGTAGCTTAACCAGGCTCGCTCCGAAAGGAAGAATTACTGTATGAGTTGACCATTCGGAATCTTGAATCTCGAGATACGGTCAAGAACGATGAAGCATTATTACGAACCAACTTAGATAAGCCAGTCGTTGTACCCTGTTATATCGATGGCGAGGTCGGCAGTGCCGCGTCCTTGATTGATACTAATTTAACTGATATTGCTTCAATTATGGATTTTTTGGAAAACGACGTGGTATCTAGTCATCAGTTGAGGAGAGTTCAAGGTCGCCTCACGCATTACGTTCAGAGTATTGGGGATCTTTTGTCATTGGAGTTAAAGGATGAATTGAGGACCCAATTCAAGGACTTGGAAGGTAGAGCGCTTAGCTTGTTGGAGAAAACTGACTTATGGTTGACGAAATTGGCAGGCAAAACGAAACCTCCTGCTTTGGTCTCCGTGGTAGGTGGAGATGATTCGGATAAACCTATAGGGAATAGAGAGGTTGGAGAACAGCAAGAACAGCAACCTTTGCAATCTATCCCACCGTCAAATGTGTCTATATTCTCCAATATTCCTCATCCATTAACGCTTATGTTGAAGGGGGCCCCATACTGCTCTGTCAATTCGACGAGCGACACTGTAGCCTTCCTTCGTTTCTTGGTCGATTTCCTGGACCATGCCCTGGTTTCTGGAATTTCTCATAGTCATATATTGCAGATTATCTATCCCTTAGCGAGTGGTGAGTTGTCGTATAGGATTGTTAAGGCCATTAAGGAACAGGAAACTATTCACCAATTCCACGCGCACTTATTGACGCATTTTATTCCAGCTAGGGCGTTAAATTCGTTTGTGCAGAAATTTTACTTCAGAGTCCAGCGTAATGATGAGTCGTTGGCTGATTTCATTTTGGATATTAAACATTACGCCAGGGTCTTCGCGCTCCATTTTTCAGAAGAGCAAATCGTCTCGACTATTGTTGAGGGCATAAACCCCTTGTATCGTTCTTGTTTGTGTTTCGCGGCCCATCCCCGCAATTTTTCGGAATTGGAGGCAATGGTCGTCGCCGCGGAAGGAGTTCGTCATGCGGACACCTTGCGTACGGGAACTAGTCCTTCATCGCCCTATGTATCCGGCGCTCCCGCTTCTAGAAAGCCTGCGGACCTGAGGTGTTATGAGTGTGGATCACGGGATCATTTACGGAATCGTTGTCCCACTAGGACTCCCGGTCGTCGCCCGGTGGGCTCGTCGGCTAATGCCAGTGTTCCTAATAGGAGTAGCAATTTGGCTTGTTTTAAGTGTGGGCGTCCGGGTCATTTTGCGAAGAACTGTGCTGGAACTTCAGCGTCAAGCTGACTAGGTAAGGGGGCTTCCGTCCCTCACGGTCCCTCAGTTGATGACAGCCCTCGTTGTGCTTCTGTTCAGCCTTTATGTGATACGTTTCCGCCTGAGTGTTTACGGATTTCTGCGGATTTGAAAGGTAGTGCTCCCTTCATTAAGGTTGAAATGGGGAACGAGCCTGTATCGGCCTTGCTGGACTCGGGGAGTGTAGTTTCCTTGGTCAGCGAGAAATGGTATATCGCACATAAAGCTATATGTAAGTTTTCGGACTTGCTTCCTGTCTCTGTTTCGTGTGTATCAGCCAATTCTTCTATGATCGATATTATAGGTAGCTTCACTAGTAAAATTAGAGTGTCTAACTTTTCTTGGAAGTTCTCATTTTATGTAGCCAAGGATTTGTCATGTCCCGTAGTCCTTGGGACAAATTTCTTTTCTTACTCCGGATTGGTTCTGGACCTACAAAAGGGGGTTTGTTGGTTCAGATTTTCTCAATCGGTAAAGATTCCCCTTGCTTCATTTAATTCTGTCTTTTCGGTCGGTTACGCCCCCTCAAGAGGAGCTGGTATGTGATCTTAGCCATCTCCCTGAGGATCAGGCACCGAGTGTGAGGGAGTTGTGCGACTCTTTTTCGGACGTATTTTCTGAGGAATTGGGCGTGACCAATCTTTTGGAGTATAAAATTGAACTCTCTGATTCAACTCCAGTGAGGATTCCCCCTTACCGTTTGTTTCCGCCTAAGATGAAGGCGCTGAAGGAGATCATCGATAAGATGCTTGACCAGGGGATTATTCAGCCGTTTACGTCCGCTTATTCCTCGCCCATCTTCCTAGTCCCTAAACCTCAGGGCGGGTTCAGGCCTGTCCTGGATTATAGGGTCCTCAATAAGAAAATTGTGTTACAGTCCGTGCCGCTCCCCGATTTACACTCCTGTTTCTCCTGGTTTAGGAAGGCTCGATATTTTACTATCTTGGATTTAAATCAAGCCTACTACCAGATCCCCTTGGCTCCTGAGTCGCGGCATGTGACGGCATTTGCCACAGACTGAAATTTATACGAATTTTTCGCGTCCCTTTTGGCATATCGACGGGCGCCGCCGTTCTTACTAGGCTTTTGGATAAGCTGTTTTCGGACATTAAATTTAACTACCTATATCACTATCTGGATGACCTTGTGGTCTATTCTGAAACTTTCGAGGAGCACCTGTTGCACCTTAAGGAAGTGTTGATGCGCCTTCGGGAGGCGGGCCTTACCGTCAAGCTTTCTAAGGTCTCCTTTGCGAGGCCCCAGATGTCTTTTCTTGGGCATGTGGTTTCGCCTGACGGTGTTTCCGTGGACCTCTCTCGTACCCAGTCCATTCGTGAATTTGCCCCCCCTACGGATGTGAAAGGCGTAGCACGGTTTGTCGGCATGATAAATTTTTTTCGCAAGTTCATTCCGGACTTCGCTAAGCGTGCCAGCCCGCTTAACTCCTTGCGTCGGAAAGGAGTTAAATTTCATTGGGGACCGTCTCAGCAGGCCGCCTTTGAAGATCTTAAGTTTGCCATCTCCAACGCGCCTATTCTTGCCATGCCCGATTTTTCTAAACCGTTTATAATTCAAACCGATGCTTCTGCATCCGCTGTCGCCGCGGTGTTGTTGCAGGAGTCAGAATTTGGCAGACGCCCGATTGCCTATGCATCCAGGACCTTGTCCGCCCTGGAATCGAAATACTCGGTGTACGAGCTTGAAGGTTTAGCCGTGTTATTTGCCCTCGAGAAGTTCCGGATGTATTTAGAGCACGTTAAATTCCAACTTGAAACGGACAAACAGGCGTTGAGCTTGGTTCTGGGTCGTCCTCGAAGAACTGGCCGTTTGGCCCGGTGCGCGATCAGGATCTCTGCCTTTCAGTTCGAAGTGCGCCACATCCGGGGGTTGGATAATATTTTGGCTGATTCTTTAAGCCGTATGTACTCTCCCGAGGTGGTTCAAGATGATCAACCCTTTGCTGTTGAGTCCCTTGCCCTGCCGATTTCTGCAGCGTTTCTGTCAGATACCCCCATATTGTATCATGACATTGGAAAAATTCAAAGAGAAGACCCTTACGTGGGACCCATCATCCAAGATTTAGAGCTAGGTAAACCGGTTGCTCCCTACGAGTTACGGAACGGAGTCCTGTGTTGTACGACTCGCCATGATAAAAGCATGAAGGTGGTGGTACCTGCCGTTCTCGTGCCCATGATTTTTAAATATTTTCATGAGTCTCCCCTTGCGGGCCATCTCGGGGTCTTTAAAACAAGAAAGAAGATCCGTGAGAATTTCATTTGGAAGGGATTGGATGGTGAAGAGCGCGAATTGGTTAGAGCTTGCAAGCTTTGTAAAATTAGCAAGCCACCGCTGAATACTAAGGTCGGATTTCTATCTTCTTCTCAAGCTACTCGCCCTATGCAGCGTATGTTCATAGACTACGTTGGGCCCCTCCCCAAATCGAAAGGGGATGGTAATAGGTTCGTTCTTGTTTGTGTTGATGCTTTCACTCGCTTTACCTGGATGTTTCCTACCAAGCTTGTTACTGATGACACCACGGTAAGGTGTTTGAAAAGCATTTTTTCCACGTTTGGGCCTTGTCAAGGTTTAGTTTCCGATAATGCGAGGGCTTTTACGTCCAATTGCTTTAAAAAATTCTGTTTCGGCCTTCCTATCTCTCACGTTACGACCTCTGCTTACTATCCTCAGCCGTCGTACGCGGAGAGGGTAAACCGTAATTTGCGCTCGGCGCTTATCGCCTTCCAACATGAAGATATTTGGAGGTGGGATACGACTGTTCCTTGGTTAACCTATGCTTTCAATACTGCTGTTCATGAGGCGCATAAGTCCTCCCCGTTCTCTCTCATGTTTGGTTTCATACCTAACTCACCCTTGTCAAATTTGTGGAATATAAATGATCTCTTGCCGGAGAATATCGATCCTCCTAATGTTAGGGCTACGTGGAAACGTGCTATGGCTAACCTTAAGGTCTTTAATTTAAGGAAGCAGCAACGTTACAATCAGGGGCGAAAACCTGTCAGCCTGGCCGTCGGTGATAAGGTTTTTGTGAAGAATTTTGTACCTTCGAGTAAGCTCTCCCCCCGCTTTTGGGGGCCTTGTACTGTTATTAAATTTTTGACTCCTGTCACATTGCTCCTGAGGGACCCCGTGGCGGAGAGGGTGTTTAGAGACCACCTCTCTCAAGTCAAGCCTGCCTAAATTGTTGGTGCCATTTGTACCAAGTTCGCCTCGCTTCGAATTACTTGTAGAGGGTTTCCTTAGTTAAGGATGATATCTTGTTGTATTTTAAAATGTTTACCATTGTTAAACGGTATCTTTTGATTAATTGTTCTTGTATTTCCTTTTACTTCACGCCCCTTCCGACCTTTCTCTCCCTCCCTTCCTTTGCTTCCCGGCTTACCTCCGCGCTGCGGCCGGGTCCTTATGCGGCCTGGCGTTGTCGAACTACCTTAAAAAGTGCAAAGAGACAGATTTCTGTTGGCTCTGTTATTTTTCCAGTCATTTGGTGCATCCTGTTGCCGAGCTCTCTGAGAGGGCCCCTCGGTGGAGCTGTTGGTACGTCTTGCCCTGGCTGTGACCTGTTTTTCGGCTCCTCATGGACCATGTTACGCCTTCGGAGCCCCTATCTTCGTGCCTATCTGTTCTTATGGCGCAGAACTCTTTCTGGTTGCTCACCTGCTGCGACCTAGCTTTGTCAAGGACCGAGTGGGAAATTCGTCGCTGTAACTTATTCGCCAAGTTCCTGTGCCGCTTATGAACTTTTGGTGTGGCTCAAATTCCTTCTTCCGAGTTCACTTGTTATTCTTCAAAAGTCTGCTCCTAGTAACAGGAGATTTTTAAGGCACAGGACCTCTTTATGTGTATTTCTATTGAAATTTGAATTTGAAGTTTTGAAGTGATTTTGGGAATGTGTGCTCCTTGAACTAGGAGAATTTTCCAACCGCATGGAACTCCTTTTAGAAGAACTGCATTTATATTTTATATTTAAGGTCTACTTTCATCTTTTCCGGCGTCGGCTTTAAGACGGGGGGGGTCTGAACCGTGTAAACTATGATTCCCCCCCCAGACTATTTTTCTTCAGTGTTTTTACATTGTATGTGCTTGCAAGCTGTACTATGTATTGTGTAATTTGATGTATTTACATGTATTTTATTTCCTATCCTTGCCCCTCTTATGGAATAAATGTATTTCTGCCCGTTCCGCATGTCTTCAGGGAAATGTAGAAGTTTTCTCGCCCTGAAGAGTCCTCCCTCCCTTCCGAGCTCTCTCTCCCTCTCTCTCTCTTGCTCCGCGCCCCTCTCCAACTCCCCTCTCTTCTTGAGGGGAGTTTCGGTCCACGTGACCGCTGCTCGACACGCGGTTGTTGTCCTCGGCCGGCCGGGGTGATTCTGCTGTTCGCACTGAGTGCAGTCTGTTATCTCCCGGGCTTGCCTTCTAGCCCGTCGAACCCGGCACGCTAGCGCGGAGGTAAGAAAGAGAGAGAGATCTTGCTATTGTACTGTCCCCTTAAGATGTCGAACTTTGGGAAGGTGCCTGAGGTAAATACGAGATTTGTCACTGTGTAATGGTAGGAACTTTGTGCTTTGGATTTAATCCCTTTTTTAAGTTGATGTGTTTGATTCAATTTAAAGAAAGTACTTTCATGGCCGAAACATTCCATAATGGGGTTAAGTAGGTGTTGCTTTTCTACGTTATTGTAATCCACTACGGATTTTCTATGTGCCTTCGGGCGTTGCGTGGTTAAGAATTCGGAAGGCCATGCTTAATTTATTCTCAACCTTATTGTAATAATTGAAGGTCCTTCATATTATGTTCGGGAAGTTGCAAAGCGAAACCCTTCACGTATGCATGTGAACTTGTACCTGGTAGAGGTAGTATTTTGTAATAATTTTGAATGTATACACGGGTTTTATCTTCTTAATTGTAAATTGTTGTTATTTGATGTTTTTAAAGCAGTTAAAGTTTCCGAACTTGTAATTAAAGAAGCTTGGCGAGATATCGTTGTTAATTGATGTTGGTATCTTTCGCTTAATACGACCCTTATCCAGCCCCTTCGGGCCGCCACTTTTCCTAGCCCGTACCTGCCGTCCCAGTGATCATCAAAGAGGCATATGCAAGTGCTGGCCAACAAGGGGTATACCATGAAACGGAAGAATTTTACAGTGCTTCCAGGAAGAGCCAATACTGGAGTGACGCAAGACAATCAAGAGCCATCGACATCTGAAACCATTCTTCCAGCTTCATCCATTTCCAGCTACCTTAAGAAAAAGGAAAGGATCTGGATACTCTGGTAGCTAAAATGGTGGCACTAGACCTACGGCGTCTATCGCTCGTCGAGAATAGACTACTTGAAAACCCCATAAAGTAGCTAGAACCAAGGTATAGATTGCCTAGCCGTCGCCTACTCACTGACACTAATTACCAGGACTTTACCAGACAATAAAGGCAGCACTACAAAGGAACCTACATTCGACACTTCATGTAGATATTACCACAGACATTTGCTCTCATTCTAGCACAACCTCATTTATTACGGTGACTGCATACTTTTTCAACAGTGAATTTGACCTAAAACCTAATGTCTTTAGTACTCTTAAGTAGCATTCAACCCACACTGCAGCTTACCTGTCAGATATCCTAAGAAGAATCCTAGAAGAATGGCAGATCAATGTTGTAGCTGTTATAACTGATGGTGGAGATAACGTAAGAGCCGTTGTGCAGAAACTTTCTATCAGTCACCTACCTTGCTTGGCCCACACGCTGGACATAGTTGTGCGGAGTGGGTTAAATAATACCAAGAATATTGATGAAATCCTCCTTATCTGCGGAACTCAGGCAACACACTTCAAGTCCTGCGTTGTTTCAGCTGACTAGTTGCGCAGTATCCAGGCACAGCTAAATACCGTTCAAGATGTGGTGACGCGGTGGAATTGTAGAGGTTACTACAGCAGCCTTGACATCACTACCGAACAGTCCGTCACCGCTCACTGCCGATCAGTGGACAGTGCGGCAGTGTTGAAACCACTAGAGCTTTTGCCGAGTTGTATCTAACAATCTTCTCTAATTAGGGGAGTTAAGATCACACTCCAGAACAAGGTTCCAAAGACTGTGCTCTCTAAGAGATAACCTTATCCAAGAAAGAGACAAAAGATTTGGACAGGTGGAGACAATACTCATCCCTGAATCAGCCACAATTCTGAACCCACGATTCAAAATGCAGGATTTGAGAGAGCTGATGTTCAGAAACTCCTTACTGTTGATCTTCCAGAATTGTACCAAAAGCAGACTGCTGAATAGGAAGTTACTCTCCCTTTTACCAGTACCAGATCACCTACATCCAATATTTGGGTTTTTAGAGGAGAAGGTGGCTCATTACAAGCGCGTACAAATCCATACAAGTAATGCAAATATTGTTTTATGGTAATAACTTGACCAGCCGTTCCTAAAATTGAAAGAGAACCCAGCCGACATTTGGAGGAAGCACAAATCTAGTATGGAGCTGTTGTAAAGCCTTTCTCAAAAATATCTTTGTGTTCCTGCAACGTCAGTTCCTGCGGAGAGAATATTTTCTAAAGCGGGACTCATCATGAGTGAAAGTAGGAACCGACTCAAACCAAAAAATGTAGATGTTAATTTTCTTGAATACAAATATTAGCAGAGTGTAAAATTGCCCTTAATCGGGCCTATGTACCACAATACCATTTATCAAAGTTGTTTAATGTACAGTAAGAAAAATGTGCTAATATAATTTTCCAACTGTTTGTGACAAAGTACTGAGAGGGTGTATATATGTCTAAGTTTGAATATAGGCCTACACATTTCTTGTACTTTTTTGTTTATGGTATGGCAATTCACTTATTCTGATTACCAAATTAGGTACTTAAACCATACGAATAATGTTAGCCTATCTTAACATGATAGTAACAGGATGTAAAATACCTCAGCAGGCTTACGTGGCACCACAATGCCATTTGTAGAAATTGTTTAAGGTATGAAAACTGTGCTGGTATAGTTTTGCAATTGTATGTATATATCTAATGTAAACATCTTGTAATAAGAAATGATTTCAGCTTGATACATCCTGTATTGAATACGTTCGAAATATTAACCCATTTAATTTTTATGCGTATGTAACACCTAACTGGAACACCTAGATCTTCTGGATCCCCTGATGAATGTTGTGAGACATACAATAGGCCATACTATGGTAAACAGGGATAAAAGTCAGGTTGTGGGTTTCACTAATTTGTGATATCTGAAGCCATCTATTTTCAGTTTCAACTCAGCTAATTTATAACTGTTAGGCTCTTTTGCTGGTGTAGTAGGGTTACCATATAGTTTATAAATTATTTTCAGCAAACTGAAGAGTCTTAACAGTTATATTCACTAGTAGTAAAATTCCCCTCAGCCCTAATTACTGTGTTGATGGGGTAAAAGCTCCTTATGGGAATCACTGTAAGTACTTAGTGTTAATATAAGGAAAGATCTTCATTGGAGTATTCACATAATCAGGATTGTAAATAAAAAGTACAGATCTCTGCACATGGTTATGAGCGTACTTAGGGGTTGTAGTAACAATGAAAAGGAGAGGGCATATAAGTCTCTGGTATGACGCCGAATACAGTACGATTCCAGTGTATGGGACCCTCACCAGAAATACTTGATTCGGAGACTGAAAAATATCCAAAGAAAAGCAGCTCAATTTGTTCAGGGTGAATCCCGACAAAAGAAGAGTGTTACGAAAATGTTGCAACGTTTGCGCTTGGAAGACTTGGTGGAAAGGAGACGAGCTGCTCGACTAAGTGGTATGTTCCGGGGTGTCAGAGTAGAGATGGCGTGGAATGACATTAGTAGACTAATAAAATTAAGTGGTGTTTTTAAAAGTAGGAAAGTTCACAGAGTTAGAATTCAAAACGACAAATTAGGGAAAATATTAGTTTGTAGGAAGGGGAGTCAGGGAATGGAATAATTTACCAGGGATATATATATTCAATAAATTATAATATTTTTCTATTTGTTTTACGTCGCACCGACACGGTCTGATGGCGACGATTTGAGAGGGAATGCCTAGGAATGGGAAGGAAGCAGCCGTGGCCAAAATTAAGCTTCAGCCCCAGCATTTGCCTGGTGTGAAAATGGGAAACCACGGAAAAACATTTTCAGGACCGCCTGCAGTGGGGTTCGATCCCACTATCTCGCGGATGCAAGCTCACAGCTGCGCGCTCCTAACTGCACAGCCAAATAGCCCGGTCAAATAAATTACCAAATCCTTTGCAATAAGAAAAACTAGGTAAATATCAGGTAGGGAATCCGCCAGGTTGGTGTCTGCCCTAAATGATAACTGATTGATCGACTGAGTGATTGTGCCGAATGGGTGTATATATGTCAGTTTTAATATAGGCGTACATATGTCTTGTGTTTTCCTGTTTATGGGATGATATTTTTCACTTATCCAGATTACTGTACATCATTATTTTAAATTGCTAGTTAAGTTCGTTCAGTTCTGGTAAATGAACAGCTATCAGACTGAAAGGAGTACAATGCTTTATCAATATATTATTTTACATGCAGGCTATAACAGATTTCAAAGTGAATGATTGTTATTGTGCATCATTAACATGTAACTGGAACACTTGGGTAGGTTTGTAAAGCACATAAAATATTTTAAATTGTCCGCCACCACATTTCAAAGGTAAGTAGCTAACGATAGCAGCACCGAGGTAAGCGATGTAAAATGGCGGTAGCTAAAGGTGACAGCACGGTGCTCTGTTAATTAAAGATGGCTGCTGTCAAAAATAATTTTTCAACATTTCCCGCCACTACATTTCAAAGGTAAGTAGCTAAAGAGTGCAGCACTAAGGTTTGCGATGCAAGATGGCGGATAACAGCTGTCGAAAAAGCACGTGGGTTTGTTAAGCACGTGGAATTTTTCAAATTGCCGCCACCACATTTCAAAGGTATGTAACAGCACGATTGTGCAAACACCCTTAAGCAGTCCCATAAAAAGCTATGTGTAGCCGCCATCTTGCGCAAGCACACTTAAGGTGTCTCATAGCCGCCATCTTGTGTCCGTCATCTTGCGCAAGCATCCCAAGGGAGTCTCATAAAAGCCTATGTATAGCAGTCATCTTGCGACCGCCATCTTGCGCAAGCACCCTTAAGGGGTCTCATAAGGAGCCATGTAGAGCCGCCATCTTGCGCAAGCATCCGAAGGGGGTCCCATAAGAGCCTTTGTATGGCAGCCATCTTGTAGCCACCATCATGCGCAAGCACCCTTAAGGCGTCTCATAAGGAGTCATGTATAGCCGCCATATTGTGCAACTGACATCGGGAAGGGCATCCAGCCGTAAAACTGAGGTGATACCCCTCCATGATTAGGTTTGCTGTCTTGTGTTAGGTTAATCCCCTCTAAGATAGCGGATGTGAGGTTAGGCGGTGTCTCATAAGGAGCCATGTATAGCCACCATCTTGTGCAATTGGCGTCGGGAATGGCATCCAACCGTAAAACTGAGGTTAGGCCCTACCATGAGGTTAGAATTGCTGTATTTGTTAGGTTAAGCCCCTCCAAAAGACCAGATATAAGGTTAAGCTCACTCTCTTAGGCGTCAGGAAGGGCAGCCGGCCGTAAAACTGAGGCCAAGCCCCTCCGTGAGGTTAGGTTAGCTCTCTTTGTTAGGTTAAGCCCCTCCAGGATAGTGCATGTGAGGTTAGGGTCGGGCTCTTAGGCGTCAGGAAAGGCATTCGGCTGTAAAACTGAGGTTAGGCCCTTCCGTGAGGTTAGGCTAGCTCTCTTACGCATAAAAAGTTAGGTTAAGCCCTCCAAGATGGCGGATGTGAGGTTAGGATCGCGCTCTTAGCCAGCGTGAGGAGGAGGCCGCTCCCGAGAGCGTGTGGCGCTGGTGGAGGACGAGGGCTCTGCGGAGGGTCTGAGGAGGAGGAGGAGGCGGCCGAACCCGCCACTTATACTACTCATGATAAATAAACAAAGGAGAATACCGGGGATTGATATGGTGGCTGATGGGAGTTTAAGACTTTTACAGAAGTAGCAAATACATGTTTATTGTGTGAGAAGGAGTTAGGAGACAGTGTGAAAGTATAAGAGCATTACGGGTTAAATACTTGGAAGCGGAAGAGTTAAATAAGATGGAAAGAGAATCTGAATATTATACTCTTGTCAAATTAATGAACCGGGAATGGAGAAGGCCAGGGAAACTATCGAAATTATTGACATGGGGCTGACATGGGAAATCACTTAAGTCGAAAACTGCAATTTTACAGGAGAAGCAAAAAACTGTTGCAAAGGTCCTGTTTGAATGATTTATTCATTATAACAATAATACCGAAACCACTGTTAACTATGAGAACACACCAAAACACTTCAAAAACATGAAAAAAATACAACATATTGCATAAACAATTTTAATTATAAGCAAATGTTGCGGTAAAAATCCTTGTACTCGTTATTTAAGTAATCCACCTTCGAAAGCAAGTCCTTCTTCTTGGCCTCATTGATTGTTGGAGTACTCTGGATTGGTGGATGATCGCGAAGATTAGCAACATCGTTAAGGGATGAAATTTCAACTTCGGAAATTCTTTCTTGAAAACCCTGCTGAAAAATGTGTAACTCATTTCAAATTCAGGATGCTTTATTTGATCATCCCTATAGATCCTGTGAACATTAAGGTCTGGGCTCAAGTTAAGCTGAAACGATTGACGCCTAGAATAATTGTTCTCTTCCGCCGGAAAAGACTGTACCTGGGCTTTGATGAGATCCCTATCTTCATCAGTACATTTGAATTTACGGGCATTTGAGCGTGGATTTCGCCCTCTTGTGTCCTTCCAGACTAACTGCCCTTCTTATTAGACGACCCAGGTGATTGTCTGCTATCCCCAAGATACCACAGAATACCTTCCTGCAAACTTTAACGTGGCCTCCAGAGGTTGGTAATCTGTAATCCACAGTTACCTGACGATCGTGAGTAGTAGGTGAGTCACCCTCTTGTTCAGTTGTTGAAACCCTCCTTCTACTTCTGAGTAGGAATTAAACTCATCAGTCCCATGAGAAAGTTAGAGCGCGCTGAGTATTCCCCTTTCCAGAATCGTCATGCAATGTCTTAGCTCCTTGAAGCAGGTCCTCATTCGTTGTACACTTGCTGCTAGGTCTTTTGCAATTAGGCTGAAGAGACTGAAAACACTGCTATAGCCTATCACAACAGTTGAAACGATAACCTTCAAAACTCATCGAGTACTTACCTTTCGGAACGGACGAGGCTGATCACGACGGAAGTCAAGGGGACGATTTGGTTGCGTTTTAAGTTAGGTATTTATCACAAGAAACCCTACACTATTATAAAACAAACACAAATTCGTCACTGTTAGCTAATAAACAACTCTGCAACACAAAGCGATGAGAACCACTCCCGCCTAAGACAGACAAGGTTCAATGGACATACGTGCTTCTCTATGCCAAGGCGTCTGGACTTACAACTGATGCCATCTAGCGACCTTCATAGGAGCTGAACTAAACGAGGGATGGACGTACCGGTTTCTCCATGCCATTGGCAATGCTTCTTACTTGCATATCCGCGGGAAAAAGTGATTTTTGGACTTAAGTGCTTTCCAATATCAGCCCCTCAATTGTAAAAAGCTAGTGGGAGAAAAAAAATAAAAGTGGTGAATGAAGGAAGGGTAAATGCTGATGAAAGTGATGAAAGAGGGATACACAGATATGGAACATTATAGAGTTCAAGTTAGTATTAGTAAGGGAGACAATAATTATAATTTTAGTATTATGTCCCGTTTATATGTATCTTTAGTTTTGTTCCTTCCTCCTTACGTATTGTATATTTTATAATTAGTAGTATTTTAGTTCATTGATAAGTAAGTCGTATTGTATTCCCTTAATTAGATTGTATGTGTTGTTGGTAAATCGTTTGTCTGCCAGTTGGCTTTTTTGTTAGATAGCGTTTGGCTGGTGACGTAGAGATGGAAGAGGGGGGGATAGGCCTGACCTATCTCAAGCTAAGTGCTGATTCAGTACGTCTGCACGTGTAAAGGAGAGTAAGGTAGTGAATATTATTAGGTTAGAGGAAGTAAGTTGTGAATGGGACAGCGAAAGATGAGCCGAGTCATACCACCGTCTCGGCAGAAGAACACAGACGTGACGGCCTACATGTGAAGCTGGCATCCGCACACATGTGGGCTGTTACATGAAGGAGTGGTGAGGAATAACATTGACAACTTAAGGGGTTGGTGCGGTTTCGGTTTCCGAACCTCATGAGATATGTCTGGTCGTGACATCCCAGGGAAGGGTGGTTGCAGTTTCTCACCAGGGGGTGTCGCGGCCAGACATATTTAGGATAGAATTAGTATATATTTAATGTAGTAAGTAGTTAGTTATAGGCTTAATTTAGATGTAGGGCGTGCCCTAGCATGTGAGCTGGTCATCCGCTCATGTTAGAGGCAGCTCAGTGGATTCAGTTAGGGGTGGCACCTTGCATGGTGTCTGTATTTCGCCCGTGTGGGGGGACCAGCAAGTTAGTTGTAAGATTAGAGGGTTGTAGGGTTGGCCATTACATGTGGACTGGTTATCCGCCTGTGTAAGGGGCCGCTTAGTAACTTAATTGGTGTATTTTTAGTTATGTATACAATTGTTCAGTTTCACTGCGTTTAAGGGTTCTTGTTTTATGTAATTTAATTATGAACATGTATATGGGCTACAGGCCTACAATGTTCAATACTTACTTACTTACTTACTTACTGACTTAATTGCTTACTTACTTATTACTTACTTATTACTTACTTACTTACTTACTTACTATATGGATTTTCCCGACGAGAAAGATGGATGCTTGGACCACTATATCCTGTCTCAAATAGATCTTATCTATATTTGGTCTTCCTAAGTTTATTGTATCTGAAAATGCTAAATGTTTTGCTTGTAACGTCTTTAAACATTTTTGCTTTGATTTATCTATATCTCATGTTAACACCACACCTTACTATCCAAACCCCAGTTTTGCTGAAAGAGTTAACCGTAATTTACGTGCTGCACTCATTGCATACCATCATAACCAACAATCTAAAAGGGATTCCTGCATTCATTGGCTTACTTATGCATTTAATTCTTCTGTTCGCAAATCACATGGGCAAGGATCCTTGTCCATAATGCTTGGATTTACTCGATTTTCACCCATCTCTAATGTGTTTCACATAGATTCTCTCCTTGCTCACAATCCAGATTCGGAGGAGGATCGCACAATTTAGGACGGAGCGAGAACAAAATTTGTAGTTTCCTATGCTAACGTGCAAAAGAAGTATGTTAAAGGTCGCAGACTTACCAATCTATCTTTTGGTGACACTATTTTCGTCAAGACTTACCCTAGTAGTAAGGCTATAAATACATTTTCTGTGAAATTAGCTGCTCGTTATCATGGTCCTTCTACGGTGTTAGAATTTTTATCTCCATTATCCTCGTCAGTTAATAATCCCCGTTGCCATTCGCATTAGTCGAGTGCACTTGGGTCAAATTAAGCCCCCTTAATCACCAAAAGTTTGTGAACTTACTTAATGATCATGTAAATTGTATTGCCGTCTACATCTACATTTGCTCATTCTGTTCGAAATTATGTAACTTATCTATGTAACTAGGTATATTGTCATTTATTAATATCGGTAGTAACCTCATAAGGATTATTTGTGTCACTAAACATCAAGAGATATCGAACCCTTGTGCGTCAAAATTATTAATGGTATTCTCCTGGAAATATTTTCGGGTGCTGCCTCATTTCGACTGTACCAGTGACTGTAGTCATGAGACACGTCATGTCACTACGTGATTAATGCGTGTGTTTATGTATTCCGGCCTCCAAAATTATGTCTGGTCTTATTGGACCAGTTCTGTGCTCTTCCATATTTCTGTAGCACATATTTTCGCACGATTTTCCTTTTATGCAACTACTATTCGGAGAGCAAGAATGTATGGTACTTCTATTTGTTTGCTGCACTATGTACTGTCAGCCTGCGTGGTGAGTGATGTGACAATGGCCACGTGGACGTCACACTAAACGTGGTAAATTGTGAAGATCTGGTTTTCGTTAACCAAGTAAGACCACTCCATGTTAATTCCACTTGATAAATTGTGGACTGGTTCATCCTCGGATCAATATGTGAGGATTTTTTGTTTTGACTTAAAAATGTATAGTATAACCATGTATCCACCGTTCTGAACTTTTTTCTAACCCTGTGTTCTGACTTCACGAGTGGAAAATCAGTACCGTGAATAAGTGAAACTCTATTTATTGCAACATATTTGACTTGTGTACTGGGATATTATTTCCGTTTTATTTTCCATTCATTGGTACGCCTGTTTAATTGTTACATTGTACCGTTCTAATTATTTAAATGTGTGATATATACTGTAATTATGGCGCCGAGGCTGAGATGAACGCTATTCTTTACCTGTAAAATCAATGCTGGCCGCATGCACTGAACTCGTCTTCTTCACTGAGTGCACGAAGCAACCTGCACTAGTTCTCTGCCTCTGATCCACGACGGAAGTGTGCTCGCTTGCGACCAGGGGACACTTTTGCTAGTCCGCGGAATGGAGTGCGACTATCAAACGAAGGCCATGCCTTATTCCTTACATGTAGTTCAACAAACTTTTATTTCATCATTTTATTCGGAGTGGATAGTGGTGACGTGAAACAAAATTTACTGGTTGTGTGCCGATCCTCAAGTGAGCGCCATGTGAAGGTTGGGATTACCGTTTTTAATATGCATCAGTGGTAATGTAAGTAATTCCAATGTTTTAAAATTTTGCAAGAATTACACTATCCGTTGGTTTATTCAAGAAGATCTAACCGTAAATTGACGCTATTTAAGTTTTTATGCCGCCATGGACATTGTTATATGTACCTACCTAAAGGGAATTTCCGGCTACGATATTCTGAACTTGATATTATTGGGATATTCTTCACTGAACAAAAACCTGCTTTATATTTGTTGCAAGTGAACTATGTAGTATGAGTGGAATGCGTTTTTTAAGACTTTATTGGCAAAGTACTATATAATGTTTTATTTATTATGACCTAACCTGTACTGTTATTTGTAGAGCATAAGATAACGTAATGACCTAACCTGTACTGTGTAAGATTGGTGACGTGCATTTGTAAATAGTAGAATTCTGTTCTATAGTTCCTGGAAAGATCCAGAACGTGACATAACTTTTGTACAGTGTGTGTTACTTTGTTTGTAATGTATTCTAGAAAATATATCTGACTGTTCTGGAAATACGACATTCGCGATCAGGCGTATTCTAGAATGTTAGTCAAAGTTCGCGATCAAAAGTAAGGTTGTGATTGGTGAGTCTAGGTGGCGATAGGGAACTCGGGCACGCTGATTGGCTGCCTCCAAGGCCGGAATTTCCTATATATAGTGAGCGAGCCAGTGTTCGAATGGATTCTGTATCCTGAAATCTGTCGGTCTTGGTCTATCTGTCTGCGAGCAGCCTATCTGGTTGACGTCCCCAGGTTTCCAGGATGGCACTCTCCTCGGGTAAGCACTCTTTAATTCGGTTCCTGCTAAAATTTCCGTAATGTTCCGATTTGCTTTTCATACAGGAGTCTGCCCTAACCTCGCCTACATTCACCAAATTAGTTACTTACGACGTCTTAGTTTTTCAGCTGGTCTTACCTGTTCGTTTCCGAGGCATTCCCATTTCTTGTTTCACTAAAATATGTAGAATGTAGTTTAATATTATTTCCCTTGGGGTTTGCTTCTGGTAGTTCTGTATCACTTTAGGTACGCTAAGTTTTGGATAACCTTTTTCACATCACTGTATATTGCATTGTACAACTGCATTGGTAAATAGATGTATAGTTGATTTGAATTTTGAATTTAAACTGCTACGAAATAAGCTATGTATATCAGTGAACTTATAGCTCGTAACTTGGAATTGTATGTGAAATGTATTTGTAAAATTATTTGGTAAATAATATTCTTCAAATCTAAGGATCACGGCCATTTATTTCGGAATCCGCTATCTAAGCCATGTCCAGCCCTTTTCATCTTCCCGGTTTGTTGTTCACTAGTTGGCCCTACTGATATTTACGTACATGTTTTGTTGAAGATCCGCGTAATGCCAGCTACTGTTCCGAGTGTGTAGTGATTTCTTATATTGTGTAATTTGCTCTTACCTTCCCCTTTTAACTCTGTTTGTGCCTTGTTTGGTGTTACCACCGTAGTAGAGGTAACAATATGGATTAATTAATTTCGTTAAATATATTGTGGGACCATGTTATGTGAAAGTAATTGTATTATTAATGGGGTAACTGAGGTAATTTGGAATCGCGGTATATGGGCCTATGAGTGTAAAAGTCATCCTATGAGTTTTATTTAGTTGGCACTCTTATTTGTGTTCAATTTCTGCTGCTATTTTTTTTAAGTTTTCTTATTATTTTTGGTGTATTTTCTTCTAACAAAATTTTTTATGCTTATAATGTGATATCTATTTGTACCTTTATTTTATTGTGAGTTGCCCGGTGTTAGCTGATTTATCATAATACGATAATTCTTCTTTATATCCGTATTCTGGTGTTGGGTGTTACATTCTATCTCATATGCGCATTATGCCGCTTCCAAGGCCAGCTCACATTAAATTCAATAACAATGATTTATATTTTTTGTTTATGTGCTATGCTATTAAATCATACCGTCTAATATAATAATTATTATTATTACTACCATTATTATTATATTTATTATCTGTATCACCGCAGTTAGTAGAGAGTTGAAATTTGATTCTCGTAATTCTTAAATTTCCTTTCGTAAAACGCTCACCTGAATTAACCACATCCGTGTTTTGTCTTATTCCTTTCATTATTATTTTTGTAATTTCTCGTTTGTGTACGATTTTATTATGCGGGCCTTGCCTGTTGTTAATTGTAGCTTGGCTTGAGAAGCTGCATTTCAGTTCGTGTGTAATTTGTTCTGTAGATTTCGGGGAACGTTCACATTTTACCTTAAGATTTTGTGATTGTGTCGGGGAATACACTGACTGACAGTGACAATGCAACACCAAGGAGGAGTGGTTCGAAAGGGATGAAAGTTGGGGAAAAAACAGAGTCGGCACGGAAGAATAATTGATGTTTATTTCAAACCGATATGCAGGTTACACAATGCGCACGGCATCGACTCAGTAGGATGTAGGACCACCGCGAGTGGCAATGCACTCAGAAACACGTCGAGGTACAGAGTCAATAAGAGTGCGGATGGTGTCCTGAGGGATGGTTCTCCATTCTCTGTCAACCATTTGCCACAGTTGGTCGTCCGTACGAGGCTGGGGCAGAGTTTGCAAACGGCGTCTAATGAGATCCCACACGTGTTCGATTGGTGAGAGATCCGGAGAGTACGCTGGCCACGAAAGCATCTGTACACCTCGTAGAGCCTGTTGGGAGATGCGAGCAGTGTGTGGGCGGGCATTATCCTGCTGAAACAGAGCATTGGGCAGCCCCTGAAGGTACGGGAGTGCCACCGGCCGCAGCACATGCTGCACGTAGCGGTGGGCATTTAACGTGCCTTGAATACGCACTAGAGGTGACGTGGAATCATACGCAATAGCGCCCCAAACCATGATGCCGCGTTGTCTAGCGGTAGGGCGCTCCACAGTTACTGCCGGATTTGACCTTTCTCCACGCCGACGCCACACTCGTCTGCGGTGACTATCACTGACAGAACAGAAGCGTGACTCATCGGAGAAAACGACGTTCCGCCATTCCCTCATCCAAGTCGCTCTAGCCCGGCACCATGCTAGGCGTGCACGTCTATGCTGTGGAGTCAATGGTAGTCTTCTGAGCGGGCGCCGGGAGTGCAGGCCTCCTTCAACCAATCGACGGGAAATTGTTCTGGTCGATATTGGAACAGCCAGGGTGTCTTGCACATGCTGAAGAATGGCGGTTGACGTGGCGTGCGGGACTGCCACCGCTTGGCGGCGGATGCGCTGATCCTCGCGTGCTGACGTCACTCGGGCTGCGCCTGGACCCCTCGCACGTGCCACATATCCCTGCGCCAACCATCTTCGCCACAGGCGCTGCACCGTGGACACATCCCTACGGGTATCGGCTGCGATTTGACGAAGCGACCAACCTGCCCTTCTCAGCCCGATCACCATACCCCTCGTGAAGTCGTCTGTCTGCTGGAAATGCCTCCGTTGACGGCGGTCTGGCATTCTTAGCTATACACGTGTCCTGTGGCACACGACAACACGTTCTACAATGACTGTCGGCTGAGAAATCACGGTACGAAGTGGGCCATTCGCCAACGCCGTGTCCCATTTATCGTTCGCTACGTGCGCAGCACAGCGGCGCATTTCACATCATGAGCATACCTCAGTGACGTCAGTCTACCCTGCAATTGGCATAAAGTTCTGACCACTCCTTCTTGGTGTTGCATTTGCTCTGTCAGTCAGTGTATTTAACTATGGTTTTATATTTAATCGTTTTATTTGATGATTTAATCAGTTTGATATTAATTTCAATTCTGGATGCATTTTGAGTTGCAGAAATAATTTAACCGTGTTACCACGATTGCTGTTTAAACATTTATGTAAAGGTCAATTATAAACAAATTTCAACTTAAGCGGGCTGACTGGATCCAATTATCGTAAATGTAATTATCAAAAGGAAACTATTACTGGCCAGTATATTATATTTATTTAAGAATTGTTTGTGTTACCCATCAATTATTATTTTCTTTAATCTTCGGTAAAATGTATAAGTTTTTGATTTTCTTCCAGTTTTAATTGATTGTAAGTTTGATGTATTTATTAGTTACATATTATTTTTCCACCTTAATAAGGTATTGCCTTTTGATTTGGTACACTTAGTGCCATTACTGATTTGTCAATATTTGTTTTCGATCCCGGACTTTTCACTTCTAATTAATTTACGGCCCCCTCCACATTTGATTTATGTAGCTTACTGCACCCAAGGTACGTAGCTTTTGTTCCTTGTTCTTGTATTTGGTTGTTTGGACCGTGTTCGTCTTTAGTGTCCTTGACCCGTTGCAATATTATATAGAAAATAATGAACTAGGAATACAGTAGGTTGTATGGTAAATACACCAATTGCACAGTAAATACACGACCTAATTGTCGATATAAAGCAGTCACATGATTTGCCCACCTGCTAGGGCTGTATGTCAATATTGTGGTAAAGTAGGCCATTTTATAAACTGTTGTAAGCGAAAAGCAAGTCAGTTTTGGGGAACAGAGCAGCCGGCCTCATCAGGAAAACAATGGACTGAACTTCGAGCCTTGGAAGTTACCCATAAGAAATCTTTATGCTGGATACCGGCACTGACGTCACTGAAGGCTCGTGTGAAGTGATAGGAACATGTACGGTGACGCTAAAGGAGTGACCAGTGTCTTACACAGGTATAACGATAGGCCGACCTTGGAACACAACCTGTCCTCTATTAGGCAGAGAGTCACCGTCGATATTAACCCTTGTCAACTTGAATATAGAAAAAGTAGGACTTGATATCATAAGGATATTCCCCGGGCTTGTTTAATAACCCTGGCGTTACAATAATTTGAACAAATTATTATTATTATTATTATTATTATTATTATTATTATTATTATTATTATTATTATTATTATTAAATGTTCCGATACGCTCGGCCCCAATCCCCTTTAAACTTGTTACGAAATAATTGCCATTGGATTCTTAATCAGAGATCGGATATTTAAATTGCTCTTCGTTGGTTGTCATTACCTAATTAGCGTAATTTCCTAATGGACGTTACACGACGACAAATTCAATTGTTCTTTCACTCTCTGACGACGTAAGGCGAAGCTCCGATTCCGACTTGATCTCTCATCCAGGAAGGATGTTCCGATGTACTCTCCGTGCTATCGGCCGCGTTGTCACATTTAGCCCACTTAGGGCTGCACTACTCCGGAAGCCGCTGTGGTCTCTACGGACCTGGTACCCTCTGCGGAGCGATGCCCCATTCAACAGGAACTTGAACTCGCCGCAGATTCCCGGGATAATTTGACCCTCTCATTTCAGGGTTTCGGTGCTGGGCTCTTTCCTGATCGCTGGCCGCTTCTAAGGGAATCCTTGTTAGTTTCTTTTGCTCCGCTTATTAAGATGCTTTACTTCAGTGTCGCCTGGTTTCATACACACACTTTCAGGATTTTCATAGCGAGAGGGCGTTGAACTGGCTCCTGTAGGCACACAGACGTTGCGCGGACACACTCTCAGTGGTCCAGCTCGTCCGGGAACGGAATGTGTGTTCATGTACCCTGCAGTTCATTAGTCCCACGAGCCGAGTGATTCACCGTTCAGGTTTGTTTTCTGTTCGGTGAGTGGAGTAAAACAATCATTTTTCTCGTCACATACTTAAAAGGAGTTTCAAGCAAAGCCGCTCCGCTGAGCGATGGAGATAGGTATCCAATGCCTCTCCACTTAAAACCCATTTCATCCCACTGGCAGGATTTCCTACCGGTGTAGTTTTCTCTATCTAGATGGCAGTGCATTATGTTAATTTATTTATTCACTGTTTTAGCATATTCCCTGACCTTCATAGAGAATACAGTTATAAAGATCCATACAATCATTTTGTGCTATTAATCACCACAGGTGTATTAGTTTGAGCAAAAGATCTAGTGGAATGAAATGGCATACAGCAACAGACATACATCGTAAGTATTCCTTTACTTCACCTTGGATTTGAGTAGTATTATGTATTTAAGTTCTCGAGACAGCCAGGAAGACAGTGTTGCTACTGGAATTTTGCTCATTATTCTTGAAAGGGCAACAATGAACCATTTAAATCCTCTGGCAGGATTTCCTGCCATTGGGATATAACACTATCATTGTTAGCCATAATACTTATAGTTCTAAAAATGCGTGTTCTTTTTCATTTAGGCTGTGCGTCAATGAAATATGTGACCTGTTAGAATGTGATGCCTTGGATGATGTCAATGTGACTGGAATTTCTGTACTCCCGCCAGTTGAAAATGCAGACGCAGAGACAGATGCTGACTCCGACAAAAGTGATGATGAGTGGATATTCAGTTGCATCATTTACCTAGGCGTATACTCAAAAGTTCTGCTGAACTACTTATAGAAACGGGCGAAGATCAGCCAGTATTTAGTAATTCTAACACGTTATGCTCACCATCAACGTCAGCAGTAATACCCATCGACCCAGTCAAAGAAAGCTGACTAGAGAAAATGGCTTTCCTTGCACCCAATATGTCATCTAAATCTCCTATATCCAGAGAGACCTCCAATGTCCTCCACCAGAGGTCTGCGCGCCATACTTCGGTTACATCGTTAGCTGGATCAGTTGTTACAATAGATGAAGACAGAAAAAAGAAGACAAATCAGAAAATAAATTTTGGTGCTTCTGACAAAAGAGTTGGACTAAGCAAAATAAAAACAAACAAAAAAGGTGGTGGCCTATGTTTGTTTGGGGGCTGAATGCAGCTCTTTTCCGAAGTCTTGGTAATATTATAACATTGCTAATGTTCCAGCAAGATATTAGTCAGCAAGTGCTCCTGCAGTATGGAAGTGAACGGTAGTGCTCCGGTCCAAGATTTCAAATCAGTGGCACCGCCTATAATGCAACACGGTTTGATGAAAGAAATCATTGGATAATAAAAAGTGAGCAACCTAATTCGAGATGCAAGCAGTGGAAAGGTAGAACAACGTACAAGTGTGAAAAATGTAACAAACCTCTTCATCCTGAATGTCACAAGTACTACCATGTGAGACCTCTGTAAAGAAACAACACAGTGCAAGTTTTCGAACAAGTTTGTTTCAAAACGTTTTTATAGTTATATACGAATGTGGACTCAGTCATCATTGCTGATATAGTTTGTAACATTGTTGTAAATGTTTAACCTGATGAGCATTATTATGTAGTACTTTGATAATAAGTTCAAATAAAAGTGACAACTTGAAACAGATAATGATTAATCCCAGTGGCAGGAAAACCTGCCATGCTAAAAATAACCCTGAAAATTATGTTAATTTAAAATCTATTTTTTCTTACAGTTCCACACCCCCTATTGAGTAACTTTTGTGAAAATCAAGGCAATCCTTCAAAAATAAAATTCTGGGAACAAATGGGTTCGAGCAGTCCCACAGTGCGTGATTTGTTTCAATGATCATTCGCCACATACACATTGCAAGGCAAGGGCGGTGAACCGGCGCCTGCAGACACACAAACCTCCCGTCACATTCTCTGTTGTGTTGTTGACAGGTCCAGTTCTTCTCAGGAGATGCGGTGGCGCGACACTCCCTTCCATGGAACGCTATGTCGCGTTCAGTTTTATCAGCAGCATCTCAGACAAGTGTAGTCCGTGGCTGAAATCCAGCGGACGCAAAGTACATTCGCAACGTCGTAGAAGGAGACACAGCCACACTTACAGAGTGTGGGACCCGCCGGAGTTCTCAACAGGGGGCGCGACAGGGAGCCACGCTTACAGAGTGTGGGACCCGCCGGAGTTCTCAACAGGGAGCCACGCTTACAGAGTGTGGGACCCGCCGGAGTTCTCAACAGGGAGCCACGCACAAGGACAGAACCGCTGGAGTTCTCAACAGGGAGCCACGCAGAAGGACAGAACCGCTGGAGTTCTCAACAGAGAGCCACGCAGAAGGACAGAACCGCTGGAGTTCTCAACAGGGAGCCAAGCACAAGGACAGAACCGCTGGAGTTCTCAACAGGGAGCCACGCACAAGGACAGAACCGCTGGAGTTCTCAAAAGCGGGCTCGACAGGGAGCCACACACAAGGACAGAACCGCTGGAGTTCTCAAGAGGGAGCCACGCACAAGGACAGAACCGCTGGAGTTCTCAAAAGCGGGCTCGACTGGGAGCCACGCAGAAGGACAGAACCGCTGGAGTTCTCAAAAGCTGGCGCGACAGGGAGCCACGCAGAAGGACAGAACCGCTGGAGTTCTCAACAGGGGGCGCGACAGGGAGCCACGCAGAAGGACAGAACTGCTGGAGTTCTCAACAGGGGGCGCGACAGGGAGCCACGCAGAAGGACAGAACCGCTGGAGTTCTCAAGAGCGGGCTCGACAGGGAGCCACGCAGAAGGACAGAACCGCTGGAGTTCTCAAAAGCGGGCGCGACAGGGAGCCACGCAGAAGGACAGAACCGCTGGAGTTCTCAAGAGCGGGCTCGACAGGGAGCCACGCAGAAGGACAGAACCGCTGGAGTTCTCAAGAGCGGGCGCGACAGTGAGCCACGCAGAAGGACAGAACCGCTGGAGTTCTCAACAGGGAGCCACGCAGAAGGACAGAACCGCTGGAGTTCTCAAAAGCGGGCGCGACAGGGAGCCACGCAGAAGGACAGAACCGCTGGAGTTCTCAAGAGCGGGCGCGACAGGGAGCCACGCAGAAGGACAGAACCGCTGGAGTTCTCAAGAGCGGGCTCGACAGGGAGCCACGCAGAAGGACAGAACCGCTGGAGTTCTCAAGTGCGGGCTCGACAGGGAGCCACGCAGAAGGACAGAACCTCTGGAGTTCTCAAAAGCGGGCGCGACAGGGAGCCACGTAGAAGGACAGAACCGCCGGGGATCCGACTCTTCCTTCTCGAAATGTTTCTGACGAATCAATTTTGGTAATGATCCTTCCGCAGGTTCACCTGCGGAAATATTTGAACGACTTTTCTTTCCTCTAAGTAATCAAGTTAGGGCATCTTTCCAGACACTTCGGAAACTACGACAAATAGATCCCGCACAACTGTCCGAAGATCTCAATCGGCAGTGGGAAAGGGCGGTGCGTACAAAGGGGAGAGATGCAATCAATGCGAACTTATGACTCGCGCTTCCTAGGAATTCCTCTTTCACGGGGACCAATTGCAACCCCCAATCACTAGATGGAAGACGTTCCTTCTCCGTCCTCTACGACTTCATCTCCAAGTTAAAGAAGATCTCAGAATAGAGAGAGAGAAATATACTGCACAGTACTGTATATCTCCTTCTGATGATGATGTTCTTTTAAGAAGTAAAGATGTAATTTTTTGTTTTATATTGTGTATTTTATTGCTTGTGTACTCTTACAGGTATGATACAGTCTAAGATTCATATTTAAAATGTGTGCTAGACAGACTGAAAAGCTATAAAGTTACATTTATGTGCAGGTTAGTCTCGGGTTCCAATCCTTTCATACAGTGAGTTGAACACTATTTCTTTCTTGAACTTATCCGAATTTGGTTCACAATAATTAATACCAACAAAAACCCCAACGCACTACAGCCCTTGAAGGGCCTTGGCCTACCAAGCGACCGCTGCTCAGCCCGAAGGCCTGCAGATTACGAGGTGCCGTGTGGTCAGCGCGACGAATCCTAGACCGGAATTAATACTAAACAACACGAAAATTGGAAGAAAATATGAAGAAGGGAATGTCCTTAGAGGAAAATGATATGTGATAGAATTTTCACAGTTATATCGGAGAATATTTCTTCACCACAGCCACAAATATACCGTTGTAACAACAAAATTAATATCTTCAATTTGCAAGGATTCATGCTTCTGTACAGAGTACACTGAGACTTAGCAATGTGTGTAACTATTTTAACCAGTATCTGGTGAAGATTTTCTCACCGTTCTTGTCGACAATCCAATACACCCACGTTTTACGTTTCGTGTGATGAATGAAACACGGAAAATAAAACTATTTTGACAGTTGCAACGGGAACTGAAGAAGAGATAGCGAGTTTGAGGGAGAAAGTTAGACTTGTAACAGAGGACAGGAATGAAGAAAAGCCTCTCTCAATTAATGTTCAGAATTCGATAGGTAGGCAAGAGGGAGGGGATGACAGGTGGGCTCATGTTTTAAGTTCAAGGAAAACGAGGGCTAAGAGTTTTCCTCAGGCAGTGGGCCCAGGAGAGGAACCAGTGTGAGTCAATGAAGGTAGATCAGCAAATGGGAGATGGACATCAGGGAGGTGTTACAAAGGACGGATGGGGGAAGAGGAAAGTGACCGGTAGAAAAGAGAAACGTAGAGTAGAGGATAGGAAGAGAGAGGTGGAAAAGGTTAAGGTTGCGGAACAAAGGGAGGAGGAAGTGAGTTTTGCACCCGGCTAGACTGCTAAATGGTTAGCGTGCTGGGCTTTGGTTACAGCGCCCCGCGTTCTGTTCCCGGCAGGTTCGGGAATTTTAACTATAATTGGTTAATTTTTCTGGCAAGGGAGCTGAGTGTATGTGACGTCTTCATCATCATTTCATCCTCATCATGAAGCGCAGGTTGCAGGAGGGTGGGGTTGAGGAACTTGTCATTGGTGACTCAATTATCAGGCATGTGGGGAAAGTGTGAGGAGGAAAGGGAGCCGGAGTAGAGTGTTACCCTTCAATCAGGTTAAGGCAGATGTTGACGAAAACAGAAGGAGATCTTGCACGTTGGTACCAATAATGTAAGGCAAGCAGGAATAGGTACTAACATATTTGGGGACATGTGGGATCTAGTTACTGCAGCACGGAAGGAGTTTAAGGAAGCAGAGATTGTTGTCAATGGGATACTGTGCAGGAGAGAAACTGACTGGAGGGTAATTTGGGATTTAAATGAGACTATGGAATGGGTACTTGGGGAGTTGCAAGTGATATTTGTGGAAGCTAATGGCTGGATAGGAGATAGGGATCTACGCTCAGATGGCCCTCACTTGAACCTCAATTGTACTTATAAATTAGGAAGTTTGTTTAGAAGCGTTAATGGGAGGTACATTCAGGGAAACGGAGAGGGCCAGAGAGAGGTGATAAAGGTACAGGGATCAGGACGTCAAGTAGAGATGACGTAAAAGTGTTAGTATTGCACTGAGGATGTATTGTAAAGAAAGGAATAGACTTAAGCAGTTTAATAGAATTTACTTACCATATATTGTAACAGGAGTTGAATCATGGCTTAGAAATGATATAATAGACGCAGAAAATGCCTCACATTACTGAAGTGCTTATCATAGATAGTATAGGCATGGCATAAGGGAGAGTATTCATTCTGGTGAAAGAAGAATTTTTAAGCTACTAAAATGTTAAAGATGACAAACATAAAATTGTAAGTGTAAGGCTTATCTCTAAAGGTAACAGGCAACGTGATGTTCTTGGAGTGTATAAACCTAGAAATGGTAGCGTAGACGCTGATTCGGAACTATTTCATAAGATAATCAGCTAAGTGGGAAACGATATGGAAAGGAACGTGATTGTAGCAGGTGCCACTTGGGAAGGTGATGCGGAGGACTGGAAGCATGACCAAGAAATGGAAAATAGGTAACTATGGGAAGGAGAGCTGATTCAGAAAATGATGGACTATTCTGGATGTGGTGCTGGAAAACCAGGTGAGGTCTATAGAGAAACTGAAGTAATAGATGGTATTAGCATGAAATGCCGTGTGGCCTCCGGAGAGGCCTGGTGCAGGTCTTCGGACTTGACGCACTTAGGCGACCTGCGCGTCGTGATAAGAGTGAAATGGTGATGATGACGGCACAACAACCCAGCCCCCGTGCCAGGCCAACTAACCAATTAAGGTTAAAATTCTTGACCCTGCTGGGAATCGAACCCGGCACCACTGTGACCAAAGGCCAGCACGCTAGCCATTTAGAAATGGGGTCGAACGGTGGAATCAGCAATCACAAAGTTGTTGTTCTCGTTGTTAAAACGAAAAGTGATAGAAAGGACAGTCGTAAAGGCAGTACCATATAGTTGATAAGACAGGTATGAGGGAGTTTAAAAAAGTAAGTATGATCAGCGGAAAACGGTAAATAAACATATAACAGATTGTGGGAAGTGTTCAAAGCAATTATCAAGGAAATTGAAAACAGCTATACACAACCTGTGTCTTAAACGTTCTGTGAATGGTCGCCTAGTTTGCACACCGTGCTAGTTCGGACGATGCGCTCATGCACACGCATTGCGAGACACGACACCAAGTGCCCCCCTATCGGTCACTCAACACAATTAAAAGGAGATGAAGGCTGCAACACATCGCACGGAGTCAGTGTGAGGACTCGTGTCATTGCACAATGGAGTGCAAAAAGGAGCAACGCGTTAACATGAATTGTTTCCTTCGACCTAGGCAAAATCCCGACGGAAACACACGCAATGTACCACGCTCAAGCAGTGAATAAAAAGTGCGTTTCTGACTGATTTATACGGTTTCGAGATGAAAAGAAAGGTGTTGAGCATGAGTCGCCTTCGAGTCGACCAATGTCCAGACAACATCGAACGAGTGCGACAGATGCTTGCGAATGATCGGCGACTGTCCTTACGACTTATAGGAAATGAATTCTGTGTAGGCAAGGACAGTGTAAGGACCATTGCTCACGAACAATTTGAAAACGCGGAAGATTTGTGCCCGGTTTTTACCGCACAACCTGACAGACGAGCAGAAGCAGAGAAACGTCGGGAGATTTCCTTGACGTTTGTAACCAAAATCCGGAGGTGTTGAAAACCATCATTACAGGAGACGGGTCGTGATGCCACCAAGAGACAGTCAATGGCGTGGTGTTCAGCGTCTTCTCCGCCTCCCAACAAAAGTCGGCGCACGAAGTCCAAAATTAAGACAATGCTGATCGCCTTTGTCGACAGCAATGGTGGCATTCTTCATGAATGTTTACCCCAGGGTACACCTGTCAACGCGGAATTCCACAGCGAGCTTTGAAACGCATCAGACGGGTTCAGCCTGAACTGTACCGGAGTGGACAGTGGAAGCTCCTCCACGACAATGCCAGTCCACACCCCGCGAGACCCAGTTTCTCGCTGAACGCCAGGTGACTTCTTCCTCACCCTCCGTATTCTCCACTTTTGGCGTGGGCACATTTTTTGTTTCCCCTCTTAAATTAGCCCTGAAAGGCCACCGGTTCGACAGTGTAGCAGGTATCCAACAACGCGTAACAAGGGTTCTCTGGGAGATTCCAAAAGAAGAGTATGCTGCCAGCTTCCAGCAGCTTTATACTCGATGTAAAAAGTGTGTTGTAGCTAACGGAGATTACTTTGAAGGCCAGCAAAGGAGTTTTGTGTGTAACTTATGTTGTCGTTATTTCATGAGACCATTCACCGAACTTTTCAGACACAGGTTGTACTTTAAGATGTGGCAAGGAATGGTAAAGACCCGCTATAATATAACAGAGACATAAAGAGACTGAGAAGAAGGTGCAGGTTGGAAAGCAATGGAGTTGGACATGGTTGTGGAGTAAGGAGAAATTGAGGGAATTTATTGGAAAGTTGAATCTAGCGAAGAAGTCAGCTAAGGACAACATGATGCCAAGCATAACAGACAGTCATACCACATTCTGATAAATAATAGAATGTTATGTGTAGGGATTTTAATTAAAGGATACAGAACTCTGCACATGTATATGAGGGTATTTAGAGGGTTGTAGTAAGAAATTAAAGGAGGGACTACGTAAAGGACAGATAGGGTATCTGCCACATAGGCGACTGCAGATCAGTGGTGATTGTTAGATTGATATGATAATAGTAGCAAAATAATAATTGAAAATGTATATATTCTTACAAGAACAGTCGGATCCTATTGTCAATGAAATAGAGAATACCGTGTCAAGATTTGGACTCGGCATTTTGAACGTAACTTTCTTTGCAGCAATAGCGCATCGGTACATTTTTGTGTTCACACTTCAATTTCCCAGTAGTGAACTGGTGAAAGTAATATACAACGTTGTAGAAATTGAGGCAAAATGACGTAGAAAATACGACGTTGGAGTTTTTCCGAGTAATCTAATTCAGATATATACTGCGCATTTTTGACGATACTTACTGGGTAGCATGGCATACGTCTATGTCGAAATGATGAAGATTAATAAGGGCAAAGGAATGGGTAAAAAACTCAAATTTAGAAATAAAAGAGAATAAAAGTTAAAATTGGTTTAATGGCACCAAGTTAATCACAATAAAAATATTGTTATTTTTGTTGCTGATATGGTCATCTAATATTAGTTAACAAGTACCCTCATCATTGAACACACCTGAATGCTTCATACTTCCAGCTCTGATTCCTTTGTCAAGCCTGGGACATGTTTAAGTACTACACCCTCATTGGAAATACAAAAAATTTTATTTAATTTTAATCAATTTATTCCATTATTACAAGAACGATAACTTATTTACACAGAGGCTAATGGCCTAATGAACACCATTCAATATCACAGGAATGGTAAAAATGTGTAACATATTGCATTTATTAACAGATAAAACATTGCATGAATGTTGTTAAAACATCCAAGCCAGACTGAATCCTGGTAGAAAGTGGTCTGGGGACATGTCCCGCACTAGCCACACGCTACCTCTCAGTAATGACAAATGATAATACTTACTCAAGAACACATAAAAACCTGCCCTGGGGTTAAAACAATAAACATCTGGACGATGTGCTTGGACTTATACCTTAAAAGGGCGTACTGGTCATCATCACTGGTGTCTGTGAACAATCCTATAAACCTCGTTAGAGTGCACTACATATGGTGAATTATTCATTTATCATCATTACTAACCTCAACAGACTTCAATACATCATCCCAGATTCATATTACTAGCCTCACATCAAAGACTCACTAACATCATCCCAGATTCATATTACTAGCCTCACATCAAGGACCCACTAGCATCATCCCAGATTCATATTACTAGCCTCACATCAAGGACTCACTAACATCATCGCAGATTCATATTACTAGCCTCACATCAAGGACTCACTAACATCATCGCAGATTCATACTACTAGCCGCACATCAAGGACTCACTAACAACATCGCAGATTCATATTACTAACCGCACATCAAGGACTCACTAACAACATCGCAGATACATATTACTAGCCTCACATCAAGGACTCACAAACATCAAAGTAGATTCATATTACTAGCCTCACATCAAGGACTCACAAATATCAAAGAAGATTCATATTACTAGCCTCACACCAAGGCCTCACTAATGTGTATAATTTGCACAGTTACAGTTTATGATGAGTAGACATCCTATTTGTATGTAAATGCCGATATGTAGAAATCCAAAACCGATCAGGAAGTGCACATGAAGGCGAAGTGCGACCAATTAATGAGATCAATAATGCATGCATATACATACTGGAATATATTCGAGATCATGCGTACATTTCAAATTTCGTATTTATTGTGCATGTTTTCGTTTTCTGTTATGCATATTTTAATCTGTTTTAAAGCAATCTTAAAAAATATTGAATAGCTAATACCGTGAACACTTTCGTCAATGAAACAGTTGAAAGGGAACAGGCACCTATCAAGAAACACTTTCAAATCATACCAGAATCAGTGACGAAGCTAAAAGCAAGTGGATTGAGTCTTGGAGAAAGTGAAGTGTGAAATGAAAGTTTTTTTTTGCTAGTTGTTTTATGTCGTGCAAACACAGATAGGTCTTACGGCGACGATGGGACAGGAAAGGGCTAGGAGAGGGAAGGAAGCGGCGGCGGCCTTAATTAAGGTACAACCCCAGCATTTGCCTGCTGTGAAAATGGGAAACCACGGAAAACCATTTTCAGGGCTGCCGACAGTGGGGTTCGAACCTACTATCTCCCGAATACTGGATACGGGCCGCACTTAAGCGACTGCAGCTATCGAGCTCAGTAATGAAAGGTTTCCCAGTAAATCTCGGATAAAGAGGATCTACCAGAATGTTTAACAACCTACATTCGCTTCTCCTGTCACATCAGTAGTATAAGTGGATGGTTCGGGCGCCACCGCCACCGCAGGTCCTCCGCAGAGGCATCCTCCACCTCCACCTCCACACTCTCTCGGGAGAGGCCTCCGCCGAATTGATTGTGCTGGCTAAGAGCGCGAGCCTAACCTCACATCCGCCATCTCGGAGGGGCTTAACCTAACTGTTTGCGCGTAACAGAGCTAGCCTAACCTCATGGAGGGGCCTAACCTCTGTTTGACGGTCGGATGCCCTTCCTGACGCCTACGAGTGCGAGCTTAATCTTACATCCCGACGCCAATTGCATAAGATGGCGGCTATACATGTCTCCTTATGAGACACCTTAAGGGTGCTTGCACAAGATGGTCGTTGCAAGATGGCTGCTATACACAGCTCATTGAGACGCCCTAGGGACGCTTGCGCAAGACGGCGGCTATCTAATTCCACAAGATGGCGCTATAGATAGCGTCTTATGAGACGGCTTAAGGGCGCTTGCACAAGATAGCTGTTGCTCTTATGAGACTCGCTAGGCATGCCTGCGGCATTCCCTCATCCAAGTCGGTCTAGCCCGGCACCATGCCAGGCGTGCACGTCTATGCTGTGGAGTCAATGGTAGTCTTCTGAGCGGACGCCGGGAGTGCAGGCCTCCTTCAACCAATCGACGGGAAATTGTTCTGGTCGATATTGGAACAGCCAGGGTGTCTTGCACATGCTGAAGAATGGCGGTTGACGTGGCGTGCGGGGCTGCCACCGCTTGGCGGCGGATGCGCCGATCCTCGCGTGCTGACGTCACTCGGGCTGCGCCTGGACCCCTCGCACGTGCCACATGTCCCTGCGCCAACCATCTTCGCCACAGGCGCTGCGCCGTGGACACATCCCTATGGGTATCGGCTGCGATTTGACGAAGCGACCAACCTGCCCTTCTTAGCCCGATCACCATACCCCTCGTAAAGTCGTCTGTCTGCTGGAAATGCCTCCGTTGACGGCGGCCTGGCATTCTTAGCTATACACGTGTCCTGTGGCACACGACAACACGTTCTTAAATGGCTGTCGGCTGAGAAATCACGGTACGAAGTGGGCCATTCGCCAACGCCGTGTCCCATTTATCGTTCGCTACGTGCGCAGCACAGCGGCGCATTTCACATCATGAGCATACCTCAGTGACGTCAGTCTACCCTGCAATTGGCATAAAGTTCTGACCACTCCTTCTTGGTGTTGCATTTGCTCTGTCAGTCAGTGTATATTCGAAAATGTATATACATGCATTATTGATCTCATTAATTGGTCGCACTTCGCCTTCAAACTCACTTCCTTATCGGTATTGGAGCTCTACATGTCGGCATTTGCATACAAATCCGATGTCTACTCATCATCAACTGTAACTGTGTAGGATACATATGTTGGTGAGTCCTTCATGTGAGGCTAGTAATATGAATCTACTTTGTGTTAGTGAGTCCTTGATGTGAGGCTAGTAATATGAATCTACTCTGATGTTAGTGAGTCCTTGATGTGGGGCTAGTAATATGAATCTTCGATGATGTTAGTGAGTCCTTGATGTGCGGCTAGTAATATGAATTTGTGATGATGTATTGATCCCTGTTGAGGTTAATAATGATGAAATTGCAGATCAACTCGTACACAGTCTAGATGCAGGCAAGAGGGAAAAACGGGAAGATAAAGTTCGCTCACTTGACTGCACAAGATCAAGCCTGAAGCATGGTCTCTTGTATGGAAAAACAACTGCACCGATGACGTCATATGTGGTTCACATGTCGGGTTGGCGTTGCGTCGTGATCCGCGGCTACAAGTCACCTGCTCGGTGGGCAACGCGAATAAACTCGCTGAATTAAATTATTCCTCTCTCAGTTACCCGCTTGCAGAGTTTTATTTCTTTTTCAGCAGCGTATTCTGGATGATTCTGTCCTATGATATGGATTTTTTCAACTATGTTCTTCAAATTGCAACGTGTAACCCACGAGTTGCATCATAAAGAACGCAACTTACGTCCGTACAAGAACGTCCTCGAGCCCAGTAGCCTCGCGCTGAAGCTTTAGCTCATCGCCTAATCGTCCTTTGGATGAAACAATATTGCTGTAGAAGGTATTTCTGGAGATCATGGTACTGAACAGATCTCTCGGATGGCACTTTGGAACTGTGACCTTCAGTTCTTGGGTTCTTTCTTCACGACCTGAATGCGTGTTTGCTGCGAGTTACACAACATATATTATCGCACGCATGTGTTCTGTAATAGAGGCACAATTCATAATTTTCTTCCAAACTGCAGAGACTCGGGTTCTATTCAATTTCTCTTCTTACGTCTTTCCGCTAAAATGCCTAGATGGAATCAACGGTCCCCACCGTAGGAGGAAGACGATTTGCGGGTCATGGTAAACGAATTGTTGAAATTTAGTGGAGAGGATGGTGATCATAGTGAAGTGGAGTTCGTAAGTGACAAGTACTGCAGGCTCGAATGTACAGGGTTCGGGCCTAGCTGATGCGAATATTTAGCAGTCACAAAATCAAGACCGGGTCCGGACATATAAACGAAATAAAGATTCTTATGGGCATACTGTTGCCGCAAGAGATCGAACAGAAAACTGAATTATGGCATTATATTTCTCACAGTTGCTTGTTGACAACTGCTATTTCCTATCGGCTTATGACACAGAAGGGATTTTGTCCTCTCCAGGCTGAGTGGTTGAGGCGATTAAGGCTTTGGCCGCCCTTCTGATCCTAGCTCGGCAAGATCTATCCTCGCTCAGTCCGGTGGTCTTTGAAGGTGGTCGAATGCACCAATATAACAAGCGACCGAAGACGGTCGTGAAGGCAAACGCGTACTCAGTAATGCTACAACATGTTCAGAGAATCATGTAACTTAACCACTTATGTGGGGACCTCGGTACACACCGGCTCACTCCCAGGTCGGGAATGAATTCCCTGATAGAAGAAATTATTTAAGTACTTGCTTTTAAACAATCTTAGACTAAAATGAACAATATACGGGCCACAAGAGAAATATTTAATTGAATACAGTGTATTTAGCTTTTGAATAATCCTTCTATTTTTCAATACTCTGGGCAAGAAGGTACAAAGTGCTTTCACACTGTGATACCAAGTTCGTTTCTTCCCAATAGCAAAGCTCTGACTTTCGATTATGTATTATGTTATTATTCGGTTATACAGTAACTTATACCTAAATATTTTACGTAGTTTCCTAACAATCTCTGCCTGGAAATAAACTTTCATATGTATGTAAATTCTAGACTAACAAGGTTTTCAATTAATTAAAAGATTTAAAATGGAATAAATAATACTCAGGTAAGTTTCTGTTATGATAGTTAGCGCTTCTGAGGCAGCCAGTTTATAGACCTGCAATTCATAATTGTCACTAATTGCGCTACACTACAAGTTTTCGGAGACGCCGAGGTGCCAGAATCTAGTCCCGCAGGAGTTCCTTTGCATGCCAGTAAATCTACCGACACGAGACTGATTTATTAGACCACCGTCAAATACCACCCGACTGAGCAAGGAACGAACCTGACAAGTTCGGACCAGAAGGGTGGCCAGCGTCTCAACCGTCTGAGCCACTCAGCCTGGCGAGGAAAAATATCTTCTGTGTCATCAGCTCATAGAAAATAGGAGTAGCCAATAAGCGTTTGCGAGAAATATAATGTCCTAATTTAGTTTTCTGTACAATCCCCTGTGACAACTGTATGGCCATGAGAATCTTTATTTCGTTGCTATTTGTCCGGAACCGGTCTTAATATCTCCTCCTTCGTTTTTTACTAAACTGAGTTTTATGTGTGATTTTCTGCTGGGCATCTTTTGTCTGTACAGTTATGTTCTGTCATTCCTCTTCATCAAAAAATTGAAATATTGCGCTCGGTTTTGTTTTCCCTAATGTCTCTCCCACTACATCACGATGGAATTTTGGATCTAAGCAGGATTTTCTTTAGGCCACTTTTGGTCAAGGTTGATGAATGTACACTGGTTGGACTATTATCAGTATTATCGTCACAGCTGTCCCTGTCATGGTTCCTACTTGAAATGGACCGAACACGTGTTATCTCTTCCGCGACTGCTAAACAATCGCATCGGCTTGGCTCGAACCCTGTATATTCGAGCCTGCAGTACTTGTTCCAGGTAAATTCCTGTCACCTGGGAATTATACTTCGGCAAACCTTACTTCATAAAGATCACTATCCTCCCCACTAAATTTCAACAATTTCGTTTATCTTGACCCGTAAATGGCATTCCTCTGAAGGTGGGAACCGGTGATTCCTTTAAAATATTTTAGCGGAAAAGAATTAAATAGAACGCTGGTCTCTGTAGTTTGGAAGAACATAATCAAATACGTCTGTATTATGGAACACATGCGTGCGATAATAGATGTTGTGTAACTCGCAGTAAACACACACGCCAGTCGTCAAGAAAGAACCCAGGAACTCAATGTCACAGTTCTTAAGTGTGATGCGAGAGGTCTATTGCGTATCATGATCTACAGAAATACCTTCTACAGCAACATTAGTTCATCCAAGCTTCACCGCGAGGTTATTGGGCTTTAGGTCGTTCTTGCCCGGACGTATGTGGCGTTCTTTATGATGCAAATCGTTGATCACACATTGGAATTGTGAGAGCATGGTTGAAAAATTCCCATCACGGGGCAGACTCATCCAGAATACGCTGCTGAAAAAAGAAATAAACCTCTGCAGGCAAGTATTTTTGAAGATAATTATAATCTCCGAGCAAGAGACTTGTAGCCACGGATCTCGACGCATCGCCAAATCAACGGGTTAAGTTACATGATACTCTGAACAATTTATAGCATTACTGAGCAAGCGTTTGCCTTCAAACCCATATTCGTTCGCATGTGAGCTGTTACATTGACATTCTGGCTGTAGGGTTTGTCACAGACATTAGGAAGATATGGCCCTTGCCTGTGTGAGTCCGCATGTGGGCTGTTAGATTGCCCTTCAGACTGAAGGTCTTCCTACAGACATTGCAACAGTATGGCTTCTCACCTGTGTGAGTACGCATATGGTCTGTTAGACTTCTTT
Source organism: Anabrus simplex (assembly GCF_040414725.1). Classification (NCBI taxonomy): domain Eukaryota; kingdom Metazoa; phylum Arthropoda; class Insecta; order Orthoptera; family Tettigoniidae; genus Anabrus; species Anabrus simplex. The sequence goes on along the minus strand of NC_090274.1, from coordinate 83,939,145 downwards.
TCTCGCTGAAGGACTTGCTACAGATATTACACCAGTTTGGCTTCTCGCCTGTGTGAGTCCGCATGTGGGATGTTACATTGCTTTTCTGGCGGAATGTCTTGCCACAGATACAGCAGGAGTATGGCTTCTCGCCTGTGTGAGTCCACATGTGAGCTGTCAGACTGCCCTTCTGTCTGAAGGTCTTCCTACAGACATTGCAACAGTATGGCTTCTCTCCTTTGTGAGTCCGCACGTGGGCTGTTATACTGCACTTCTGACTGAAGGTCTTCCTACATACATTGCAACAGTATGGCTTTTCGCCTGTGTGAGTACGCATATGGTCTATTAGACTGCTTTTCTCGCTGAAGGACTTGCTGCAGATATAGCAGGAGTATGGCTTCTCGCTTGTGTGAGTCCGGATGTGGGTTGTCAGGTTGCTTTTCTGGCTGAAGGACTTGCTACAGACATTGCAACAGTATGGCTTCTCGCCTGTGCAAGTACACATCTGGGCTGTTAGATTCACTTTCTGGCTGAAGGATTTTCCACAGACATTGCAACCCTGTGGCTTCTGGCTGAAGGATATGCCACGAGGACTGCTCCTCAAACAAGGTGCTCCACCATCCGGAGGTTGATGATCTGCGTAGCTCACCTCGGGTCTCGATCTACAGTGAAAAAATTAAAACGATGTTGCCAATAGATCAACAGTCAACTCCACTACAACTCTTACACTGGCGAAATGTTCCTACTGAAGATTCAACTGGCAGATATCACATACAGAGAGCTTGTTACTCATGAATATCACTTTCCTGGGGTTAAACGTCCTATGAGGTCAAATTCAGAGTGTAGTCGTAAATTCGAAAAGGTCTCACTTTTTACGAGAATGTGTTGAGTCTTTTGTCTCGAATCACGATATCACGCGCAAGAAACATCTGACGATTTAGGAACGTGTAATCTCATAGACAATTCCATTGACAGAATGCATAAGAATAAGTGGTACAGCCTGAAAGGAGAAACACAAACTCCGTAATCCGGCAAACATTTACCTATTGAAATTCGTATATGTCTGTTCTCGAACACGAAGGACAGAGTATGCCTTGGGGATTTCATCTTGTTCAAAAAGTACTCTGCGTTTTGTGGCAGGCGAGTAATAATTTTTGTAAAAAAAACCCTTGACCTTGAGGTTGTTCGAGAGAGAATCTCAATGTTGGAGATATTAATAAAGTTGAGAACATGGTTTTCCGACTGTCAGCAAGATCTACTGAACAATGGGAAATCATTTATAAATATTAATTACGGTCGCACAAACATACGCATTGTATTTGTACATTGTTACCATATCATTGCCGCATTCTACTACGTCAGAGTGTGCAGTTAACTCTAAACACATAGCTTGGATGTGCAACCAAACACAGTCGACATACATATAGACGGACGGTAGTAAGAACAAGGATGTTCATACTTACTACCATGTACTACATCATTCTACGTCTTAGTTACTGTCTTTAACAGCAGCATGGAAACCACTAATCCAGATAAAATCCTCGAAAAGCTGAAAGATAACGTGCAGATTACAGCTTTCAGTTTCACCTCCAGATACTGCTGTGTTAGATATTATGATGGCGACAAGGAATATGGCTTTGGTAGCAGCGTTTTATAACAATTTTCTGATATAATGAAATATTTGAACCCAAATGCTGACTGTCACGCCCTTGACAAGAGTTCCTCTAACACTACAGCTAAAAGGAGCACAAAAATCAAGGCTTGAGCTAAAATTAAAGATTACAGGACATTGAACTGCACCGCAGTGGATATTCCTACTTTGTAAAGGAAGGAAAGAGATTCCTTTTATTTCAAAAACTTGAAGGAGAAAGTGATTATTTTAGTGGAATGATAACATCGTTGGGCAGCATCCTAGTTTGTGCATGTCTCCCCACCGCAGAGTAGTTCGAGATATTCTAGGAAAGAAGAGCCAGAAATACAAATTTCTTGGTTAAGGGTGAGATTCCCTTAAGCAAGCTCGTAGGAAAAGGCGATCACGCAGGCCAAAATACATCATAAGATGAAGTGATATTTCCCAATTCACATGGGCCGGTGGAAAGCATGACTTCCTCACAAGTAAAGTAGTAGGAGGCTCGACCACGTGGACAAATGAAACGGGGTCATTGATTCCAGATACGACAGACTAGACTACTTGAACACCACACAAAATATTAATATTGCCACCACAAGGCAACAGCGGGCAGAGAATACGACAGTGGTTTGAATGTCATACATATTGTTGCATATCATACCAAGCAAAAGGTACAATATTCTGTGGCAATTCTTCTTTACGTGATTATGTGATTTTTGTGACAAGTGAATTATCAGGTTCTCAATTAGTTTTTCATTCTGTATTGATGAATATACTCCAAGAACTATACTGAAATTCAAGTCACGAGCTTAGGAAAAGTATCCTTCCGCATGTGAGCACGTCCCCAGTTCCCCCTTCCCGTCTCGTCACCGTTCTCCATCTCCGCCACAACCAGGTTATCATTAACGCCGTGCGTCCATCTGACAAGTACAGTACTTCATTCTGAAATAGTGAAGCATCAAACGAAATCACTTCCTTTCACACAGCTGTCCTTTGATTACGTCCCATACCTATTTATTCCTTTACTGACCATGTAAAATCTACAGATTACTGACGAATACCGAGGCAAGAGAAGCAAGGTTTATCTTTATTTCGTAATGCAATTTGTGTGAGGCAATGGAGACTGTCAGTGTCAGTTTCTCACAGTTAAAAAGCTGAGTGGGATTGCAAAATACAATGCTTCCAGGAATGTTTGAAATATTGTAGTCTCGTCATTCGGAACCCATGATCCTCTCATGACAACATTTCTGCAGGTAGAGGGCGATTACGAATATAAAGTACACATTATTATTATTATTATTATTATTATTATTATTATTATTATTATTATCATCATCGAATACGCCAAGGATCATATTCCCATACCGTGTTAAGGCCCTTCCTGTTTTATTTACGGTGAGTGCAGAGCTGACACATCGATCTTTCGCTGGAGACTTGGATTTTCCGTGGAGTTTAAATTCCAAGCGAGCGGCGTAAACACTGTACACAAAAACGCCGATCAGCTGCGCGGTCTTCTTCACGTTTTCCACAGTCCACAGTGGATTCTAATCTCGTAGGCTACTGTAAACGTTTAAAACAATTTGGTTTAGATTTTCTACAATATTTTTCTCCACTTTTGTTAGCTTTAAAGTATTTCACAGGGGACTCAAGCGTCACAGCATCACACACGACTTGCTCACAGCTGGCAGCCATTATGAATACTGAACAGTGAACACGCTGTTGCAGCCAGTATTGCCAACAGTTTTCTTGGATCCATCTTCAACATCACACATATTATGCAAACTTATCAGCAGTGGAATGAACTCGAACTGTTACGAGCTCAACTTCGCTTACCTTATGCATACTTCTCCGCTCCGATTTAGTGCACATTATATTGCGCTGCTTCACGAAATTTCAGCTTACAAGTCTGTCTCACCACTGCTTTGACTGTTGCCCCTCCACGCGCAATCACCGTGACGTCACCCGGTTGCAGTGTTTTCTCGAGCTCGCTTCGCTTCCGTATATATACTCGCCGCTTTCTCTTGTCCGGCGATCAGGTGTGATTGATATGTTGTAATCGGCAGTGAGAGCTTGAGCAGTGTACACGGCTGGACCGTGTGCATTTCAATTTTACTTCATTCTTCTTTACGTACTGGGTGAGCAGACTTTTATTATTATTATTATTGTCATCCATTCAATTTTGCCCTCTCTTTCTCCATATGGGCTTGGCTAATGCATGGATTTCGAACTCTAGTCCCTTCAGGACTCTACGAAATTTCGCTGTGCCAAACTATTGGCTTTAGACTTGTGGAGGAAATGTGAAGGAAGGAGTGTGCTGGACTAGCGATATTATGGTGACCTTCAACTTCTAAAGTGTTGTGCATGAACTTTGCCTTCCCTCGTTTTGAAGTGGGACTTGACAGCCTGATCATTTCCCTTTCCCTGCTGTTTGTTTCTTGGTTTTCTTTTCCCGTTCCTCTTTCCATTCTCCTTTTCGTCTCCCATTCGTATTTACTCATAATTTGCTAATGCAATTTGGTAACATTGTGCTCTGCCAATTTCGCACTGCGTCTGCTGTTTACATTTCGAATGTTCTAGTATCTTCCTGTCTTAAACAAGTGTGTGTTAGATTTTTGGGGGATATGATGTCGTTTTATTGCGTACCATTTTAGGTACTGGAAAGTTCCCTTTAACATGTATAATTTTAACTTGTTCCTTTTCAAAATTTCTTGCTGTTTTTTTGCGCGGCATTCATGTGAACGTTGTCATATTGGAACTTGAATGTAATGAAAACATTAATTTATTCCTATAGCCCTTATCTCGTACCCGAGTATACCAAAGATTTATTGTGATTTGTGTGGTTACCCCTTTTAGTGCCTGTATGAACCAAAATAAGACCTGTCAATAACTTGTATGATTCCCTTTTTCTATGGTGTATCAAATGGTCCAATTTTACTCTCTGTTGTGAAAACATTTGTTATCTCTTTTGAAGTTGTTTCAATATATATGTTCATCTTTTCTAAACCTGTGCTTTTGGGAGTTCTAATTTCTGTGTTGTCTTTCGTTTTGCTTAGTATGTACCTACCGCGGAAATTCCCCTTGGGAAAAGGCCCATAATCCTAATCGGCACATGACTTGGGATGTGATCTGCACTGATTGTGGTTATTCGAAGCATGACATTTGAATAGTGCCATTACTCCATTCTACACGTTTCCCTGCGCTCTGCTTTGCTAAGTTCTCTGTGCGGCATACCATCACATATTACTGGGAGTCTTTCGCTTCCTTCATATCGAACTTTCGTTGATATTTGCCTAGCGATTGCTGCAAGTACTTGGAAATACATACTCATATTTAATTATACCAATGTACCGCAACACATGGTAGCAGAGCGTGGTTCCTATTTTGACTGCCCTTATTCTCTTGTGTGCTTTCATTCATGGCTTGCTTTTCCGATAACTTCCCTTTAGGGGACGACTCTTCATTATTATCTTCTCCGCTACCACCAAATTTATCATTGCCCAACCCTTCCGTACCGAATTTAATTTCCTTTTCTTCTGCTTCGTCTTCTCCCTCCCTATACCCGTCTTCATCCAACCACACACCTGATTTTCAATCTGATGATACTAAAATTTCTGTTTTACTACATCACATGGCCCCACCCCCTCCTCCTTATTCTCAACCCCCAGTACCTACTACCCCCTCTGTTGATAGTGCACTTAATGTACAAATCATTAAGCAGTCGTTATTACAAGTTCCCCAACTATTAGCAACAGATCCCCGAAATCTTACCATTTGGCTGTTTTCGGTTCGCAAGTTCTTAAACATAAAAGTTGCCTCTTTTCCCCAATTAATTGGCCTCCTGTCCACCAAAACTACGGGTTTTTTCCCACCTTTTGGTTGGATAATATGTCAAATTTTTCAAATTGGTATGAATTGAGACATGCGATACACAATTATTTCTTACCCCTAGAAGTCCATCACAAATTAAGTACCGAGTTCATCATACGCCACCAGCTACCCAACGAACCTGCGCACGACTATTTGGACTCTATCATCACTTATAGTGATGTTTTAAATATTTCATATAATACTTCCGAACTGATATCTATTATTCAGTTTTATGCCGCCCCATCATTCCGCATGCTTTTTAATGTTCTTGACCCCCCCCCCTGTTTCCCTCTTTCAACTCTACAATCTTGCTCAACAACATACCATACATTCTTTAGGGGATCGTTCCTACTATGCTTCCGTCTCTCCTCCACCTATTACTGCTTCTCCCTTACGTACTTTTTTGTCTGCAGTACCCCCATTAGTGTTCGTCCTCCCATAACCTGCTATCGCTGTAAATTACCGGGCCATATTGCCCGTCAATGTACTAATTTGCCTTCGGGAAACGCCCTTCACCCGCGTCCTTAGGCAGTAGGCGTTCACATAGGGAAAATCTGCTGCATTCCTCGCAGCTTACCTCCGTATCCGCATCTTCCCAATCCATTCATAATTCTATTTCTCTTTTACCCCCGAGTTGTCATGTTTGGCTTACTGTTAATAACCTTCCTTCTGTTGCGCTCCTCGATTCTGGGGCGGCAGTGTCACTTATTAGTTCCCGATTTTATAAAGATTTACTTCACAATAATCCTCATTTGAAATATCTTCCATCTCCCCTTCGATTTCTTTCAGTTTCTAATCAACCCTTGCAAATTTTCGGTAGTATCTTGTTACATATTAAACTACAGCACCTTTCTTGGCCTTTCACTTTTCAGATTGTTGAGGACTTGTCATTCCCGGTTATCTTAGGATATGATTTTTTTCGCATACTGGTCTTCTTCTCGATTCCGCCCAGTCTAAAGTTTTTTTTCCTTTTCGGACAAGTTTGTTCCGTTGATTAACATCTCTGATTTTCCTTTTCGTTCACATTCCCTACTTCCTGCTATTAACTCTATTCATTCCGACCAGGTTCAAGCTTTTCTCACTGAGTTATCTCACGTTATTACCCCTAATTTGGGTACGGTTAAGAATTTTTTTCACATATTGATCTAGTGGATTCTACTCCTGTCCGCTCTTCTCCTTATTTCCTTAGCCCTCCTCGGATGAACGCTTTAAATCAGTTGATTCAGATAATGCTTAAAGACAATACTATTATTCCATCATCTTCCGTATATGCCTCACCCGCCTTTGTGGTGGATAAGCCTGATGGTTCTGCGAGGTTTATTGTTGATTACAGGAAGCTCAATGAGAAAATCGTCTACGACGCCTATCCGATGCCTACATTAAATTCGGCATTCCAACATTTTTCCGGTTCCAAATTTTTCTCAATTTTCGACCTCAATTCTGCCTACAATCAGCTTCCCTTAGATGACCTCAGTTCTCGGTATACGGCGTTCATTACTCCTAATGGGCTCTATCAATTTAAAAAAGTTCCTTTTGGCCTTAATCTAGGCTCCCAAATAATGCAGCGTTTTGTGGACTCCCTTTTTGCGGACATTAAGTATAAGTATCTTTTTCCTTTCGTTGATGATATCTTAGTTTTTTCTCCTTATTTTGAATCGCATTTGTCTCATGTACGCGAAGTCCTTACTCGTCTTCGCAATGTCGGTCTCACCGTTAATCCCTCTAAAGTTTTGATCGCCCAAACCTCGATTAAATTTCTCGGCCACATATTGAGCTCTGATGGTATTGCTGTTGATCCTGACCGTGTCTCCGCCATTAATAAGATTCCCCCTCCTACTAACTTGAAACATTTACGATCCTTTTTGGGAATGGTCGGCTTCTACGCCAAGTACATCCCTAATTTTTCATCCATTGCTGATCCATTGAATAAACTCAACAGGAAAGGGGTGAAATTTCACCGGTCCCCTCAGCAACAAATGGCCTTTGATCTTCTTAAATCGAAATTATCCCATGCTCCCCTCTTACAAATTCCGGACTTTAATCTTACCTTTGAACTATCCACTGATGCCTCGGACATTGCCATTGGCGCTGTCCTTCAACAAACTGTTAATGACCGTACGCTTCCTGTTGCCTATTTTAGCCGCCTGTTATCCCCTGTTGAACAAAACTATTCTACTTACGAAAAAGAAGCCCTGGCTCCTATTCTCTCAATAGAACACTTTTCTGAATACCTCGACCATCGTGAATTCATTGTCAGCACTGATAACCAGGCTCTTTCTTGGCTACTACATAATGCCCCAAAAATTGGTCGTACTGGTCGTTGGTTACTCCGCCTGTCTCGTTTCAAATTCTCCTTAAAATTCGTTTCCGGTTATAATAATTCTGTCGCCGATGCTCTTTCCCGTCTCTTTGATGACCACCAGCTTCAACCCTCCGAACTTGATTCCCTTCCCATTAACTCTGTTATTTCCGTCTCTTCTTTAACTAACTTTCCCCTCTCTTTTCAATCTTGCTTGCACCATCAACAGCTTGACCCGTACTGTCAACAAATTTCTCAAGAAATTACTTCTCCTAATTATTCTGGCCCATTTCGGGTCCATCACCAACTCCTTCTTTTTAAACCTACCCCTAAAGCTACTCCTCGCCTGGTTCTTCCTTCCACTCTCCGATCTATGATATTTCAATATTTTCATGATTCGCCTATGGGCGGCCACTCTGGGAGAGCTAAGACCTACGCTCGCCTTGCCTCCCAATTTTTTTGGCCGCAAATGCGTAAAGACATTTTTTCGTGGGTTCGATCTTGCCCTTCTTGTCAGAAACATAAACCGTTAAATCACCTTCCTTACGGCTCCTATGCCGCCTCTCCTGCTACTTACTCGTCTGAAAAGTATTACATTGACATTGTTGGGCCTATTGTCAAATCCTCTAAATCCAATTCATATATTTTTACTCTGTTAGATGGTTTTTCTAAATTTCTTATTGTTCGTCCTTTGAGAAATATCTCCTCACAAATTGTTATCAATCTTTTGTTCAATTACGTCTTTCCTATCACTGGTCTCCCTAAAGTTCTCATTTCTGATAATGCTTCGATTTTCACCTCTAGACAGTTCTATAATTTTTGTTTTTCTCTCGGCATAAAAAAAGTTTGCACTTCCCCGTATCACCCTCAGGCAAATATCATTGAACGCTACCACCGTAACCTGAAAACGTTTCTATCTATTTTCCACTCCCACAACCAGAAATCATGGGACACCGAACTTCCTTCTTTTGTTCTGGCCCTCAACTCCACCATTAATTCCTCTACTGGTTGTACTCCGGCTAAACTCTTTCTCGGCCGTGAATTGAATACCCCTCTTGCTCTAACGTGGGATCTACCCTCGCTTTTGGACGCCCCCTCCGATTGTCTTAATCATTCCCAATTGTATTCCGCTTATCAAAAGCTCCTTCAGGCCAGCAAAGTTCATAAGAAACTGTGTAATTCTCGTGTCCTACCTTCTAAATTTAAATTGTTTGATTTAGTTCTTCTTCAAAATCACCCCCTCAGCTCTACACCTCAGAATATTTCTGCTAAACTCTCCCCTCGTTGGATGGGTCCCTTCCGTATTCTTTCTTTTCCCTCGCCTAATACCGCTCAGCTCCAGTCTGTGGAATCCCCTACTGACCTCCGAAAGGCTCATTTCTCTCGACTAAAGCCGTTCCATACCTAATCCCTATTTTCCATTTTTTTTGGTAGGGCGGGAGATGGGTATTGATCAGCTCTGTTATCACTGTTTTTATCTCCTTGGTTCTACGGTATTATTTTGCTGTCTATCACGCTCCTTCCTTCATATTTCTTGTTTGTTTTTTTCTTTTTGCCTCTGCTCACCCAGCTCACCTCCCACTGCCTAAATTTTCATGCCTGATCCTCCCCCTCTTATAACTAAGTTTTTTGTTTGTTTGTTATCCCTTCGGGATATATTATTGATAAATATTGTAATTTTCTATTGTCAAATTGTCATGCAGAGCACTAGATAATCATGTTTTATTACTAAAATTATCCGGTTCGTTCCCTTGCCCTCTCTTCCCCCCCCCCGTCCTTTTCCCCCTTTTCTTCCCTTATCCTCTCTTGTTACTTATTCTCTTTATTTTTTCTTTCCTATTATGCTGCATCATCCTGCCTGTACCTGAGATGGCGCCTCCTTGGGACTTCGTGGGACCTGCCGCTTCTCCTGTCTTCATCTTTACGTTTCGTCGGTTCTGCTTCTTCGGCTGTCGTCGTTTCTACCGTCGTCGGATCTCCGCCACTCTTCATCTTCGTCCGCATCGTTTTGGATCACCTGTACTGCTTTCACCACCCTCAGCTCTCATCGTGCCGTCTAGTCAACTTTGGACACGAATCCTTCGGATTTCTTCTGGTGGTGGGAGTATGTTACGAGCTCAACTTCGCTTACCTTATGCATACTTCTCCGCTCCCATTTAGTGCACATTATATTGCGCTGCTTCACGAACTTTCAGCTTACAAGTCTGTCTCACCACTGCTTTGACTGTTGCCCCTCCACGCGCAATCACCGTGACGTCACCCGGTTGCAGTGTTTTCTCGAGCTCGCTTCGCTTCCGTATATATACTCGCCGCTTTCTCTTGTCCGGCGATCAGGTGTGATTGATATGTTGTAATCGGCAGTGAGAGCTTGAGCAGTGTACACGGCTGGACCGTGTGCATTTCAATTTTACTTCATTCTTCTTTACGTACTGGGTGAGCAGACTTTTATTATTATTATTATTGTCATCCATTCAATTTTGCCCTCTCTTTCTCCATATGGGCTTGGCTAATGCTTGGATTTCGAACTCTAGTCCCTTCAGGACTCTACGAAATTACGCTGTGCCAAACTATTGGCTTTAGACTTGTGGTGGGAATGTGAAGGAAGAAGTGTGCTGGACTAGCGATATTATGGTGACCTTCAACTTCTAAAGTGTTGTGTATGAACTTTGCCTTCCCTCGTTTTGAAGTGGGACTTGACAGCCTGATCATTTCCCTTTTCCTGCTGTTTGTTTCTTGGTTTTCTTTTCCTGTTCCTCTTTCCATTCTCCTTTTCGTCTCCCATTCGTATTTTCTCATAATTTGCTAATGAAATTTGGTAACATTATGCTCTGCCAATTTCGCACTGCGTCTGCTGTTTACATTTCGAATGTTCTAGTATCTTCCTGTCTTAAACAAGTGTGTGTTAGATTTTTGGGGGATATGATGTCGTTATATTGCGTACCATTTTAGGTACTGGAAAGTTCCCTTTAACTTGTATAATTTTTACTTGTTCCTTTTCAAAATTTCTTGCTGTTTCTTGCGCGGCATTCATGTGAACGTTGTCATATTGGAACTTGAATGTAATGAGAACATTAATTTATTCCTATAGCCCTTATCTCGTACCTGAGTATACCAAAGATTTATTGTGATTTGTGTGGTTACCCTTTTTAGTGCCTGTATGAACCAAAATAACACCTGTCAATAACTTGTATGATTCCCTTTTTCTATGGTGTATCAAATGGTCCAATTTTACTCTCTGTTGTGAAAACATAAGTCGAACAGGTAACAAAAGCACGTTGATAATCGATAATGTGATTATCGATACTTAGCTGTCGAATTTCGAACACTGCATCTCGTATTACCAGCTACTATCGAAAGTCAAACAAAGCCGATTTGACCGCAGAAGCGAAGCCAAGCGCGGATATTCAAAATCCGTACAATAACGTTGTTCATGCGTACAACCGTAAAACACACTCAAAATCCGTACTTTTTACGAAAAAACCGGAATAATTGGCAGGTATGCAATATGACCCAACCGATATTCCCATTTTTTTCATGTGACAGTTTGCTGAACACACAGCAATACTGGCTGTTGAATCCAATAATTGATCCTTGCAATCCCGTCACCAAAACCAATTTAAATGAAATCGAACAATGTCTCAATCTCTGACAAATCAAAATTAATGTCAGCAAAAAATGTAAATTTTTTTCCTAATCGTAAATGTGCATGCCGTGCCACTAACAAACCCTTTCTAACCTTAAATAATCAACCCCTTGCTGCAATGACCACACTTACCTACCTAGGCATAACGTTTCAATGTAATTTTCAATGGAATTTACATTTGGACAAAATTTATAAAAAGGCATCCCACAGGATTCACCTCCTCACCTGGCTATTAGGTCAAACCTGGGGATAAAAAGCCATACAAATCACTCCTCCTACCAAGCATCACTTCCCGCTTCTTAGTCAGACCATAGATACATTTAAACTCAAAATGAAATTATTGAAAAATACAGATCACACATCTCTGGGAGGGGTTCCCCTTGTTATTTTTTTCCTCAGAAATAATGACAACATGGCTTATTCACATGGAGAAGAATAAACTACTAATTTTTTGTCATCGATTGTATACTGAAATTTGAAATATATAAAAATGTATCTAAGTAAAAATAGAAAATAAATATATTTCATATTGTTTCACACCGAGAAAAACAATGTTTCCTGTTCTCTTATTATATTTGTAGTGATTCAGTACTTTAACAAAACTATTCTTATTTCTGACAACGTATTTTACAAAAGCAGAAGAGTTTTTTAATTTACTTCCATAAAACATGTGAAATTAGCGAACAACCATAACTGAAACAAATATCTGTAAATGCAATCGGGCAAAGAGTCCGTGTGTTAGACTGATGGCTCGCTCCCGTAGTGGGCAGAATGAAATAACTATTAAACTGAAAAGACTGGTTCATCTCTCTTTGGCTCTCTCTGTCTTTAGCAAAATATCTACCATGAAACAACCCACCCCGGGTTATATTTGCAAGGATTGTGGAAGAACCATCTCCTGGGGGTACAACAAGACTGCCATAAGATGTCGTGTAGTGCAACTTTTGGTGCAAACAGCGTAAAAGTCTGTTCTACAACCTTTCTAACGACAAACATCTTGAAGAAGCTTGTAGTGTACCTTCATCGAGAAAGAAGTTTAAAGAGCACAAACATAAACCTTTACAAATTATTTCAAACTCTACTTCATTGTCTAGGTTTACAACAAGTTCTCTCCCTATGCTCACATCTCAAGAGGAAGAGAAGCAAGATAAAGAAGAGGAGAAACAGATGATCTCAATGGTGTTTACCTTCAGAGTTTTATATTTTATTTCATTGCCTAAGCCTACTACATGTTCTATCGCAGAGCAAAAATCTAAAGAAGGAGAGCAGCAGGAAGAGGTACAAAATGAAGAAGGCGATGAAAAAGAAGACGACCAAGAAGGTCTCAACGCCTTTTTACCAACAAAGCAAGTTAAATACAGTTTTCTACATATCAACTGTCTGCACGTAGTCCGAAATGTTAACAACAAGCCTCTGTTACTGTATGCAGATGTAAGATCCGAACCTACTCGTAGAACGCTTGTAAGAGATAAGAGCCGATCAAGACTGTCATTACACAAAGTATGAAGCAGAGATTCTAGAAATAGGGCAAGAATTACATTGTGTGGGTATTACTGAGTACAGTACAGTCAGTACAGTACCTTTCTTTTTTTCTGTAGTATACGGTACACTATAATGTTGCAGACTCTTCAATAACCTACATCTCTTAGGGTGTTATCTACAACTCTACAGGTCTCAAGCCTGGATAAAGCAAGAGAGACACCTGAAATAGTAGGCTAGCTAAAATGGTAGTTTAGGGGGAAGTATAAATGTAATTCTTGTATAACAACGTTAGTTGTCGCTTTATTGATCTATACTACATAACTAAAGATGTAAAACATAACGTTTTAATCATTCTTGCCCGAACTTGAGTTTTCAAATTTTTGTACAGGCTATATTAACACATACACTGACTTAGCAAATGTCATGGGATTGTCACCTAATAGCGTGTGGGACCTCCTCTGGCCTCTGCAGTGAGACGCCATGGAGGTGAGTCGACAAGTCCCTGGTAGTACTCTGGACGCAGCTGACACCAAATCGTTTGCAGAGTGGCCGCCAATGCTGTTCGTGCGTGCAGGATCCATGGCACGGAGCCTATGTTCCAGGACATCCCAGATATGCTCGATAGGGTTCATATTGGGGCTCCTGGGTGGCCATGGCACTCGTTGGACCTCCGCTGCATGTTCCTGGAACCATTCCCGGGCGACGTGGGAGCGATGTGGCGGCGCGTTATCATCTTGAAACACCGCAGAACCGTCTGGGCGCTCGAAGGCGAAAAATGGGTGGAGATGGTCTCCGAGCAGCTCAACATACCGCGTACCATTCAAATTTTCTTCCAGGACAACTAGGGGGCCCATTCCATATCAGGAACATGCACCCCAGACCATAACAGAGACACCAGCGCCCCAGACCACACTTTCAAGGCAGGCGGGATCCATCGCGTCATGTGGTCTGCGCCATACACGGTGCCTCCCATCGGCATGGTGCAGTTTAAATCGTGATTCGTCCGACCATATCACATTACGCCATTGTTACAGTGTCCATCCCTGGTGACTGGCGACAAATGCGCGTCGTTGAGCCCGATGACGTTGGGTTAACGATGGCACCCGAGTGCAACGCCGGCTCCCATTCCCCATAGAACCCATGTCCCTACGGACTGTCCCCTGGGAGACGTGTCTAGCACGGCCTGTGTAGAATTGAGCCGTGATTTGTTGCACGGTTACCCGTCTGTCACTATTGACAATCCGTCTGAGATGTCGCCGGTCACGGTCATCAAGGGTGGCTGGACGACAAGTCGTTCGTCTGTTGTGGACAGTGACATCCGCATTCAACCAGTCACGATACACCCTGGACACGGTTGATCGAGTGTGGCGGAAATCGCACTTCCCATCCGTCGGGCACCGACCAACATACCCCGTTCGTACGGTGTCAGGTCACGATGACGTTCCATGTTACACCTGTCACATGCACAGCCACTGCTCACAAGGTCTCCTCTACAACTGCCGCTGGCACAGGGTGTGTGTGGTGCGCTATCCCATGACATTTGCTCAGTCAGTGTATATTCATGAATATAAACTTAAATAAGTTGTAAGGAGATAGTTGCACACCTCATTAGTCCACACTTTTTAGTCACTGGTCATTAGCCTGCACTCATTAGTAACTGCTAATACTCTCTTGCACAATGGACCCCTGATCATTTGCAATTGCTTATTAGACCCTCCTCATTAAGTCATGCTTAACTGACCCTTGCTAATTAGCGACTGCTCATTGCTGATGACCACGCAGTTTTCAAGTCTTACCCCTTACCTAGACAGTTAACCAAATTTGGAAGATGGATGGGTGTTTGTACCATATTTAGAATTAGATGACATTTTCTCATCCTAACTTAGTCTATAAACACTAGATATGGCAACATGGCAATGGCTGAGTGGTGGGTGTGTGACGGTAGTGCTCCTCAATGTTTTGTGATTATGGTTGTAACTAGTTTGAATAACGAAGTGAAACTGTGTGCCGCTGGATTACTAAGGATTGAAGAACTGATGTACGTATTAGATTGTTATTGATCTTATTTACTGATGTATTACCAGTCAGGTTTAAGTCATTTGAGGAAGAATCTGTGTATATAAACACTGAGGTGAAGTGCTACCAACTTGAACATATTTCCAAAGAGTAGTGAAGTGCAGTTACCCTGAGCCTACAAAATCAATTTCTATATCGACCGTGATACCATTCTTCACCACCTGCTCTGCTCTTGTGTAGCATGTCAGAAGGCTGTTTCTAGGCAAAATATAAATTGTAAGATTCAGAGAAGTAGCTGTCAAGATTGTTTCCATTGCAAATGTGTTAATGTAGGAGACGTAGATTAACATTTTTTTAGATCTGAAAATCAAATCTGGAGGTGTGCCCGTTGTGAAAAGGAAAGACGAAATAATGTAGATGGCTTGGAAGTAGCAACAACACAATCTATAGGGGACATCTATCAGCTGTTACTCGAGGTGAAGAAAGAAACTGCAGAGGTTATGAAATCAAGTGTAGAGGTTGAGAGAGAGTTAGGCAAAAGTTTGGAGTTAGCTCACGTAAAGTTGGATGAGAATGCAACAAATCAAATCAATGCACGGAGAAAATGAAGAAATTGAGAGAAGAAAAATTAAATCTTAAGAAGCAATTAAAAGGCACATAAACACAGTTACATGAACTCGATCAGTATGGTCGTCGTAACACTGTTGAAATTTTAAGCATACCTGAATGAGTTAATGAGGATGTTTATGAAATTGTTAAGCATGTCGGTCGCGTATTAAATGTGGGGATCAAGAATGAATCGATTGATGCATGTCATAGTGTTACGTGCTCCTGATCTCAACCTTTCTCTTACCTTGTGCATACTTCATCGCTCCGTTCCTGCAGATATTATACTGCTCTGCTTTCGTTCCGTCTGCTTGCTAGTCTCCCTCACTACTGATTGGGTTTTCGCCCTTCTTCGCGTCACATCGTGACGTCATATCTCTCCAGTCCTTTCTAGGCCTGCCTTTCCTGGCCTATATAACTCGCCGCTTCCCTTCGACCGGCGATCAGGTGTGCTTCGCATATTGTAACTAAGCAGTGCGAGCTTGTGCTTTCCGCGCGGCTGGTCCGTGTTGGTTCTAACCTGACTTCAATCTTCTTCTTCAGACCGGATGAGCAGACTTATTATTATTATGCTTTCATATTTGCCCTTTTCTTGCATCGATAGGCTCTGCTACTGTTTTGGATTCTGAACTTTAGTCCCTTCAGGACTCAACAAAAATTATGGTGCATTAAATCTCGCTTCTCTGACCTATTATCGGAATGTCAAGGAAAAGGAGTTGTGGATCGCCAACCTCATAAATGACCTGGAACTTTTTTCGTGTGGTGTAGTGAACGTCATTTTCCATCATTTTGAACTGGGACTTTGCAGCCAGATCCCTACCTATTTTTCCATCCCTTTTCTTTCGCTTCCTTATTTTACTTTTACTGGTGTTTTCCCTCGTCCTTTCCTCCCTCCTTTCTTTCCATGTTACTTTATGAAGATCTTAAAAGCTAACCAATGGTAATATCGTGGTCTGCGAATCCGATAGTATACCTTCTCTTTACTTGTCAAACACTCCATCTTCTTTCCTATTTGAAGCAAAGTGTGTTTATTTGGGGGAATAAGACATTGTTTTACTTGGTCTCTTACTAGCTTAGGGAATGTTCCATTCTACTTGTGTTAAAATTGATTACGCTTCCTAAAATCTTCTTCGTAGTTCGACTTTGAATGACTTCAATTCACGTAAAATTCTACTGATATAGTCATTATGCACCTAAACAAAGAAAATATTAATGATAACTTATGTTTGATAGTAGTATAATAAGCGGGTTCTGCGGCCTCCTCCGCCGCCCGCGGCGCGGGAAATTTGAATTCTGGCGGGAAATTTGAATTTTGGCGGGAGATTTGAATTTTTAAACAAAGCCACGTGCTTTTTGACAGCTGTCATCGACAACAACGCATCGCTAACCTCACTGCTGCCATCTTGACGGGCCTAAACCTCACTAGTTCCAACTTAACCTAACTAGCGTGAGGTAAACAAAGCCACGTGTTTTTTGACAGCCACGTACTTTTTGACAGACAACAACGCATCGCTAACCTCAGTACTGCCATCTTGACGGGCCTAAACCTCAGTAGTGCCAACTTAACCTCACTAGCGCGAGGTAAACAAAGCCACGTGCTTTTTGACAGCCACGTGCTTTTTGACAGATTTGTAAACAAAGCCACGTGCTTTTTGACAGCTGTCATCGACAACAACGCATCGCTAACCTCAGTACTGCCATCTTGACGGGTATAAACCTCAGTAGTACCAACTTAACCTAACTAGCGTGTGGTAAACAAAGCCACGTGTTTTTTGACAGCCACGTGCAGCTGTCATCCGCCATCTTTAAACCACAGAGCACTGTGCTGCCCTCTTTCATCACCTGTCATCGGCAGTGCTGCCATCTTGACGGGTCTAAACCTTAGTGCTACCAACTTAACCTCACTAGCGCGAGATAAACAAATCCACGTGCAGCTGTCATCCGCCATCTTTGAGCATCGTGCTGCCCTCTTTAGCTCCTTACCTTTGAAATGTGGTACGTCATCCGCCATCTTGCATCCGAAACCTCAGTGCTGCGCTCTATGTGGTGGCGGCAAATTCCACGTGCTCTTGTTTGGAAACAAAGCCACGTGCAGCTGTCATCCGCCATCTTTAATCACCATGCTGCCCTCTTTAGCTACTTACCTTTGACAGTTGTCATCCGCCATCTTGCATCGCAAACCTCAGTGCTGCACTCTATGTAGTGGCGGCAAATTCCACGTGCTCTTGTTTGGAAACAAAGCCACGTGCAGCTGTCATCCGCCAGAGAACACCGTGCTGCCCTCTTTAGCTACTTACCTTTGACAGCTATCATCCGCCATCTTGCATCGCAAACCTCAGTGCTGCACTCTATGTAGTGACGGCAAATTCCACGTGCTCTTGTTTGGAAACAAACCTATGCGCTTTTTGTCAGCTATCATCCGCCATCTTTAATCTAGAGAGCGCCGTGCTGCCCTCTATGTGGTGGTGGTAAATTCTACACGCTTTACAAACCCATGTGCTTTTCTGACAGCTGTCAACCGCCAGAGAGCACCGTGCTGCCCTCTTTATGCCGGTGGCAAAATCTACGTGCTTTTTGACAGCTGTCATCCGCAAGAGAGCACCGTGCTGCCCTCTATGTGGTGGCGGCAAATTCTACGTGCTCTTGTTTAGTAAACAAAGCCACGTGCAGCTGTCGTCCGCCATCTTTAATCAATAGAGCACTGTGCTGCGGGTAATTTCGTCAGCTGTCATCCGCCATCTTTAATCTACAGAACACTGTGCTGCGGGTAATTTCGTCAGCTGTCATCCGCCATCTTTAATCTACAGAACACCGTGCTGCTCTCTGTAGTAGCGGGCAATTTGAAAAGTTCTGTTAGCTATCATCCGCCATCTTTGAGCACCGTGCTGCCCTCTATGTGGTGGCGGCAAATTCCACGTGCTCTTGTTTAGTAAACAAAGCCACGTGCAGCTGTCATCCGCCATCTTTAATCAACAGAGCACAGTGCTGCTGGCAATTTCGTCAGCTGTCATCCGCCATCTTTAAACACCGTGTTGCCCTCTTTATGGCTACTACCTTAAGCACGTAGTAGCGGGCAATTTGACAAAGTTCTGTTAGCTATCATCCGCCATCTTTGAGCACCGTGCTGCCCTCTATGTGGTGGTGGCAAATTCCACGCGCTCTTGTTTGGAAACAAACTCACGTGCTTTTTTGACAGCTACTATCCGCCCTGCTCTCTGTAGTAGCGGGTAATTTGAAAAGTTCTGTTAGCTGTCATACGCCATCTTTGAGCACCGTGCTGCCATCTATGTGCTGGCGGCAAATTCCACGTGCTTTACAAACTCACGCGCAGCTGTCATCCGCCATCTTACATCGCAAACCTCAGTGCTACACTCTTTAGTTGAAAAATGGTGGTGGATAATTTAAAAAGACAAATTCTACAGCCTTTAAGGAGTCATGTATAGCCACCATCTTGTGCAATTAGCGTCGAGAGATGGCTGCTGTAGAATTTGTCTTTTTAAATTATCCACCACCATTTTTCAACTAAAGAGTGTAGCACTGAGGTTTGCGATGTAAGATGGCGGATGACAGCTGCGCGTGAGTTTGTAAAGCACGTGGAATTTGCCGCCACCACATAGATGGCAGCACGGTGCTCGAAGATGGCGTATGACAGCTAACAGAACTTTTCAAATTACCCGCTACTACAGAGAGCAGGGCGGATAGTAGCTGTCAAAAAAGCACGTGAGTTTGTTTCCAAACAAGAGCGCGTGGAATTTGCCACCACCACATAGAGGGCAGCACGGTGCTCAAAGATGGCGGATGATAGCTAACAGAACTTTGTCAATTTGCCCGCTACTACGTGCTTAAGGTAGTAGCCATAAAGAGGGCAGCACGGTGTTTAAAGATGGCGGATGACAGCTGACGAAATTGCCAGCAGCACGGTGCTCTGTTGATTAAAAATGGCGGATGACAGCTGCACGTGGCTTTGTTTACTAAACAAGAGCACGTGGAATTTGCCGCCACCACATAGAGGGCAGCACGGTGCTCAAAGATGGCGGATGATAGCTAACAGAACTTTTCAAATTGCCCGCTACTACAGAGAGCAGCACGGTGTTCTGTAGATTAAAGACGGCGGATGACAGCTGACGAAATTACCCGCAGCACAGTGTTCTGTAGATTAAAGATGGCGGATGACGAAATTACCCGCAGCACAGTGCTCTATTGATTAAAGATGGCGGACGACAGCTGCACGTGGCTTTGTTTACTAAACAAGAGCACGTAGAATTTGCCGCCACCACATAGAGTGCAGCACGGTGCTCTCTTGCGGATGACAGCTGTCAAAAAGCACGTAGAATTTGCCACCGGCATAAAGAGGGCTGCACGGTGCTCTCTGGCGGTTGAAAGCTGTCAGAAAAGCACATGAGTTTGTAAAGCGTGTAGAATTTTCCACCACCACATAGAGGGCAGCACGGCGCTCTCTAGATTAAAGATGGCGGATGATAGCTGACAAAAAGCGCATAGGTTTGTTTCCAAACAAGAGCACGTGGAATTTGCCGTCACTACATAGAGTGCAGCACTGAGGTTTGCGATGCAAGATGGCGGATGATAGCTGTCAAAGGTAAGTAGCTAAAGAGGGCAGCATGGTGATTAAAGATGGCGGATGACAGCTGCACGTGGCTTTGTTTCCAAACAAGAGCACGTGGAATTTGCCGCCACCACATAGAGCGCAGCACTGAGGTTTCGGATGCAAGATGGCGGATGACGTACCACATTTCAAAGGTAAGTAGCTAAAGAGGGCAGCACGATGCTCAAAGATGGCGGATGACAGCTGCACGTGGATTTGTTTATCTCGCGCTAGTGAGGTTAAGTTGGTAGCACTAAGGTTTAGACCCGTCAAGATGGCAGCACTGCCGATGACAGGTGATGAAAGAGGGCAGCACAGTGCTCTGTGGTTTAAAGATGGCGGATGACAGCTGCACGTGGCTGTCAAAAAACACGTGGCTTTGTTTACCACACGCTAGTTAGGTTAAGTTGGTACTACTGAGGTTTATTCCCGTCAAGATGGCAGTACTGAGGTTAGCGATGCGTTGTTGTCGATGACAGCTGTCAAAAAGCACGTGGCTTTGTTTACATATCTGTCAAAAAGCACGTGGCTGTCAAAAAGCACGTGGCTTTGTTTACCTCGGGCTAGTGAGGTTAATTTGGCACTACTGAGGTTTAGGCCCGTCAAGATGGCAGTACTGAGGTTAGCGATGCGTTGTTGTCTGTCAAAAAGCACGTGGCTGTCAAAAAACACGTGGCTTTGTTTACCTCACGCTAGTTAGGTTAAGTTGGCACTAGTGAGGTTTAGGCCCGTCAAGATGGCAGCTGTGAGGTTAGCGATGCGTTGTTGTCGATGACAGCTGTCAAAAAGCACGTGGCTTTGTTTACAAATTCAAATCTCCCGCCAAAATTCAAATCTCCCGCCAAAATTCAAATTTCCCGCCCGAATTCAAATTTCCCGCGCCGCGGGCGGCGGAGGAGGCCGCAGAACCCGCTTATTATACTACTTTTTATCGTCTGTTGTTCCCATTTTTCCTGTACCTGTGTATACCAAAGGTAATCTATTTTACTCACTCTTGTATAATATGTTATCTCTTTTTGGTGCTACTATAATACAATCTGTTACTTGTTTCTTGTATTTATCCTAGTGTACCTACTAAAAGGCTGACGTCTTGCGATATTACATTGTGGTTGCTTGATCATGATAATCGGACGGTTTAGTTACCTCATACCTACACTCTGCTTGGTCTGGTGTTCTATCACTGCACATTAGCGTATGGTTGATGGGAGTCATTTCCTCCCTCTTTTCTTAGGAATCATTATTATTATTATTACTCTGATTACCAACCAAAACGTAACATATGGTAGCAGACTACTATCTGTTTTAGTGTCCTCATTTTCTATCTCCTTAGTTGTTTTTTGTTCTTTATCATGGCCTGTTTTTCGGATAACTTCCCTTTAGGGGAAGATTCCTCTTTACTATCTTCTCCGATACCACAAAATTTATCACTACCTAATCCTCTTCCTTTTCTTCTTCTTCTTCTTCTCCTTCTATATAGCCGTCTTCAACTAATTATACACCTGATTTCTTATTTGACGATAGTAAACCTTCCTTCTCACAACACCCTATGGCTCCCCCTCCCCCTCCCGATACTCATCCTCCTGTACCTACTACTACTTCGGTCGACAGCTCCCTCAATGTACGAATTATTAAACAGTCACTACTTCAAGTTCCTCAATTACTAGCGACAGATCCTCGTAGCCTCACTATTTGGTTGTTTTCAGTTCGAAAATTTTTAAACATAAAAGTTGCTTCTTTCCCGCAATTAATCGGCCTCCTTTCTACAAAGACTACGGGTTTTTTTCTACCTTTTGGCTTGACAACATATCTAATTTTTCAAACTGGTATGAATTAAGGCACGCTATACATAAATATTTCCTACCACTGGAAGTTCGGTATAAATTAAGTACTGAATTCATCAGACGTCACCAGTTACCGAATGAACCTGCCCATGATTATTTGGATTCTATTATTACTTATAGTGATGTCTTGAATATCTCTTATAATACTTCTGAATTGATTTCCATTATACAGTTGTATGCTGCCCCAACATTCCGTATGCTTTTCAATGTAGTCGCTCCCCCTGTTTCTCTCTTTCAACTCTATAACTTAGCCCATCAACATACTATTAATTCCTTAGGTGACCGTTCATATTATGCATCCGTTCCTCCACCCACTATTTATTCCACTCTGTCACATCCCTCTTTGCCTTCGGTTTCCGCCCCCACTGTTCGCCCTTCTATAACTTGTTACCGTTGTAAATTACCAGGCCATATTGTTCGCCAATGTATTATTATTATTATTATTATTAAAGCGTCTTTATTGTGGCGAAGTTAGGGCTCCCGGCCCTTTCTTACACTTAACCACTTCATGTATATACAATGTAATTTTTACATAAAATTTAAACATATGAAATTTTTACAACCTAAAGTATAACTAAAGCAACTAAAGTATCACTAACTAAACTAAGGTGAGTAAAGTATAACTAAATTATATACAGGAACACATTGCAATAAACAACCATATTCACTCTCATTCATGCATCCTATTCACACTCAAGAAAGACTACTCAGCCTTCGGGAAACGCCTTCCACCCGCGTCATTATGCAGTAGACGTTCATTTGGGGAAAATCTGTCTCGCGTTACTCAGCCTACCTTTTTGATATCATCTTCCCAATTCACTCCTGATTCTGTCTCCTTCTTACCTCCTACCTGTCATGTTCTGGTAACTGCTAATAATCTTCCATCATTTGCTTTACTTGACTCAGGTGCGGCTATTTTTCTTATTAGTTTCCAGTTTTATGAATCTCTAACTGAAATAAATCCTCACATACATTATCTTTCATCTTCCACTCGTTGTCTTTCCGTTTCCAATCAACCATTGGATGTTATTGGTACTGTCTCATTGCATATTAAAGTGCTACATTTTTCTTGGCCTTTTACCTTTCAGATCGTAAAAGACTTATCAATTCCTATCATTTTGGGTTACGATTTTTTTCTCATACTGGTCTTCTTCTTGATTCAGCACACTCTAAAGTTTTTTCCCTTTTCTGACAAGTCTGTTCAATTCACACCCTTAATTACCCTTCTGTTTCACATTCCCTCTTTCCTAGTATTAACTCAACTCATTCTGATCAGGTTCAAGTCTTATTTACTGAGTTCTCTGACGTCATCACCCCCAACTTGGGTACTGTTAACAACCTTTTTTGCACATATTGATCTCATAGATTCTACTCCTGTTCGTTCTTCCCCTTATTTCCTCAGTCCTCATCGAATGAGTCTTAAATCAGTTAATTCAGAAAATGTTGAAAGATAATACTATTATTCCTTCATCTTCCGATTATGCGTCTCCGGCCTTTGTTGTTGATAAGCCCGATGGCTCTGCGAAATTTATTGTAGATTATAGGAAACTCAATAATAAGATAGTCTATGATGCTTATCCTATGCCTAAATTGAACTCAGCCTTTCAACATTTTTCGGGTTCAATTTTTTCTATTTTTGACCTTAATTCTGCCTATAATCATCTTCAGTTGGACGATATTAGTTCTCGGTATAGTGCATTTATTACTCCCAATGGTCTGTATCAATTCAAAGAGTTCCCTATGGTTTGAACTTAGGTTCTCAGATAATGAAACGTTTCGTGGATTCTTTATTTTCTGACATTAAGTATAAATATTTGTTTCCTTTCATTGATGATATTCTGATTTTCCAACCCGATTTTCAATCTCATTTGTCCCACGTTCGTGAAGTCCTTACTCGTCTTCGCAACGTTGGCTTAACTGTGAATCCCTCTAAAGTCTTGATTGCCCAAACTTCTATTAAATTTCTCGGACACATTTTAAGTTCGCAAGGTATTGCCGTTGACCCCGAGCGCGTCTCTGCTATCCATAAAATCCCACCTCCAACTAACTAAAAACATTTACGTTCCTTCTTGGGGATGATTGGGTTTTATGCGAAGTACATCCCTAATTTATCTTCTATTGCTGAACCATTAAACTTTCTCAAACGAAAAGGTGTTAAATTTCATTGGTCCTCCCGTCAACAAATTGCATTTGATCTTTTGAAATCTAAATTATCCCATGCCCGTCTTCTACAAATTCCCGATTTTAATGTAACTTTCGAACTATCTACTGATCCTTCTGACGTTGCTATCGGTGCCGTCCTACAACAAACCATCAATGATCAGACTCTTCCCATTGCATATTTCAGTCGCCTTTTATCTCCCGTAGAACGTAAATATTCCACGTATTAAAAAGAAGCCCGTGCACTTATTCTTTCTATTGAACATTTCGCTGATTACCTTGACCATTGCGAATTTATTGTGAGTACCAATAATCAGGCTCTTTCTTGGCTTCTCCATAACGCACCACAAATTGGTCGCACGGCTCGCTGGTTACTTCGATTGTCTCGATTCAAGTTTTCTCTCAAATTCATTTCTGGGTATAATAATTCTGTCGCTGATGCCCTTCCTCGTCTCTTTGAAGACCATCACCTTCAGGCTTCTGAGCTAGATTCCATTCCTATTAACTCTGTCATTTCCGTTTCCTCTGTAACTAATTTTCCCCTTTCTTTTCAGTCTTGTTTGCAACATCAGCAGCTTGACCCGTACTGCCAACAACTTTCTCGCGACCTTGCCTCTCCTAATTATTCTGGCCCATTTCGTTTCCAAAAGCAATTACTCATTTTTAAACCTACACCCAAGGCTACTCCTCGCCTTGTTCTTCCTTCCAGTCTACGTTCTATGGTCTTTCAGTATTTCCATGATTCTCCTCTTGGAGGCCATTTCGGTAGAGCCAAGACCTATGCCCGTCTTGCCTCTCAATTATTTTGGCCCCACATGCGCAAAGATATTTTCTCATGGGTCCCTTCTTGTGCCTCCTGTCAAAAACACAAGCCTCTAAATCATCTTCCTTATGGAACCTATGCTGCCTCTCCGGCTACTTGTCCTTCTCAAAAATTCTATATCGATATTGTAGGCCCAATAGTAAAATCCTCCAAATCTAATTCTTATATTTTCACGTTATTGAATGCCTTTTCTACATTTCTTATTGTTCGCACTTTGCGAAATATTTCTTCACAAATTATCACCAATCTTTTGTCCAATCATATTTTTCCTATTACTGGTCTTCCTAAGGTTCTTGTTTCCGACGACGCATCGATTTTTACTTCTAAACCTTTTTATATTTTTTGCTTCTCCTTGGGTATTAAAAAGATCTGCACCTCCCCTTATCACCCCCAAGCGAATACTGTTGAACGTTATCATAGGAATCTTAAAACATTTTTATCTATTTTTCATTCTCAGAATCAGAAGTTATGGGATACTGAACTTCCATCCTTCGTTCTAGCCCTCAACTCTACCATAAACATTTCTACGGGTCATACCCCAGCTAAACTTTTTTTTTTGGTAGGGACTTGAATACCCCTCTTTCTCTTACCTGGGATTTACCTTCCCTTTTGGATACCCCCTATGATCGTCTCAACCATTCTCAGTTGTAACTTGCGTATCAAAAGCTCCTTCAGGCCAGGGAGGTACACAAAAAAGCTTGTAATTCTCGTGTCTCAACCCCTAAATTTAAGTTGTTTGATCTCGTTCTTCTCAAAAATCACCCGGTTAGTTCCGCAACCCAAAATCTTTCCGCTAAACTTTCTCCTCTTTGGCTGGGTCCTTTCCTTTCCTTCTCCGAATACTGCCCAGCTCCAGTCTCTTCAGTTCCCTATCGACATTAAAAAAGCTCATTTTTCCCTATTAAAACCAATCAATACATATTTTTTTTTCTCGTAGGGTGGGAGATGGGTATTGATCGGGTCTGCTGTCACTTTCCCTTTTTTCTTTCGCTCTCTTATTGGTTTGCTGTCCATCACTCTCTCCTCTTTTATTTTTTACTTTTGCTTTTGCTTCTGCTCACCCGGCCCTGCTCCCACTGCTTAACTCCATCATGCGTGATCCTCCCCCTCTTCTTGTAAAATTTTTCTTTATTATCCCCTTTTGGGATACATTTATTGATTAATATTACTATCTTGTATTGTAAACTCATCTTGCAGACCACCAAAAATCATGTTTTATTGTATACGATCCGCATTGTTCCCTTGCCTTAACCTTCTCTCCCCCCCCCTTTTTTCCTGTAATCCCCTTCTCTTTCAAGTTACTTATGTTTCCCTTTTGTTCCTTTTTTTGCTGCATCATCCTGCTTGTCCCTGAGATGGCGCCTCTTCGGGACTTCGTGGGATCTGCCTCATCTCCTGTCTTCACTTTTCGTCGCATCGGGCTTCTGCTTCATCTGCTGTCTTCATTTTCTTCACATCGTGGGATCTGCGCCGCCTTTCGTCTTCATCTGCGCCACATTGGACGAACTGTGCCACCCTCGTCACCATCTTCATGTCGACGTGCTGCCTCGTCACATCTTTGGCACCAATCCTTCGGATTTTTTCTGGGTGGTGGGAGTATGTTACATGCTCCCGATCCCAACCTTTCTCTTACCTTGTGCATACTTCATCGCTCCGTTCCTGTAGACATTATACTGCTTTACTTTGATTCCGTCTGCTTGCTAGTCTCCCTCACTACTGCTTGGGTTTTCGCCCCTCCTCGCGTCACATCGTGACGTCATCTGTCTCCAGTCCTTTCTAGGCCTGCCTTTCCCGGCCTATATAACTCGCCGCTTCCCTTCGACCGGCGATCAGGTGTGCTTCGCATATTGTAACTAAGCAGTGCGAGCTTGTGCTTTCCGCGCCGCTGGTCCGTGTTGGTTTTTAACCTGACTTCAATCTTCTTCTTCAGACCGGATGAGCAGACTTATTATTATTATGCTTTCATATTTGCCCTTTTCTTGCATCGATAGGCTCTGCGATTGTTTTGGATTCTGAACTTTAGTCCCTTCAGGACTCAACAAAAATTATGGTGCACTAAATCTCGCTTCTCTGACCTATTATCGGAATGTCAAGGAAAAGGAGTTGTGGATCGCCAACCTCATAAATGACCTGGAACTTTTTCGTGTGGTTAGTGAACGTCATTTTCCATCATTTTGAACTGGGATTTTGCAGCCTGATCCCTACCTATTTCTCCATCCTTTTTCTTTCGCGTCCTTATTTTTCTTTTACTGGTGTTTTCCCTCGTCCTTTCCTCCCTCCTTTCTTTCCATGTTACTTTATGAAGATCTTAAAAGCTAACCAATGGTAATATCGTGGTCTGCGAATCCGATAGTATACCTTCTCTTTACTTGTGAAACACTCTATCTTCTTTCCTATTTGAAGCAGTGTGTGTTTATTTGGGGGAATAAGACATTGTTTTACTTGGTCTCTTACTAGCTTAGGGAATGTTCCATTCTACTTGTGATAAAATTGATTACGCTTCCTAAAAACTTCTTCGTAGATCGAATTTGAATGACTTCAATTCACGTAAAATTCTACTGATATAGTCATTTTGTACCTTAACAAAGAAAATATTAATGATAACTTATGTTTGATCGTCTGTTGTTCCCATTTTTCCTGTACCTGTGTATACCAAAGATAATCTATTTTACTCACTCTTGTACGTTATCTCTTTTTGGTGCTACTATAATACAATCTGTTACTTGTTTCTTGTATCCCCTCCCATTTATCCTAGTGTACCTGCTAAAAGGCCCAAAATATAATTTCATACGTTACTGCGCTGACGTCTCGCGATATTACATTGTGGTTGCTTGATCAGGATAATCGGACGGAGTAGTTACCTCATACCTGCACTCTGCTTGGTCTGGTGTTCTATCACAGCACATCAGCGTATGGTTGATGGGAGTCATTTCCTCCCTCTTTTCTTAGGAATCATTATTATTATTATTACTCTGATTACCAACCAAAACGTAACAATAGGTTGAAGAGGCAACTGCATCAAGCTTCAGGTGCCATTGTAGTGAAGTTTGTACACCGTAGTGTCAAGAATGAACTCATTCAAAATCGCAGGGTTAGAAGGGATTTAAATGGGTCTCATCTCGGATTCTCTGAGTATGAGACGGTGTATATATATAAACCATACTTTGATGTCCCTACGAAGAAATGTCCTTGGACAAGCTCGAAAAATTAAGGAAGGAAATTATGATTTTCTATGGCGAGAGCATCGAGGTAACATTATACTCCAAAAAAAGAGGGTGATCAGCAGGTGAATGTGTAGCAAGTGTGTTTGCAGAAAAATGATTTTAATATTTACTGTAGGTAATAGGGTTAACAGTTTTATGTTAACAATGGTGAATCAGAATACTATATTCTGGAGATTATGGAAACATGGTTATAATCTCGTGTTGCTAACAGCGAACTATTTAGTAGGGATTTTAATGCCTATAGGAAGGATCGTAGCGATACAAAGACAGGACATTAGATTTTCGTGATACTGAAGCAGTTTGTGTAAAAATTATATTTAATGGTCACAGTTATATAATAATGTCAGTGTATTTTCCAACTGCAATCAAACTGGAAACATATGTGGACTTTTATAGATTGTTTGAAGTCAACAAGGACCTTTTAAATTTAGATCTTATTATAGCTGCTGACTTTAATTTGCCATTAATTACTGGTGAGCAAAGTAATCTTGTAAATTTTGGACCTGCATATAGATCCTTAGCTGAGTTTATATCATTCTATCAGTTGCATTAGGTCAATAATATGCATAATGCAAATGGAAATACACTTGATTATATTATTACAAATGTTAACACATTAACAGTGTATAGAGATGAGTGCCCCTTAGTTAAGGAGGATAGTTATCATCCTGCAATTGTAGTCACACTACTATTAAACAGAGAGCGTAGCCATGTTTCACAACAACCTAAACAATATAAGCAGACTTTAGAGGGGCTCATTTCTTTCAAATGTATAAAATGTTTGAGCAAATAAATTGGTCTAGGATTGTAGAATTTACAAACGCTGAACAGGCTGTTGAGTGTTTTTATGCTCAGGTTCACTCCGTATTTTGTGAAATGCAACCAATGAAGAATTTTACCACAAAAAATATCTTAAAGACATAATAAATAACATGAAACTGAAGGAAATCCATAGAAAGCAAGCGAAATGTTCAGAGTATAGTAGGGTAATATTTAGCCAGTTAAGGAGAGTAACGAAATATATGATCAATAAAGTGTATAAGAATTATATTTCTAGACTTGAAGAGTATATCAAAAGTGATGGCAATCAGTTCTCTTCCAACTCAAGTCTCTCTATGCTCCTCCCCTCCGCTCTTGTGGCTCCCATTCTGCTTCAAGCCGTTCTCACTCTGATAGTTGCACTCAAACCGCCAAGTTCGTTTCACATTGTGCAAGGTGAGTACTTTTTCCGCCAGCCTCGTTTCGTCATTTTACTTTTTCACACGTTAACTCAAACTCTCAGGTTCA
The DNA here is from genome assembly GCF_040414725.1 of Anabrus simplex. Lineage (NCBI taxonomy): Eukaryota > Metazoa > Arthropoda > Insecta > Orthoptera > Tettigoniidae > Anabrus > Anabrus simplex. Next base: position 83,909,685 of record NC_090274.1, on the reverse strand, counting down.
TTTTGGTTCCTATTGAATTGCTCCTTTGCATCACAGCAAGATTCAATATACCTCAAGATACATCCTACAGCTCTGACAACATTTAACCTTCGCTGTGGACTTTTGGAACAAAACTTCCCTCTGCGCTAATGTAGGTCCACATCTTCTAGAACCTAACAGAAAATCTGGACTTCGTTTATGTCCAACTTAACCATTTTAAATGTGCAACCCCGTCAACTAGTGCTGTTTAATTCTATTTCGAGATAATAGTTGACAATGACTATGTTTAAAAGCTTTTATTGTCACTATTTATATAATTTTGTCGCATACAACTGTCCATTTTATATGTATATTATTTTCATCCCATTTTTAGGCCACCATTTCATATTTCATCACAACGCATCAATCTGTTTTAGCAATATAATTTACACTTGTCTTGGCTTGGCTGATGATGATCCTTACGGGACCGAAACTAGTGCCTTATAATATGTAATGTTATTTAAACACTGCATGATTGATATGTATTGAGAAGGTGGAAATAATAAGTTTTTGTATTTACTTTACGTGTTACAAGATGAAGTGAGATATGAAATAATGAAAAAACTGCCGCAATACAATAATAATAATAATAATAATAATAATAATAATAATAATAATAATAATAATAATAATAATAACAATAATAACGGAAATCCCGTCAATATCGCACAAATAAAAAACTGAAAGACAAAATGAAGCAAAATAATTTAATAGTGACGAAAGCAGATAAGGGCAACACTACTGTCGTAATGGAAAAAAATGAATACATAACCAAAACCAAACAGTGTTTCCTAGATAGTACTTTTCAAATTAAATGTAAAGGCCCCACCACATCCAAAAAATCTGAAAATGTAATTGAAGAATACTCACCTTCTTTTAAATCAACACAAAATCGAAAAGTTAACTCTAATGAGCGCGAAACTACCGACCGCAAATGCTTTGCCGAAAATTCATAAAGTAAATGTACATACGACACCAATCATAAATTACATATCTAGCCCAACTTACAAATTGTCGCAGTATATTCATACATTCCTGAAGAAACATTACACATTTTTAGCCAAAAAACAATACAGAACTCTATAGAATTTTGCAACATTACCAAAAAACTAGAAATGAAGCCGTACCATAGTCTAGCATCATACGATGTAACCAACATGTATCCTAACATACTTACTCACAAAACAATAAAATTATTTGAAAATCATTTTTAAAAACCACAGAAACTTCAGCGTCCTCAAAATTGGAGTTTATGATTTTACTTGAATTCACCATCAACAATAATTATTACAAATTCCATACACTATTTTTTAACAACAACAACAACAACAAAGTCTTCCTATGGGATCTCCTGCTTCAGGTATACTAGCAGAAATCTACATTGACCATTTAGAGCACCAAGAGGTAAGCAAAACTGAGAACATCTTTTCCTGGTGCAGATTTGTAGATGACATTTTTGTTATTATAGACAATAGATTCACCAATGAGACAAATGTATTAGAACTACTAAATAAAATAGACCCACATATAAAATTCACAATAGAAAAAGTAAATGGCTGCACTTTGAATTATTTAGATACAGTATATCTGTCACTAGACAGCATGATCTCTGACATATCAAGCACATAGGAAACCCACACTAACCTCCAATACAATTAGAATAGATTCTATCCACCCTAACACCCACAAAAAACAGCCTATCACAGTATGGTACATAGATCATTCAATATAACTATTTCCCACGAAGAGCTGAAAAAAGAATTAAACACGATTTACAAAATAGCCCATCAAAATGGATTTAATAGAGAAATGGTCAATAAAATCAAAGAATAAATATCAACCCAAATGAAGACTAACAAGAGCTAATGACTCCAAGAAAGATTACGAACTTTACACATACAATAATACCCATGTTCATTCCATAACTAATATTTGTTTAAAATGCTATTTCAAATTAGCATATAAAACCATGCATAACAGTGCCAACATCAAATCAGTTAATGACAATAGTAGATAGAGTTGTTCAGGAGTGTATTGAATGAAATGCGACAATTGTGAGGGTAGATAAATTGGACGTACTGGAAGAAATTTCTTTATCTGTTACAATGAACACGTCATCGCCTTAAAACGTAATCACTTTTCATCTATAACTCAACATAACAAGGATTATAAGCATAATTTTACAAATATCAAAATCAAAATGCAGATTCTAAGTATGATCCCCAAGGACCCTCCACCTAATAAAACGGAAGAATTTTACATTAGTATAGATCAACAGGCAAACCCAAATATTAATTTAAATGAAATTAAAGATAGTTAATATCCTCTTTAATACAGTTATCCCAATTTTAAAAAACACCTATATAAAAATAGTTAAGAAACAGAATCCAATACATATCAAGGAACCTCCCAAAGACACGCCCAGCTCTACCTCACCTTCCCCAATCATTATCCCCTATTGCCCCTCCACTCCCCCTCTCCGCCACCACTACCTTACCTTCCCCAATCAATACCCCTCATGCCCCTTTGCTTCCCCTCTCCGTTACCGCAAGTACCATACCTAGATGTACACAGGGCAAAGCACAATGTGCTCCCTAACTGTACACATCGACCAGTCAACAGTACTATGTAAGTAAGCACTTATTCCACATGTTCAATAGACATTCTATTGACAAAACACTTATACTTCATTTTTCTCTGTTCTCGCAGATTACTAGCATGTCCAACAACACAGCTACAAGGAGGGAGCATCTGCACTTATTCAATACCTTATAACGAGATTAGTAAAAAGGAAATTAATGACACACCACAATATTTCAATGTAAATCATCCAACATTCTCAACTGTATGAACGCACAACATAAACAATTCACATCACTGAATATTCTAGAATGCTTGGTACAAACATACCTGAGAATGTACACAATGCTTTACCAACATTAATATAACTCCAAAGTGTACCACAAGAATACTGTGACATTTTATGTTATAAAACATTGTATTTTAATGTGCTGTGTGCTACTAGTTTTTATCATATCCATATCTTGGAATATTCTGGAATGCTTGGTACAAACATAACCAAGCACATATGCAACGATTTACTAACATAAATTAAACTCCAAAGTGTACCTCAAGAATGCTATAAACATTGTAAGTGTAAAAATTGTATTTTAACAAATTATCTGTTACTCACTAACAGTACACCAGAATTTTAAGTAACGTATGCATGTCATAAAATATCAATGCTTGTTTTTTAAACCAGAGGACAGATAATATTTTAATATTATCACTCATATCATGTGACTTCCTTCATTAGGTATGGGTAGTAATGTTTGCAAATTATACGTTATGTTTCCTTTGGATCTCATGACCAGCTGAGGATGACCTCTTTGAAGGTCGAACCCGGTACTGCATAGTAATAAGATATAATAAAGTATTGATTAGGTGGATAGTACACTTCCTTTGTAACTGTGAATACAAGTATCAATACGCACATGAAAATGATAGATTATAATATAAAATTCTGCCTTTGTTTCCAACCCTTCAAAGCGCACACGGTTGAATTCGGATTTCATGGCAACAAGTGTTCCTCCACCTGGGGTTTCCTAAATACTGTGTACGACTGAGGCATCACTTCTTTGTCATAGATTGACAAATTTAGCCAGGATTCACTAACATACACAACCGGTGGGTCTAAAGCAGGAAGAGTGGCCAGAACTGCCTGTCTACACTTCACATATTTCAGGCTGTGAGCACTAAATCAAAACACAGTAACTGTCCTGTTATGTGCAGTCCAATATTCAGAGTTGCTAACATCATTATTTACACTGCCTGATGTAATGTTAAAAAATGATTCTGCGATTGATGAGAACTACATTTCCAAAATGACCATGTCTTTACACCTGAGTTAATTTTCTACACTTGAGATGTATTAATCATTGCACATGTCCTCCAGACTAGTGAGTGAAAAAATGTAGATGTCACAAATAGCTGATTCACATGATGTTTAGAATGACTCGTTACACAGGAATTTGAATGCGACTTTTGTGTTTGGTACTGGGTTCAATTCCACATCTCCATTACGACCAACTGAATACATCACAAAATGGGGAAATGATACGGGCAGTTTGGCAACTTTGCTCCCTTCGGTAACCCTCAAACCCCCCAGACGTCCAATAACCATTCCTACGGCGGACTGTACACCTTCACGTCTACACCATGCCCAAGAATTAATCTCACAATTAGATACTACTAATAAGCACTTATTAATTTCTAAATCTGTGTACAATTCTCTGTTTGTCAAGGAGTACCTTCATACTACTTTTGCAGATGTTATTACACTTTATACAATTAAAAGCATGACACAAACTCGACAACTCGTATCACTACGGAGCTGCTTGCCACCACCTTGAACTATTTTCTGGTTATTTTAAAGTGATGAGCTGCAGATTTAAGTATTCAAGAATTGCGTTTTTGCTAAACTAAACATGTGAATCCTTCCCTTTCATTCAACACAGCCAGACAAGAGGCAGTGTCACCAACATACCTATTCCAGAACATACTTTCCACCTGCCTGAACAATGAGGATGCCGAGGCCAACCTCTCAATCTGAATCAACCCCACTTTTGCCTTTGTTTACTCACTTAATTTCACTATACCATGATGCATTTCTAAAATAGGTTGCTTACCTGTTACTCATGACCATATTTCAGTTTTATTGATTTAATAGTTCTTGAAATATTGTGATGAGTGAGTGAGTGAGTGGTGCTTTGCATTTCTACCATACATTGCCCATGATTGTGCAGAAATCAGCTACTACTTACACTGTCAGATGTAAGAACAAAGACTGTGAAAGAGCAACAGGAGGCCAAGTTAAATGTTGGAGATCAATAAAAACTTGACATTTAGACACTTTCATATCTCCAAACTGCATGGAGCACTGTTTAGAATGAGGTGATAGAGGTGAAGAAGAACAAACAAAATACAGATTATGGAATATAACACACCAGCCACTGTGGATCATTGCTGGATTTTCAGCCACTGGATCCCAAGATCAAATTTTCAAAGGTCAGACTAAATTCTGAGTCTGGAAAGCAAATTGAGTACATCAGAACATGGTCATCCAACTGCTAATAATTAGGTCTTGAAATATAAGAAAGATTCCAGGCAGGTTTTCGATGTCATTCTTCCACCTGCAACTACATTTAAAAATATGTACCTAATAACACCAAGATAAATATCTACTATGCCATCATACGAGCCATTATATGTAATGGCTTTGAAACTTAACAAGCCACAGAAGGCGACAGTAAATATATCAATATCACAGAAAGAAGGTATATGCGAAGTGTCACTAATGAAGGACATAGGGATATCGAAAGAAGAATCATAAAGATGTACAGAGGTATGAAAGGAGACAGAATACAGTATCTAACACACAGAAGGTTGATTCTCTAGACTGGTCATGTTCCAAGAATGGCCAACAGCAAAGTCATGGTCAACCAGACATCCCAAGAACACCTATTACAATATGGAGAAAAGAACTGGGATGGTAATATTAATAATCATTGTACTGGCTCAGACACTGAGTGGTGCCAACTAGGCGGCCTGCTGATCACTAGATACCACAGGCTGACTTATTTTAATTTTGTGGAATATTCTCACGAGCCATGATCAAACCAACAAATTTGGACCATGAGTGAAGTAGAGGAGACAGAATTAGAGAATGATCTGGATGGACCTGGGCTCGCCTTGACGCAAGATATTCGGATATCAAGGACTTCACTCCACCTTTTGTCTGCAGAGGGAGCTACTGAACATATCAATAGCAAAATCTATACTGTCGAGGGTAAGGGGTGTAAAATCTAATTAAGATAAATAGTACTTACTTGTCTTCTTCTTTGAAACAAGCGACCAACTGACCTACTGTGTGTTCATCTACAGTTATTTCATTCTTAATATTGCTGGAAGGCTGTAAGGAATAAATATGCAAAACAAAGTAAGAAATGTTGAGTAAAGAGATAACTAGAGTAAAAGTTTATAAACAGACATGACATAGCTGACAAAATAAACTGCATAGTTGCACAATAAAAATATCAATTTATTCTTCCAATGTAAAAAGGAAACAAGCAAACAAGTGTCAAGTCAAAATTATATGAAGAATAGGAGCAAGAAAAGGAACTCGTAATAAGGTAAAGAGGACAGCACTGGAAGAGGGAGCAAAAGAAGAAGAAAAACCTGAAGGACAACAATAATCTCAGCAATTTTTTTCTTCTCTACCTACAACTTCCCGTCATACTGCTCATCCTATTATGTGTTCTTAAATAACTGGTCACTTGTTTGTTTCTTGTGTTCCCACAGATGACTGATTGTCAGATAACAACCTTTGGATTTTAACATGAGAAAGGTCAATATCTTGCATACCATGTTCAAGTTTGTGCAACAAATAGTCAGTTGTTGGACTTTTCATTGACTCTAGACAATCTGAAGGCTTTATTAATATAGACTTACAATATTAAGTTTAGATTTTAAAGGACAATGCTGGCCGTGTTTTCTATGGATAGCAAGTACACCGCATTCCCGGAAGCCCCAGAATTGATTCTCAGACAAGTCAGAGATTATTATCAGACTCTGATGGCTAGTTGCTGGTCCAGTCAGGCTGTATGAGAACAAAGAAGTTGTTAATTGATAGAGAGGTAGAGTCTTTAGTCTAACAAGCCAAGAATAATGGCCAAGAAAATTTGTTTTGCTCACCACACACCAACTTATAAACTGTAAGTCAGCAGGCTGAGCAGGGGTCGCTTGACAGGGTAATGCTCATCAGAGCTGTAGAGCCACAGGTTTTGGTTTGGTCTTAAAAGGACTCTATTAAGAGAGTTTAAAATAACCTAATATGTTTTATAAAAATGAACAGAACAGCCTAATCTTTTTTTTTTAATAATCATTCAACTGAAGTAGTCTAAACTTGACTTTGTATGCAATGTTCGATTAATATTATCTCTCGGGTTTTTTGAGGGAGAGAAACCTTACACTTTGCTTCCTCACAAGTGAACCTTCCACAGTTCTAACAAAGGTGAAAGGATTCAATTTAGTTAAATGTCATTGATTATTTCATCAATAGAGCAATATTCAAATGAATTCATCAATCTAAACCTTACTAATGACAGTTGAAGGATCATAATTAATGCTGTATATTTTGAAACTAACAACAAGCAAAAGAGAAGTAACTCCCAATTTTCTGTGTAGCAAATGTTGCAAAAATATCGAGAAACCAAACCACATGGGTTACACTTCCCTGGAAACTATCAAGGCACAATTATTCTCAGATGAGTCTCTTCAAGATCAGCTGCATCTATGGATATGCTATGAAGCACATGTAAAACCATATTAACTTCAATGTAAAATGTTATACCGGAAAGGCAAACCCATTTGTTCACAACAAAAAAGCTTTAAACAACAATCTATATTAACTTCATGAGAAGAAACATGCTGGAAAAAGGCAATTCTCCAGATATATCTGTACCGGGCGGTACACCTCCGCGCAGCTAATTCAAATATTGCGCCAGTTGAAACTCCTCTACTGGAGGAAGCCTGAACTTTAACCACCATGTTAATTCTAAAGTTTCTCAGAAGATGTCACTACTGTAAATTTTGAAGAGTTCTAAACTGTGTCTTTTTTTATTTATATTTGTTTTCTCTGTAGTGAGAAGTGTGAACATTCTCTTCTAGATGGCACTACTGAAGAACTACAATTGTGCACCCTGGTGCGAAGTGAAGGAACTGTTTTTTTTGAGAAATTTTGTGTTCATAAGTTTGTTCTTTGTTAAATTTCTTTCAGTCATTTTTTGGGTTGGCAGTATAACCCTTCTCTTTCCGCTTGTTTTGAATTTAGCCAATCCCAAATTTCTTTAATTAATTTTTGACCAATAATGTGTGTCTTCTCCGATGTGGATGTGTTGCTTGATCCTAACCAATAAAGTTGAGGGGGGCGTGGGTTCGCATTAATGAAACGTCTCGAATTTTCCGCAAGGATATATAAACTGCTGATTTTCTTGTCTCCTGGCCACTTCAGTAACATCTTTCTTAGTGTGATTATGTAGCAGGGGTGGGAAGCGCCTCTTTCTTCAGGCGGCAGTTCATCCATCAGGTAATGGCCTTTTAACAACGTCTTCGCTTGCTAGCTCAGAAGTTTAACCCTCGGGGCAGGTTCGAAACTTTTATCATGTAACCTTCCTTTAAAATGTAAAAGCCACTTGGTATAATATTCCGTCTCTTTAACTATAAATTGTGATAGAGAGTGCTAAACCCTCTCGAGCTCCCACTCCTATTGTTTTGAGGTGACCTTGTTTTCACAACCGTTTCTTCCTTTCTTATTGTAATTAGTCTTCTCATACAAGTCACCTCTTTAGTATGGGATTAGCCCTTGTGTATGCGGCCTAGAGCCAAATAGGTTTTAGGAAAGGTGTATTAGAAGTGCAAGTTAAGCCTCCACTCAAATTGGTATTTTGGGGCCATGTAATTGAACTGTTTCTTTATTGAATAGGCTTCAGTAGGTTGGGTATCATTACCTCTGTTCTTGTGTGCCCGAAGGGCAGCTTGAAAGTGGAGTTTGGAGTGGCCTTTGAATTGGCTTAAACTTTGAGAGCGGGTTGCTCTTTCTTAAATTTGGCTTTTGTGCCTCGAGCAGGCTTAACTGGTAATTGGGAGCTACTGCTCCTTGGCATGATTGGGGTCCTGCCCCTTTGTTGAACCTTGTTCATTAGTAAAGTTGGGCTCATTGCCCAGGGATTGTGAATCTGGGGCTCGAAGCCCAAAATACATTAATAAACTGTAATTGTACATTCTTATCTCGTTGATATATAACTGAGTTCCTGTTGTACTTGTTATTTCTTGATCTCGAAAAGAAAATGTAACCTTTGTTAAATTTTAAATTAACTTTAATTTCGTAAGTTGAGACCTATTCATCCCAGCACCTTCTTTCACCTCTGCTGTTCCACAGGAACCCCGGAACAATATCCATAATATATTTTCAATGGACTGGTCATATGAAGATTAAGTAGGCAACAGGTGAATGAAAACAGAAATGACGTACAATTAGCTCTAGAAAATGAAAGCGAACTGGAGTACGGGAGATAAGATGGTTGGAACTTTAAGATTGACAACAGTGCTGATGAGACGCCATGCAATGGAATCTAATAAAGTCACTGACAGCACACGTTAGTTGTATACCTACCTTACCTCACATCACACGCATGCAAACTGGCATAATGAACACAGCCTAGGGTGAGCTGGCAAGAAGCTTGCAGAGAAACTGCATAGCCTTACGGGCAGTGGCACGGTTGGTAAAAGTCTTTAACAAGGGACACCAATAAGTGGCAGATGTGTGTCAGCTAGGTCATCCTAGTGTCAGTGAAGCAGAAGTGCATATTCTTGCCATGTTAATGGACACTAGACGATGTCATATGATATGTGAGCTGGCTCAAGACACCGGGTTAGCGAATACGACTGTGCTTCATAATAGAACGGAAATGCAGAAATTATTACAATACGATGCTGCTCGTAACCATTTGGAGTACTGTAAGTACAAAGAAGAGGTGTTCTTATGCAATATCATTTTGCTGGATGAGTCATGGGCTAAATTGTATGAGCCACAACTTGAAATCCTGATCGAAATAATGGCATCATTACGGGAAAGCACAAAGATTGGGAGTTTGTGAGAACCCCAGCCATGTGAAAGTTATTCTTATAATCATGTATGACTGTGATGGTTTTATCCTAATCCACTATGTTCCTCCACAGTACACCGTCAATGCATATTACTCAACATTTTCCATGACAACGCACGGCTGCACAGTGTACAAGGCTGGCTGATTTGTTAGGTCGATGGGGATGGGAATTGCTGTACCGTATACTATAGTCCACAGACTTAATCCATTGTGACTTTGACTTGATTCACAAGATGAAGGAACCACTTCGGGGTCTTCGCTCCAGAACTGTTCCAGAGATTGGTCAGGCAGTAAACTGCTCCATTCGAACTATCAACATAACAGGCGCTGCAATAAATATCCTATGATGTCCACTTCGTTGGTAGCAAGATGCACACAATGCTGGCGACTACTCTGAAGGACGGTAAAACATGGTATAACATTCATATCTTTTCTATGAGTCGTAATTGAATATTTGCTACTATTAACGTTCCAACCCAATAAGTTTCTCTTTACAACTTGCTTCATGGTGCTCCAGCACAGATAGGTCTTATGGCAGTGATGGGGTGGGAAAGGGCTAGGAGTGGGAAGGAAGCAACCTTGGCATTAACTCATATGCGCCGACTTACAGAACCGTTTCTTACGCCGCCAATTTGAACTGAACACCGACATACAGAACTGTTCCTTACCAACCTATAAACGTTTGGAGTTTTAGTTACTAGAAAGTAATAAGTCTTGTGCTGCATGCACATTACTCTTTGAAGTTCAGTTAAACTTCTACACTAGTGTTCAAATGATAAGCATAATCAATAATCAAGGCCATAACACCTGATAGGAATGTCAGACGGATTGCTGAACAAACGGAAGCTGAATCACACACTATGTCACAAAAATTATCCAAAAAAAATTCTAAAAGATTCTGATAGTTAAGGTACATTATTGCCAACAACTAACAAAAATTGGCAACGTCTTCCACAACAAAATATGCTGTTAATAGGATGTATGGTTACACCACATGGCCACACATGCTTCGCAGCTATGTGGCATGCTCTCTAACAGATGGTACAAGAGCTCTTGTGGAAGTCAGACCCATTCCTCCGAAAGGACAATGCGAAGGTCTTGGAGATTCCTTGGTAGAGGCTGACAGGATGCAATTCACCTCCCCAGTGCATCCCAGGCATGTTCTATACATTTCAGATCCGCAGTCCTCGCTGGCCAGTCCATGCGATGAATGTCTCCCCGAGCCACAACTTCATCCATCAGAGCAGCGCGGTGCGGTCCGGCATTATGATCCATTAAGAGGACGTCTGGAACAATTGCACGTCTGAAGAGTTGAACAAGTGGTCTCAGTACCTCATCTCTGTCTCTCCTAGAGCTAATGGTGTTCCTCGGACCACCCATGAAGATGTGCAGGTCCGTAGGGCCATTCAACTTGATACCGCCCCACACCATGACGCACCCACCACCATACTGGTCCTGTTCCACGATTTTCCTGTAGTTGTATCGGCTACCAGGTTCTCTCCAGATTAATGTGCAATGGGAACCGTTCTGCAAACTGAAGTGGGATTCATCCGTGAAGAGAACATGCCTCCATTCATTCATGGTCCAGTTTTGATGTTGACGGCTCAACAGTAAATGGGCCCATCTCTGTGCTGGAGTGAGTGGGACGCACACCGCTGGACGCCGGACAAAGAGCCCTGCTGTTCTGAGCCTCCGGTACACAGTTTACCGGGAAATGGCAACAACTGAGACAGCTCAAAGCTCCGCTGACAATTGTCTTGCAGATGCATTCCGATTTCGTTGGGCAGTTAAGCCAGGATATCGGTCCCGCTCTGGGGTGGTTACCCTTGGTTGACCTGGTACTGGCCTACAACTAACATCTCCTGTGTCTCGAAATCGTCTCCAAAGCCTGCAAATGACACTTTGTGGCACATTCAAGAAAACGGCGACTTCAGTCTGTGTCTGGCCTGCTTCTAGGCGGGCGAGTATTCTACCCTGCAACACGGGATCCAAATGGTGTCACTGTGCCATTATGTTGTCACGTTCACAACGAGACTACACTCGGAACACTATAACAGGGCAAACACGACTGAGGGAGTATGGGGCACAGGCACTGGCTGTGTTTATCTTGCGGTTACGCCGCTAGTCAAAGCCGGGAACACTCCTTTCCTATAGAGAGCGAACACGTAAGATTGGTAGGTGCATATCACAGAGATAAGGTTTTTAAGGTTCAAGCTTTCCAATGCAAATTACGAGTTGTATAAGCTATTATTTACAACATTTATTTAATAATGGTACTTGTTTCAACTTTTAAAAGTCATCATCAGTCATGAAATACATTAGTCACACAACTGAGAAAGGACAAGATAATACATGACGTTATGATACATAAATACATTCATAGTTTTTTAACAATAAAAGATTTAAACGTTTTGACAAGTTATAAACGTATGAAAATTTATTATTTACACTGTGTGCTGAATAAAATAGTCAAGAACTTATAGCTATCAATTGATACACTCTTCTTGTTGATCTGTTAATGTGCTAATACTCAAATCATCACATGTCATATTTACGGTTGCATTTGAATCTTTTGCGATAATTTGTCCGTCCTTTAAGACAATTGTTATTCAAATGTTGTCAAAGTGAAAACATAATTTTAGTTGATAACACCTTGTTCATGTAAACAACTTGAAGAAATATGCTTTAGTTTATCTCATTACACTCGTCTCGAAAGCCTCGTTGTGTTCATTAAAATTATACAATGATCTATTAATAAAATTATAAACTAAGAAATTATGAATTGTAATTGATTGCCTTTCCGTCTTCTCTTCTGATGTAAAACAGGCGAACTAAAATTACCCAGTTGAATCTTAAGGATTACAATCAGCCTGAAACGAAATCAAAACAAAGGAATTGTAATTATTAAAATATAATGGGCCTGGACAAGCTAAAGTGTGTGTAATATATGGTATATGTGGCTCACCTTAAATAGTGTGTTGAGAAACTACAGTTTGTGAGAAGGTACAAACTAATACTGACGGGTGGAGTGTAGGGAGGTAAGTAATATCTGGTTGGGATGAGGGGGAGGGGGAAGAGTGGGTTGGGGAGGAGAGGATAGGAGGAGGGGTTTAAGGTGGGTCCTGTGAACAGTGTGGTAGGGGTTTGTAACGTGATAGGGTATTGTGTATCGCGCTAAATATTGACCGTCTATTCGGAAGATCAACACATCTAAAGACTTTAATTCGAAAATCAAAGAGAATATTAGTCTTCCTGAGATTTCGTTCATGTTCGAATTGGAGTTAAAGAACTGTTCCAAGTGAATGAAGCATTCCTGAGTAACGTCGAGAACAGGGCCTTTGTTTACATTCATAAGAGCCTCTACCCTCTTTTATGTTAGTGAAGGTATGCTTGAAATCTTGAATGTGTTGTCCGACTGCCGAGTATCTATTGTTTTATGCCATTTACATGCTCCATGTATCTGATTTTGAAGCTCCTCCCGATCTGTCCGATATACGAGGACTCACAGTTTTGACTCTGGAATCTGTAGACACCTGATTTTTGATAAATATCAGTTTTATTAATTGAGCTGGTATTATATATGGTGCCCATATTTCTGTTACCAGTTCGAGATGCAATTTTAGTGTTACGTTTCTCCAAATATTTGTAATGCTGTAAATATCTTCATTGAAATTAAAGGTTGAATAATGATCAGGTTTAGTTTTCTCTATAGTTAAAGTTGAATTTAAGCGATATTTGCGTTTATTGATATTTCGCTCTATAAATGCAGTATCATACCCGTTATATTTAGCCTTAGGTGAACTGTATTTAGTTCTTTATTTAAATTTTCTTTATTTAGCGGTATACTGAATGCCCGGTCTACCATACTGCGGTAGGTAGCACATTTGTGTGCTTTGGGATGGAAAAAAAATTATTTCTTGATGGTAGTAGCTGTCTGTGTCGTTTTCCTGTAAATCATGTATTCTATAGAAGAAAGAAGTCTGTTTAACGTGAGATCTAGAAAATTTATGCTTCCATTTGACTCAGATTCCAGAGTAAACTTTATCTGCGCATCAATATTGTTTAAATTGTTAAGGGTGGAGAGTATCATCTATAAGGCTGGCCCAAAATTCACTAATGTTATTAATTGTCGTATGCTCTAAATAGTCAATGTATATTTCCACTAATTTCCCTGAGGCCGACAACCCCATAGCCAAACCATCCTGCTGATATATGCAATTATTAAAACAGAAGAAATTATTTCTAACTGCTAGATTCAAAATTTCCATGAAATCTTGGACTTCGAATTTACTGAAGTTACTATATTTATTTAAATTATGTTGGATAATAGGAAAACATTTCTTAGTATTGATACTCGAATACAAATTTGTTATTTCGAAATAATGCAACGCGTGGAAAGGCTGTATTTCAAAACTATCGAGTTTTTTAATTAACTCAATGGTATTTTTCACAGACTTATTTGACAGAAAATTGTAATTCTTTCCTAGAAATTTCTGGATAAACTGTGTTAATTTATACAATGGGCTTGGCCTATAAGTGGTGATGGGGCGTAGGGGGACGCCGGCCTTATGGATCTTAGGTAAAGCTTTCGCTACTGGGAGTCCGGGGTTCATAGTTATTACTTTGTCTTCTCTTGTATGGTAAATAAAAATGACGTATTTTTATGGCAGATTTTAAATAACGTTGTATCTGTTGGGTCGGATCCTTTTTAGTCACCGTAAAAGAGCTCTTCTTGAAAAATTCTTCGGTTTCTTCGGTGTAATCTGTTTCTTCCATTATTACTGTCGTGTTGAATTTATCTGCCTTGGTGATAATGAGGTTCTTATCTTTAATTTTGTTTTTGAGGTTTATTACCTGTTCCCGATCTACAAAATGTTCCTGGTTTCTATTGTTACTAGTAGGTAATGTTGTTCTTTTTGATAGGCCTACATGGATTTTGTTCAGTTTTCTCCTAATATCCAATCTGACCTCAAATTTCATTTCCGGGGGAATTTTATGAACAGCTACTTCCGACTCTACAATCATTTTGGTAGTGGCATTGATTATATACGTGTTCAGCAAATTGTGTTTCGGACCTTTTTCTAGTATCTTGCTTTCCGACTCTGTTAGTTCTGTTTTTGACAAATTTGTAACGGGAGGGTGAAATTTCTCAATCAAATTGTTTAAATGGTTATGATTTTCTGTTTTCGCATTAGCCTAAAGTGTGTTGAGCTTTTTGTCTAATAGGAGCTGTTTTTGGGCTAATCCATTCTGTTTATAAATTATATTATTAAAGGGGAAATAATAATTGTTTCACACGAATTTTAATATCATAATGAATTCACCAACTTCTAATTTACTAAGGCCACTGTGTCTACAAAAATTGTCATAAATAATATTAACAGTTTTTTCTGTCGGAATATTCGGGTACATATTTACTACATCAAACGAACACAAAACCTGATTTGGACGCAAGCTAAATTTATTCAAAATGTCACACAAATCAATGGAGTTTCTTAGGCGTTGATTATGATTAAAAGTGCAATGCTTTTTCAAAAAGTTATGGATATATTTGGAGACTTTAAACGTGGGAATATTTCGGTAATTGATTATCGGGCATACCGGAAGATCTTTTTTATGAACTTTGAGCAATGCCCTAGCTACTGGGATCTTAGGGTTCATACTGATAAGTTTTTGTTGTTCTTGTTCGCTAGGATGCGTTGTACTTTTGTTAATGAGTCTTTATAGTTGTTATAGTTGTTATTATTAAAAAATATTCAGTTTTTTATATATGTATTCGTATCTATCAAAACAATTGTTGTCTTCTATTTTCATTTTTCATGTCCTGTATGACTAAAAAGGACTCGATCCAACAAGGTACGTCTCCTAAAATCAACCCTAAAAGTACGTCATTTTTATTTACAGAACAAGAGAAGACAAAACTAATAACCATGAACCCCGGACTGCCGGTAGCGACAGGTTTACTAAGATCCATAAGGCCGGAGTCCCCATATGCCCCATCACCAATTATAGGCCAAGCCCATTGTATAAATTAACACAATATATCCAGAAATTTCTAAGAAAGAATTATAACTTTCTGTTGAATAAGTTTGTGTAAAATACCATTGAGTTAATTAGAAAACTAGATAGCTTTGCAATACAGCCTTTCCACTCGTTGCATTTTTTCGACATAACAAATATACATCCACGTATCAATACTGAGGAACGTTTTCCTATTATCCATAATCATTTAAATAAATATAATAACCTCAGTAAATTCGATATCCAGGATTTCATGAAAATTTCGAAACTAGTAATTAAAAATACTTTCTTCCGTTTTAATAATTGCATATATCAGCAGGATGGCTTGGCTATGGAATCGACGGGCTCAGGGATATTAGCGGAAATACACATAGACTATTTAGAGCATACGGCAATTAATAACGATAGTGACTTTGGGAACATAAAATTTTGGGCCAGGTTTATAAATGACATTCTCGTTATCCTTGATGAAAGTATTACTAATGCAGGCTCCACCCTTAACAATTTAAACAATATTGATCCGCAGATAAAGTTCACTCTGGAATCTGAGTCAAATGGAGCATACATTCTAGATCTCACGTTAAAGATACATCCTTCTTCTATAGAATACAGTATTTACAGGAAGCCGACACAGACAGCTAGTGCCATCAAGAAAGGTTTTTTCAATCCCAAAGCATACAAATGAGCTACCTACACCAGTATGGTAGACTAGACATTCAGTATACTGCTAAATAAGGAAAATTTAAATAAAGAATAAAAAACAGTTCGCTCCATACGTAAATATAACGGGTATGGTGATGAATTTATAGAGCGCAATATCAATAAATGCAGATATCAATTAAATTCAACTTTTACTATATAGAAAATTAAACCTGATCATTATTCAACCTTTACTTTCAGTGAAGATATTTACAGTATTACAAATATTTTGAAGAAACATAACACAAAAAACCGTATATCGAACTGATAATAGAAATATGGACAACACATATAATACCAGCTCAATTAATAAAACTGACGTACATCAAAAATCAGGTGTCAACAGATTCCAATGTCAAAACTGCGAGTCCTCGTATATCAGACAGACCGGGAAGAGCTTCAAAATCAGATACATGGAGCATGTAAATGCCGTAAACCAAAATAGATTCTCGGAAGTCGGACAACACATTCAAGATTTCAAGGATAAATTCAGTAAAATAAAACAGAAGTTAGACGTTATTATGAATGTAAACAAAGGCCCTGTTCTCGACGTCACAGAGGAATGCTTCATTTACTTGGATCAGTTCTCTAACTCCAATTCGAACATGAACGAAATCTCAGAAAAAACTAACATTGTCCTTGATTTTCGAATTATAGTCTTTAGATGTGTCGATCTTCCAAATAGATGGTCAATATACCCTATCAAGTTACAAACCCCTACCACACTGTTCACAGGACCCGCCTTAAACCCCTCCTCCTATCCTCTCCTCCCCACCGGATATAACCTACCTCACTCCACTCCACCCGTCAGTATTAGTCCGTACCTTCTCACAAACTGTAGTTACCGTACTGAACACGCTGTCCAAGGTGAGCCACATATACCATATATTACTCACGCTTAAACTTGGCCAGACCTATTATATTTTAATACTTATAATTCCTTTGTTTTGATTTCGTTTCAGGGTGATTCAAATCCTTCCGATTGAACTGGGAAATTTTAGTTCACCTGTATTGCATCAGAAGAGAAGCAGAAGGACAACCAATTACCATTAACTGTTTCTTACTTTTTTTAAATACATCATTGTATAATTTCAACGAGCATAACAAACCTTTTGAGACGAGTGTAATGAGATATACTAACGCATATTTCTACAAGTTGTTTACATGAACAAGGTGTTATCAACTATAATTACGTTTTCACTTTGACAACATTTGAATAAGAATTGTCTTAAAGGATGGACAAATTATGGCCAAAGTTCAAATGCAACCATAAATATGACATGTGATGATTTGAGAATTAACACATAAACAGACCAACAAAAACAGTGTATCAAGTGATTGTTTTAAGTTTTTAATATTTTACTCAGCACACAGTGTAAATAGGTGTTTCAAAGGACTTTTATACGTCGATAACATGTCAAAACTTTTATTGTTAAAAAACTTATGTATGTATTTATGTATCATAACGTCAATTTTAATTATCATGTCCTCTCTCCAAATGACCTTTTAGGGTTGATGATGACATGTAAATGTCGAAACCAGTACGATTATTAAATGAATGTTGTAAATAATATCTTATACAACTCGTAATTTGTATTGAAATGGTTGAACCTTAAAAAACTTATCTCTGTGATCCCAGTTCAATATGGGAACAAAAAATGTTTATATCATTGAATAGGTGCATATGTCGTGCGATTTGCGGTCTGTTTCCTGTTGCCCTGCTTACTTGTAACTTATGCTTAACTTTTGGACACTAGTGTAAATGGAGTCCACCCTTCCCAGACCACAGAATACTATATAGAAAACAAAATGCTATCTGCTTGCGCTTGTTAGTAAACAAACATTATGTAGATACCTTCAAGAGGTTAGAAAATTATAATGAGAATGATTTTTGTTGATGATGCTTGTTGTTTTAAGGGGCCTAACATCGCAGGTTATCGCCCCAGAATGATTTTTCTTCAGGAGACCGTGCTATTTCTTACACTAATAATGTTAGTGTTAGGGAAAATTATTTTAGCGATGACGACAGCATGGATGATGTAAACGAAGACTGAGGTGGCGTGACTGCTTTACGAGATGGATCGTTCACATGGAATTTGTCAAACATTTCCAATACACTGTAAACAATTCCATTCACAGGTGTTTCTGGTATCAGTGCCATTGTTTTGAGAAGACTGCATTGGACGTGCGTTCAGAATTTCTTTGGGATGAGCTCTGGGAAATGATTGCGATAGGAACCAATGAATATGCTGCTTTCCAGGCGAATAATTTGATGAGAAAAAATCTGAAATGTGACAATAAATGGTATCCTTGCACGGTTGAAGAGATAAAAGCGTATTAATTTCTGATGATTCTCATGAGTCGGGTAGGAAAACCTAAACTCAAGTTGTACTGGTCTAACTTGAAGTTTCAGAAAGGAAACTATTTTCAGAGACTGACATTGCAAATATTCTCTCAAATTTCACAATTTCTGCACTTCCCTGGTGACATGTTTACAGATCCAAATGACTGTCTAATAAAAATCAGACCAGTTATTTCATATTTGCAAACAAATTTTCAGAATATCTACAATCTTGACAGAGATATACGTATTGATTACAGTGTTATGAAATTTCTAGGTGTATTCCCATTTGTGCAAAATATTCCTTCCAAAAAAGCCAGGTTTGTTATTAAAATTTATAAACTCTGTGAAAGTGCTTCTGGATACTGTTCCCAGTTCAAAATTTATACTATCGTCGCCATAAGACCTATCTCTGTCGATGCGACGTAAAGCAACTACGAAAAAAATATTTTATACTAGACAGGCAAACAAGGTGTTATTCCGGTAATGAAAGAAGCAGTGTTGGAACTAATGGAAGCAAACTTGAACCAAGGTCATATATTATATCTTGATAAGTGGTATGTTTCTCCTGAACTTTTTCGCACCTTGTTGGAGAATAGAACTCATGCTGTGGATGCCTATATGCTGTAACGGGAAGAACGTGCCTCCAGAGTTCCACACAATAAAATTGACGAAATGTGAGGCTATTAGTATGACAGCTAATAATATTCTCGCCATTATATGGAAAATTCTAAGTTCCCATTAAGGGAATTAGATATTTTTCACCAATAGAGCTTGTCAAAAAGAGATGAGATGTAAGGCTTTTCAGGCGTTTGCTCCATTGTGGAGATTCGTCTCTCGTACGCAGTTATCAGACTGTGCCTCTTATAATGGCCTTCTGATAAGTTCACCTGCATACACATCAGCGTCAGTGGGTAGGGTGTGACACATCACGCTCTGATGAGTCTAGTGTCAGACCTAAGATGAAACGCTGGTTAACAGAGCAAACGCCTGAAAACCCTTACATCTGATAAAATAGAAAGACAAAAACGATGTGCATTTACTTTCAACTGTTGATGAGGACTTGGACTTTGATGTGAAAATTCAAAGAAAATGAGGTGGAGGACAGGAAGTAGTGAAAAATCCCAAGGGTATTGGAAGATACAACAGGAAAATGAATGCACTATATCGTCAAGACCAAGTCCTTGCATGTTTCTCCATAACGCGATGGACTATCAAGGGTTATAAAAAGATAATGCTGTATCTCTTTGATATGCATATCTTCAATTCATTCATACATTGTGATCATGAAGGTTACTGGCAGGTGACTGCATTATACAGAATTTCTCACAGCATTTGCCGAGCGATTGTTGCAGAGTGCTGCTCTCCTGCCTAGCACAACACAACGAAGAATGCCCAGTCAACACAGACACATGCGGCTTCAGGCAAATGTATGGGGACATTTTCCAGCGCCTATTCCTCCAACAGAAAGGAAAAAACATCCTTCTAGGCCCTGCAAAGTATGCAAGAGCCATAAAGTAAGGTCCAAAGTGAGGTGCCTATGTGAAAAAATGTGGTATTCTATACAACCTGGAGAACTGCTTGAAAAAATATCACATGATGATTCACTACTGAAGACTGAGAAACAGTTAATGAACAGTTAGGCATTGACCTGTGATGTATATAGCTTTGAAAAATGCAGCTTTCTGACCATTCTTCAATATAAAAAAATTAAACCATAATTTTTGAAAATAAATAGCTTTCTGTCCCCACAGTCAGGTTGCAAAGATTTAATTAAAGTATAGTTTCAGAATTTGTCTGGTTTAAAGGGGAAATCACATAAAACCATCTTTAGAAGAATGGTTGAAAGAGAAGTGCAAGGATGTCCAAGGCTTTATGGTCCTAGGAAAGGTAGAAACTGCATGCAGGAAAATCAAGGAAGCCTTTGGATAAAGGAAAACTAGGTAAAAAAGTGTAGTGATGGGTGATTCAACAGTACCAAATGAGTGGATATGGAGGAACATAGCCAACAACTTGCTGATAATCCTATGAAACTGAAGTCCAATGTTTGGGCTCATTTTGTATGTGCACCTTTCCCACTGCATCCAAGCACATACCCTCAACAAGAGCTCAGATGGAAGAAACTTATAGCAAAAAAGACAAAGCAGAAATATGGCAGGAACATATCAAAAACCAGTATCAAGGTAAAGAAGTAGATGATAGGGTTCTGGAAAAATAAGAGGCTGTTGATGCTGATGAAATGGGAGTCCCAATTTTGAGGACAGAATTCAAGAAGTTTTGAAAGACCTAACTATAAAAAAGGCACAAGGAACTGATGACATGCCCTCAGAATTACTGACTGCTTTAAGAGAAACCAGCATGGTGAGGTTATTCCCTTTAGTGTGCATGATGCATGGAAAAGGAGAATTGCCATATGATTTTTGGCAGAATGATGTTATATCTATTCCCATGAAAGACGGTGCTGACAAGTGTGAAAACTATTGCACCATTAGTTTAGTATGGAAAGACAATTTGACACTGAGTTGGAAGGCATCAATTTGTCTACAGAAGAAATGTACAGACACATGAAGCAATCCTGATTTTACATCTGATCTTAAAGGATTGAATGAAGGATAAGCACAGATACATAGTGTCCGTAGAACAACAAAAGGCATTCATTACCTGGTACCGAGAAAGAAGAATAATTTACAATCTGCAATAAATCAGTCTACTGTGATAGGAATCGAAGACTTTAAGAAAGATGCAGTATTCTATAAGGGAGTGAGGCAGGACTGGAGGTTTCCCCCCTTCACAATGTTCATATATAAGAAGGAGGCAGTAAAGAAAATCAAAGTCGAATTTCGAAAGGGTATCACAATCAAAGGAGAGGAAATCAAATCTCTCAAGTTTGCTCATGATATTGTTATTTCATCTCAGTCAGCAGAAGATCTGAAGAAATTGTTGAATGGGACAGACAGAGTCTTGGGGAAGGAGTACATGATCAAAATATATAAATCAAAAACGAAAGTAATGGAGTGCAGTAGAACAAAGTCAGATGACACAGGAAAAATTAGATTAGGATATGAACTTCTAAAGGTAGCAGATGAATATTGTAACTTGGGTGGTAAATAAACTAATGACAGCAGAAGTAATGAGGACATAAAATGCAGACTGCAGGCTAGCACAAGCAAGGAAGGCCTTCCCCCAGAACACAAATTTGTACCTTTCAAACAGTGATAAGCAGATTACTGAGATGTTTTTGAACACATTTGTCTGGAGCACGGTGTTGTATGGAAGTAAAACATGGACAATAACTAGCTCCGGAAAAAAAGAGGGTTGATGCTCCTGAAACATAGTATTAAAGATGAATACTGAACATGAGCTGGGTAGATCGAATCACGAACGAAGAGATACGGAATTACACTGCTGAGAGATCAATTTGGCTAAATTTGACAAGAAGAGACAGAATGATAGGACACATCTTAAGACACCCAGGACTTGTTCACTTGGTTTTTGAGGGAAGAGTAGTCGGTAAGAACCGTAGGGGTAGACCAAGATATGAATATGACAAGCAGATCAGAGCAGATGTAGGATATAGTGGTTATCTAGAGACAAAAAGGACACCACAGGATAGGGGCTCATGAAGTGCTGCATCAAACCACTCTTTAGACTGATGAATCTCAAGCAATAACAAGGGAGTAATTATGTCCTGGTTAACAGAGATTGCAATTCGTTTCCAAGAGGACATGCCGAGAACCCGGTTATATTCATTAATCAAGATGAACAAGCCAGCCCAGTGCACTTATAAAATAGACTGTATTTAAGCCAAACATGGTCATACTGTATTAAACCTTTCTCCATATCACCCAGAATTGAATCCCATTAAGCTGATGTGGGCAAGTGTCAAGAATGGCATTTCTGAACCAAATGTTACGTACAGAATGGAAACATTACTATAATTTACGGTGAAAAAATTACTTCTATTACAAATGAGGACTAGAAGTAAAATTTGTGAGCATGTAAATAAATTTGAAGATCAGTACTTTCATGCAAAGCTTTATTGGACCATGATAAACATAAACATGGGAAGTGAAATGGACAGAAATAGTGACATTGATGGAAGCAATACTGAAACCGCAAGGGAAAGTTGTAATAAAACCACAGTTCTGCCAGCAGAAGTGAAATAGGCATGGATACAGAATATGATGAAACAGTGAGAAGGGCATTCTCTAAGAGATTTAGTATACCTAGATATAGTGACAGTGAATGATCCATAGTCTTCTATCAACTGATTAACACACTGAGTTATGCGTGACTTGCAGTTATGTGTGTAATTATTGGAATGATTTGTGAAAGGCTTCTTAACAGGAATACTTTAATTTACAATGAGATTGTTTGTTTCATAAGGCATGCATTTGTAAAATATCCTTACTTATACTCTCCTATGTATGCTCGAACTTAGTCATTGTCACATTCCATTACAGAGCACTTCCTGTCCTGCACATAAATGAGTGTTCTCCACAATTTGCAAAAGCTGTACCCAAAGAATGTAACTTTGTCCTCAACACAACAAAGCAATGTAAAAAGGAAAGCTTCATGATCAGAAAGCTTTCTGATGTACAACATACAGGCAGACAGGGTAAAATTTTTTTTTTTTTTTTTTTTTTGCTATTTGCTTTACGTCGCACCGACACAGATATGTCTTACGGCGACGATGGGATAGGAAAGGCCTAGGAATAGGAAGGAAGCGGCCGTGGCCTTAAGTAAGGTACAGCCCCGGCATTTGCCTGGTGTGAAAATGGGAAACCACGGAAAACCATCTTCAGGGCTGCCGACAGTGGGGCTCGAACCCACAATCTCCCGATTCGAGCCCCACTCGACAGGGTAAAAGAGATGGTATATCTAGGGAGTAACATAGGACAATTGTGCTGAAATCAAATGCTGGATAGAGAAAGCAGAGTCCATCTTCATTAGCATGTGGCAACTCCTATCCTGAAACAATCTCACAATAAAGCGCAAAAAGAGAATAACAAAGTGCTGTGTCCTCTCCACCCTACTAAATACTGTAGAGCCCTATACATTTTATTACCACCAGAAAATAGAATCCAAACTTTCAAGATGTGGATATATACTGACAAATTGTGTAATTCCTGTGGGTTATTTTCATGTTGCACCAACGGAGACAGGTCTTTTGCCGACAAAATGATAGGAAAGAGCTAGGAGTAGAAAGGAAGCAGCCATGGCTTCAATTAAGGTACAGCCCCAGCATATTAATGATATGAAAATGGGAAACTATAAAAGCCATCTTCAGGGCTGCCGACAGTGGGGTACCCCACACGAGCTGTCGACCTCAGCTTATCAAGATAATTTAACTCAAGAGGCTGATATACATGTATCACATTATGAGGACTCCTAAAAGGGACAGTCTGTCACAAGTAATACTGAGGAAAAAATTTAGGCATAAGAGGACTTAGAAGAAGACGGACATCTCGGATCAATATTTTGAAGAAATGGGTTGGAACTCTTTGACAGGTGACAAAAGGAAGATAGCCATGATTGTAGCCTAAATCTTGTTAGGATAAGTAAGCAGTAACAGTGAAGAAACCAGCCACCAGAGGCCATGCAGTGGAGGGACTTTGAACAATAATAGCTGCTATATAATACCTAGCATACATTTTCACACTACATGAAGAAAATATGAAAATCATTTCAAAATATTGGAAATCTCACTATACATCTTTACAAGGATCTCCAGAATGTCTGCTTTAAAATGAGGAGTTACTCAATGATGTCTATTCAGCAGTTTGTTACAATTTTCATTATCAGAAAAATGTCATCAAAATATTAGATTATTTCAAATGTGTTCACCTGTGTTTCTCCTGGCACTGCCAACTGTGATTTTGGTTCTTCTTTCAAGTGCACCTCTTCAAATATGATCTTGTAATTGTCCTGTGGAGAAGTTAATATATTAGGCAAATTTTTCAGACACATCTGGAAATGTATTTATATACGAGTGCACTTAACAATTCATCATTTCCTAGTTAGTGAGACAGTTTCCGTTTCAAATCTTCATTATCATATGTCATAAAATCTAAATGTTGAGAATCCATAAAAACATGACAACTAAGAGACCTTCAGGAGTTGAGGAATGACCTGCGTGTATGATCGGAGTTATTTTTGAAGAGTAGAACAATTATATAATATAAAACCTTCCAAAATAACAAACAAATGATCAGGAAAACGTACAGACATACTTACAAATATTCTGCTCATTATAAACAAACCAATTCTCAACTATTAAGAACTTCAATATTTATCACTGTTATCTTTGACATTCTGTACCAGCAAATAAAAATCAGCTGGAAAACATATCTTCCATATTTTCTCTTGTATATGAAGTGCTCAGCCTGAAGGCAGGGAGGATCCTCAACAGCTCTGCCATCAGCCGCCATAGAGAGCTAGGTGTCACTGAAGAGGCAAACTAAGGAAATGAAGACTAAGGCAGTTTTATATTGCTTTCCTCTTCGGTACCCTGTCATATGCTTTCTTTATATCTACGAAACATAAACACAACTGCCTATTCCTCTCGTAGCATTTTTCAATTACCTGGCACATACTGAATATCTGATCCTGACAACCTCTCGGTGGTCTGAAATCACACTGGTTTTCATCCAACTTCCTATCAACGACTGATTGCACCCTCCCTTCCAAGATGCCAATGAATACCTCGATAGTTGTTGCAACCCTTCCAGTTCCCTTGCTTATAGATAGGTGCAATTACTACTTTTGCCCAATCTGAAGGTACCTTACCAACACTCCATGCTAATTTTACTACTATATGAAGCCATTTCATCCCTGCCTTCCCACTATACTTCACCATTTCATGTCTAATTTCATCTACTCCTGCTGCTTTATGACAATGGAGATTATTTACCATCCTTTCCACTTCCTCAAGCATAATTTCACCAACATCATTTTCCTCCTCCCCATGAGCTTGGCTGTTCACAACACAATCGTATGTCCGATTACTACACGTCCAAGTGTGACAGAAACCAAAATAACTCGCTCAACTATACGAACAACAGGCAACGGATTGAAGGTATCGGCAAAAATGACAAGCTCTGAACCCCGTGGAATCTCCTTAAGTTACGGTGGATAATAATATGTCGTGGTACGAAATACAGAATTAAGTAAATATCGCAGTTTCTTCAAGTAAAAGTTTAATAAATGTAAACAAATGGCGAGAATATCAACGATAGAAATGTATCGGAGGCCATGGAATGAGTTGGATTAAATGGGCTAAGTTCAATCTGTACATGATGGCCATACCTTGCCTATCTAGTCCGATACGATTCGATAATTGAGACTGGTGATGAAATTGTCGATTGGTAACCGAAATATTATGTGGCGGATTATTAAATTAATTACTTTGCCGACCTAAATGATTATACAAGAGTACTCTGTATCAAGAAGTCAGGTGTTTGTCAAAGACATATGGAAAGCTAGGAAATATGGAGAAGTCTTTTAAAAGCAAACCGTCTGTTATTATTGTAATCTAGTATTAGATTTTGTTTCAAAATAAGATAAGTTTACAGTTCTGTTGAAAATTTATAGGGTATTAGAAGTGTTGCACACGCATACGAAGGAGATTAGAAGTGAAGCTAGATTGTAATACAATATTCTCAACTGTAATAAGAAATAACATTTGTAAAGAAACGAGATGCGTATCTGGTTCTCTCAGAACATTAAGGCAAGTGTTGTATTGTGAATGATATTAATGCGAGTAACTCTATACTAATAACTTATTACGAGTTTCAAGTATCATGAAGCCAAGTACTATCGGAGATGACTATGAGATGGTGATGAATCCCAGCATATCTTGCTAAGTTACAGTATACGGTCTCAACTGACCTGACGAAAACTGGGATCGATACTGGTGGATGAGAGGTGTCTTCTTCCTGAAGCCAACGAATGATGAGTACTCAAAGTCAATGTATTATTATCCCGCTATGTGGCTGCTTTTAAGTAGAGTAGTATGTTTTACAATGTTAAATTTGTGACATGCCAAATTACACAACCTGAAGGCAACCGTTTTATTCGTCAATCATTGCCTTACGATGGGTAGGAATGTTGGAAGTTGTGTCGTGAATGATCCTGAATTATGATATATCGTACGCTATGTCGTGTGAATCTAAGAGGTCGCTAGTAAATGTTATGCAGACAGATTTAGGCATGGATAATACCCGTGTTAAGATAGTGTCATTATGAAGAAATTTCAGTTTAATTTATGGTTCGAATATATATTAGAAGGAATCGGTAATAACATGTGCGTGATTTAGAGTCATCTGCGATCATATTTTTATGTTAAACGTAGTGTTCGCGAATGTAATTGCAATGTAATGTAATGTGTGATGTTGTTGCGATGATATTGTGTTAATAATGGTGTTAAAATGTAAAGTTTTCGTAATGTGAAGTGCCTGAGTATATTTTTAATGAAATGAGAATTCGTTGAGCATGACTTGTGTGTAATATGATGAAAGGTTTATTGTGACAGGGTCGTCGAAATATAAAAATGATCAACAGGGGCGATTTCTCCGAGCATGCTACGCTTGCTGCGAAAAACGCAATATTTTTCTAAAGCAGGTGAGTTAAAAAAATTACAATATGTATCGTATCTGTAATAGATCTGCATTATACAAATCGCATGTTGCATATATCTTGGCGAGTCCAGCGAGGCTTGCTCGTGTCTTAGGAGCTTCAGCGCAGCTGTCGACACAGCGAGAAATGTATGCGCGCGCAGGTTTCTTCTCTCCAAGGCCGGTTGCAAGCTGTCACGCTTGTAATATGTAGTTGGAAGCTCTGGTCTGAGAGCTACAGATCTAGGGTGTTGTGTCAGTGAGTAGTGTACTGTAAGTTCCTGACCATCTATTCTGAATGATTTGACGTGCTGAAATGGGTTCCGAACCGTGCATTATTGACAGCTTGTTATCAAATCCATTTTCTCGGAGGACTGTCCAAGAGAAAACAGACATTATTAAGAATGGCAGGCCCTGTCCGGCGCTGCCAGATTTAAGACACAGCACAGGGAGAAAAATAGAGAATATGTACGTTCGTTTTCTGTATCTCAATATAATAATACGCACTGGTTGACAAGGTCCAAGAAACTGAATAGACTGTTTTGCTGGCCGTGTTTACTATTTTCTGCTGATAACGGTGTATGGTGTAAAAGTGGTTTTGACAATTTGAACACCTTGACACTTTCCATTACAAGACATGAGAAATCTGCAAACCATATGAAGTGTTTCTTGCAGTTAAATAGCTTTGGGCGTACAAGGATCGACCACCAGCTGTATGAACAGAAACGCATCAGTGACCAACTTCATAATGAAAAGGTAAAGAAAAATCGTGACATACTTAAACGACTGATCGATGCAGTGTGTTTCTTTAGCAAAACAGGATCTACCATTTCGTGGACATGACGAGTCTGCAACTTCCGTAAACAGAGGGAATTACATCGAACTTCTACAAATTATAAGTGAATATGATCCTCTTCTGGCAGTTCATCTGAGAGATTCCACCATTTTTAGAGGGACGTCGTTTGCAATCCAAAATGATTTAATAGCAGAAATTAGTTCAGTAATTGTGAGAAGAATAAAGGAGGAGCTTAAACAAGCAAGTTTTATGGCAATAATATTGGACAAAACGTCCGATATTATTAATAAGTCTTAACTCTCTACCTTACTCCGTTTTGTAGATGAAAGTGGTGAAATTCAAGAGAGGTTTCTTGGTTTTGCTGACGTTAGTAAAGATCGCATCTTAAATCATGTTCGTGCTATTTTAAAAGAGTTCAGTTGTGAGGAAAAGATTGTGGCTCAAACGTATGACGGTGCTGCTGTCTTAGCCGGTCATGTGAATGGGCTTAATAAACTACTTCAGGACCAGCATCCATATGCGACATTTGTGCATTGTTATAGCCAGTTATTGAATTTAACACTACAGCAGACTGTGAAGGTCGTCGCCATAGGACCTATCTGTGTCAATGCGACGTAAAGCCCCTAGCAAAAAAAAATACTGTGAAGGAATATTATGATACGCTGGTGAAATTATTTCAACATGTACAGGATACTTCGGACGACTGGGATGAAGATACTACATTGAAAGCACAAGGATTTTCGTTCTTCTTGCTTAAGTTAAACACTAGATTACTGCTGGTAGTGTTCTCCAAGAATTTTTCATTCTCCGATACTGTGTTCAATATTTTACAAACAAAAAGGATGGATTTTCAGTACTGTGGCAAGAAGGTTGAGGAGCTCTTTTTAAATATCCAGTCTATGAGAGATGAAGATTTTGATAGTTTGTATGGACATGTTGATACTGAAATTGATGTTTATGGAGGACAGCCATGCTCTAAAAATCGAAGAATTAGTGATGAAACAGAAAACCCAAAATACAAACGTCTATTCAATGAAATGTTTCGACAATGTTCGCTTAAAAACCGATTTAAGTGTGATGTATTCATCTTCTGATTTGAAAGAGAAAAGTGTTTCAGACTTAATGCAGATTATGCATACTAAGAAATTGTACATGGGTATGCCAGAAATTTTCAAGCTCATCATACTTGTAGCAACAATTCCTGCTACTACATCCTCTGCAGAACGTTCTTTTTCAACACTGAGATGCATTAATACATATTGCAGATCGACTCAAGGTCAGGAGAAGCTATCATCATTAGCCATGTTGTCGACTGAAAAAGGATCGCTTGCAGAAGTTAGATTACAGTCCTCTTTCTATGATGAAGTTATTGATGGTTTTGTAAAGAGAAGCCGCAGAGTAGAGTTTGTTTTCAAGTAGGAAGATCTAATAAATAGTTGCAATTTTTCTGTGTGCATAGTTTGACATTTACTTGTTTAAATTATATAATCGCTGGCTTGTCATGATTTGTTTATAATTATAAAATGTGTCTGATTTTTATTCCTTTGGCCATTCTTGAAGGTGTGACGTAACCTGTTTGAATGCATGTTCATGTAACCGATGATTAAAATGTTCATGTGATTGAGCGATTATTGGGTTTATAAATTTTATTCATTCAGAACTATGCATGTCCCACCCCACCAACTTTCACGAATGGAAGAGCAAGCCTGACTTTCATGACCAGCATTCGCCCCTGATGATCAACGTTATATGGATCGTCGTGAATGTGTTACTGGGATTAAGTATTTTATAGAATGATGCGATATAGAGGTCCTAGTGAGATTTATTGTAGTGGAGATTGATTTAGTCATGCGTATGAATTTGATTTTGCTGCAATGAATGGTAATTACTTTGGCATAAGGCGATATTTACAATGACATTTCGAGAACACTGGTAGAATGATCGTCTAAAATATATTAATTAAATACAGTATAGGTGATTGCGCACAATGTTGAAGTGATATAAGGTCTTCACGAATTAATGACACTAGATAGTTGAGAACCATATCACAAATAGAATGTATGATCTTCATTTATATATGGTGAGTAGATTAATTGTTCTTGCTAGCTGAGTTTCTTGACGCTTAGAGCTGATGTAGTTTTACAGGTTGATTTCAAATGTTTTCAAATGTTCATTATTTAGGTGGAGATGCCGATGGAGCTCAGAAGAGATCAATTTCATTTCCTATTTGTCCAAGTTATTGTTTGAAGGATTACGATGTTGTCTTATGTTATTCGATCATTTTCTTGACCTGAATGATATTGATGAGCGTAGGTTACCGGTGCAATCAAGTTGTTAGGTAGATTTTTAACAAATTAAGCGATGATTTAAAAATAACGGGATGTTGAGATTTTTATTTGAGGTCAGTGAATAGATATGCAAAGCCAACAAGAATTTATGACTTTTTTTATCCATCAGTTTGAAGATGTATGTGGTGAATGATGGATTTAGTTAAAATTGAAGCCTTCCGCATTGTAGTACGGATTTCCTTTTAATTTTTCTAATTAATTTGAAGTTATCATTGATGTTGTGAACGAAATATGGACAAGAGTTAGAAGTTAAGATTGTTTCCTTTTAATTAACGTAACATTCAATCATTTCCAACATCAATTTGTGTTGCTTTTTTATTTTCTTAGTATTGTAGTTGTTATTTTAAATATTTTTTAGTCATTAAACGGAAAATCCTTCCATGAAAAGTTATATTTTCGGTGTTCTCATTTGATAGTATAAAGTATGTCAATATGATAGCCAAAATTAAGATATTAATTAGGAATTGTCTTCTTACGTCAGTCGAATCAACTTAGAGCCAACGATACGATTCTGTGAGCCAACTCAATGATCTTTCACGTCCCTAGAGTGGAATCTCTTGTATCTCCGAGTGACACCGGCCGAGGCATAACTTTATCACCAAGAACCCTGAATTTAGAGATGCGAGAAAGGTCACATTAATCTTTCCCTAACTATTTGCTGCTCCTATTTATCATGCAATTTAAAATGCAGTTATCTGGGCAACAATGTTTTAAAATAGTTTTAATTTTATTTTTTAAATCATCTAACCTATGAACAAAACTACAACTTTTGTCCCATCCCTAAGAAATTAAATCAGCAACTGGTGCAGGCTACCAGGAAAAAAATCAGCTGAAAGCATATAAAGAAGAACAGGAGGAAAGTCTTCCATTAGCAAGATATCATTGAACGTCTTCACAAGAAACATAAGGTCTCAAAGTTCCGGATAGCTATTCCCAAGAGGTGAACTGAGACCTTGTCAGGCTTCAGGCCAACTCAACCATGTATCGATATCCCCAGTATCCCTATTGTTACCAGTACCTCAAGAAATATTTACACCACCACATCTTCAAAATCTTAACATCTATTGATGGCAGTCCAGGTTTTACAGAGGAGAGTTTTTAAAAGAAAGTTAGGGCTCTTTTCCACAATCAATCCTCGGAACTTAGATGTTTAATGAAACGGCTGTTAAGAAGAACTTGGTGGGGCATAATAAACAGTTTTGTGTCTATATTGACTTAGGTCAGGGATATTTAGACACTGGTATGAAGTGGCCATGGAAGTATTAGACTTTATGGTTGCAACACTGAACAGGAGCTAAAAAATACACGTGAGTGGAGGGCTCATACAAATTATCATATGGTCAGCAGCAGTGATGGGATTGCGACTAATAGCCTTAGGAATGAAGAATGTTGGACAGAATTCCGTGTTCTTTTCCACATCCAGCAGAGTTTGAGCAAATGGCATTAACTTTCCTTGATGCAACTCACAATATAAACCTTGCAATTAATTTGCTAGCAAAAAAGCAGGTTCTCAGAGATGGTAGTTCTCCAGACCAAGAAAATATTACTGAGGTGAAATACCTAAAAAAAATAGGTACTATTACAGGAAGTGAAAGGCATGCACACTGGTTATAGATCAAGTAGAGAGAATTTAGAGGGGGTGAGACAGAAGATAAACATTTCTTTACGTGCATAAACCTTCAGTAACTCTGTGGCTATTACCCTTAAATTTTGCACTGATCTGGGTGTTAAAGTGTTTACTGATTGTGAAAGTACCATTCAGTTTGCAATGTTCCTAAATCATGCGTTTGATTTAATAAATTCATGCCATCTTACATGTAAGCATATCAAGGCTGCAAACAGATATTCCAATGAGGCCAAAATCTGTTCTGATATTGAAAAATGCATAAGTTATCCTAATAATATCAAATGATGGTTTGTCCTTCTGTAACTCTGTGAAAATAACTACAATGTAAGGTATCATTTATGATTTGTTAAGTGTGCAAGGTCTTGCAGAAATATATGTCTGGCGAAAGGATTCTGTACTAAGATACTTTCTCACATTCAATTTAAGCCAAGATCACCTGGAATTCTCCTCTCATATGTGAGGAACAGAGTTGGATATAAAATTCTGGTCAACTCAAAGCTGCATACAGGAAGTGTCCCTATGGTCAGATTGTTCGGCTCCATGGTTAAACGGTTAGTGTGCTGGCATTTGGTCAAAGGGGTCATGGCTTCGACTCCCGGCAGGGTCAGGAATTTGCCGCATAATTGGCTAACTTCGCTGACACAGGAGCTGGGTGTATATGTCGTCTTCATCATCATTTCATCCTCATCAAGATGCACAGGCTACCTACGGGTGTCAAATCAAAAGACGTGCATCTGGTGAGCCAAACTTGTCTTTGGTCACTCCCAACACTAAAAGACATACACCATTCTTTCTTTCACTGTTCAGATCGACTCATCTTGTAATTCTATTACACGTTTTTGAAAGGTACTGCTTTATTGAACCCTGGTCTTGTACAGACAATTCAACAAGAAATTCATTTTGACAGACTTGATCTAGATTAAGTCACCAATTAAGTAGACCTTTCTTTATATAGTGAATATGTTGATTATATTGCAAACACTATGTAAAATATTAAGAGATAAGTATTTCATAGTGTTCTGTATTGAGGTGAGTTCAGTATTAAGTTAAAAGAAGATATATGATGATTTAACCTTCCATTACTATTAAAACAAGAAATGTAATTTGTACATTCCTACTTAATTATAATTGGTACCGGTTTCGACCATTATTCTTGGTCATCATCAGCCGATCACAAATAGGTATAAAAGAAAATGCACAGGTAAATAAAATGTGAAGTTTAAATAATTCCTTCAGTTGCTGTTTGTGAAGCACTAAAACACTTTATGGAGCACTGTGTGTTAAAATTTCAGCCTATCACAAAAAAGTTTAGTATGCGCAGGTAAACAAAATGTGAAGTTTAAAAAATTCTGTCAGATGCTGTCTAAGAAGCACTATAACACTTTAGGGAGCACGGTGTGCTGGAAATTCAATGCTGTGAAGAAGTCTAGGATCAAAAACGTAAATGTAGTATGGAGCAAGTTCTTGAAAAGTACCAAGACATATGTGCAGATCAGCACTGCGCTTATTTAAACTTCACATTTTATTTACCTGTGCATTCTTTTAATACTTATTTTGTGACCGGCTGAAGATGACCAGGAATAATGGTCGAAACCGGTACCAATTATAATTAAGTAGGAATGTACAAATTACATTTCTTCTTTTAATAGTATTATAATAATAATGCTATTTATTTTACGTCCCACTAACTACTTTTTAAGGTCTTCGGAGACGCCGAGGTGCCGGAATTTAGTCCCGCAGGAGTTCTTTCACATGCCAGTAAATCTACCGACACGGGGCTGTCGTATTCGAGCACCTTCAAATACCACCGCACTGAGCCAGGATCGAACCTGCCAAGTTGGGGTTAGAAGGCCAGCGCCTTAACCATCTGAGCCACTCAGCCGGCCTTTAATAGTATTGAAAAGTTGAACAATCATATATTCCTTTTAACTTAATAGTGTGCAAATATACCACTAAATCAATTAAACATTTGCATCCTCTGCAGTGTTACATAATACCTATCAGCTTCATATCCGTACAAGACTTTACTACATCCTCCTAACCAACACTAACTTCCAGGTAACTTCACTGATAACATCAGGCCATGCTACCAATAGGGTAAAAACATGGACACTGCACTTATGCAATTCATATCATGTATTGAATATGAGGATCCAATAGAGTCCTATAAAGGTATAATTCCATCGTAGTGCACAAGCACTGACACATGTGGATTGGTGCAGTGTAATGAGTCTACATTTAACACATCCTTTTCTTATCATCATGGTTGAGATGCACAGTATGGAAGATATGACACATTTATTGTTCTTTGCCTCAGTGCTTAGACATTCATGTTTTTCTATAGGTGTCAGTTCAAAAAATCTGCAACAGGCCACAATTATTATTATTATTATTATTATTATTATTATTATTATTATTATTATTATTATTATTATTATTATCAATACTCTGAATGGCTAAATTAAGAGTACAAGGACCATTCCTTGAAAATTTAGTTCCATTCTTATTCAAATAGCAAGACTCTTCCTTAATTGGGCTGACTGATCAAAAATCACCATCAAGGAGGTGAACTAAGAGTGAACCAACACTCAGATCAGATAGCATTTTTGTATATCATGTAATAAGGCAATAAACTGATGATTGTATGTAAGAATGCATTTAGTAAATTGTACTGCATAAAGAGCAGAGGAATCTGCCAGTAACTTCAGACCATGTTGCAAATAAAGGCAAACATGGACACCACGCTAATGCAATTGTTATCCATGAGCACATTATGCAATGTCCTGTTAAGGGAATAGATACATTCATATTCATTATAAACCATTATTCCTTTTGTTGTTCAGTCTGCAAGCCTCTGTGAATGTACAAATCACCACAACAATCCCCTATGTCTAACAAGTTCTATATCTCTTATCTTTAAATAATTAGAAACTGAGTCTAATCATCAATGCCTTGGTCTCCCTGTATTCCTCTTACTCTCCATGACCAACTCCATCATTCTTCTCCTAGGTAACATATCCTGCTCCATTCGCCTCACACGACCCCACCACGATTTGCTCATGACCACAGCTCTAAATCCATTGAGTTCCTTTATATCTTCATAACATGTGCCCTCCTGCCATTGTTCCCACCTGTTTTTACCAGCAAACATTCATGCCACTTTCATGTCTGTTACTTCTAAGTTGCAAATAAGTTATATTGCGCCCACCGAGCTTTCACTCCCATATAGCAAAGTTGGCCTGAAAAAACACCTATGTAAAGATAGTTTCTTCCAGGAACTGACTTCAATCTTCCAGAATACTGCTGATTGCAACTGTAAGCAGACTGAATTAGCTTGATTAAAGTTCACTTACTATACTACCAGCCTGGGAGTGCACACATCCTAAATAATTGAAATTATCTACTTGTTCCAACTTTGTATCCCCAATCTAACATTCATTTATCTTGGATGCCTTATCTACTGACATCAATTTAGTCTTAACAAGGCTAATACTCATACCATACTCATTGCACCTATTTTCAAGTTCCAAGAGAGTAGACTGCAGGCTTTAGGCAACACCTGCCATTGACATAAATTTGTCAGCATATGCCAGGTGGCTTACAAAATTTTCACCTTATTGAATCCCTTCCTGCCACTTTATGCCTTATAGCAGATGATCTATGTAAACTACAATAAAAAAAGACTTTTCAAAATTCTGGCAAATACAGAAAATCCGATCTTGACAGTCCCGTTATGGTCTGATACCACACTGCTTTTCATCCTACTTCCTCAGAACCACTGACCTTACCTCCATTCCAAGATGCCACTGAACACCTTGCCTGGTATACTGATTATTAAGATACCTTGATAATTGTTAAAATCCTTCTTCTTTGCTTGCTTATAGGTAGGTGCAAATACAGATTTTATCCAATCTGAAGGTGCCTTACTAACACTCCATTATAATCTTATTTTATGAAGGCATTTCAACCCTTCCTTCCCACTATACTTCACCACATTAGGTCTAATTTCATTCATTCCTGCTGCTTTATGACAATGGAGTTTATCTACCATTCTTTCCTATTCCTTATTGCCTTCCTGACACAAGAGTTGAGAAACAATAGGGATTGCAAATAATATATGACACAGCGATGTTGCAGAAAAAAGACTGTGTTCGATGACTGAGATAATTATTCATGAGAATTAATTTGATGAGTATGATGCTGTACTGCCGGAATGGGCTAAAGATGGTATTGTTGAAGAGAGACATTATGAAGGGGCTAGAGGTAAAAGTTACATTCTACCTCATTGGGGTGTATTTAAGGACAGTGCGACGATGTGAATTAGGCTTATTTGATGTATCCAGTAAAAGGAAGGAGGAGTTCTCACTGACTGACTGACTGACTGTATGGCAAAGGTCCAAACTTAATTGAACTCATTCCCTCTGTTCTGTTCAGGTTTAGAGAGAGGCCAGTGGGTGATAGAATATTACATGTTGGCACTTGCATGTTACTGCTGCACTTGTGTGAAAGATTTTTGGTTATACAAGGATGAAGGAGAAGCAAGACCATGCTGTCAAAATGTGCAAGATGAAAATTGGCACAAAGCTAAGACGGTGGATGCTAATTCTGGAACTCTATCAGAAAACAGAATAAAAGATGCTGTGGTATTTGAGGCGACAGGTGTAGACCTTGCTGGACTCTTGATACTGAAAGTAAAGAGGAAGGGGTGGATTATGCTCTTTACGTTTGTTGTGTATATAGCAGTGCACTTGGAACTGGGCATCAATTTCATAACGAATGGATTTTTACTGAGTTTTCGACGGTTCATCACTTGATGAGAAAGACAAAAAGTGTTTACAAAAAACAACGGAACAAATTTCACTTGTACAGATAATTTGTTCTGAACTGTCAACTAAAACCACAGAGAAAGAGAATCCACAATGCAGCAGGCTGGTGGGGTGGTTGGTGGCAAAATCTGATTCAGATAGTAAAGAGAAATTTGAGTTTTGTCCTTGGGACAGCTACACTGTGTTGCAAAGAGATGATGACAATACTGTGCGAGTGTGAAGCCGTCATTAATTCCCGTACTCTTACCTACTTGCCTGGGAAGCCAGATGATCTCAACCAAGTTTCACCTTCAAGTATTTTGCAAGATGATGTCTGCCTGGCAATTTTAGATTTAGATCAATTGGATTCTGTGAACTTATCAAGGAGGTTTTGATTTCTACTACAGCTGCAACAAGATTTTGAGAAAAGTACCTAAGTCAGTTGATCCAGATGCAGAATAAGATGTCTATAAACACTGGAGAAGGGGATGTGGTGCTGGTTGCAGCTGATGGGAAGAAATGGATCGACTGGCCATTAACACGGGTGCTGGGAGTGTATCGTGGGAAAGAGTTTGAAGATTTGTGAGGTTGAAAACATTGTCAGGTGAGGTGACTAGTCCACATCAGTGACTTCTGAAACTGTTAAGGAGAATGCTGATGACTGTCCGAGTAGCTTTCACTCTCATCACTCCTCAAAGTGGTATTATGACAGCACATCTACAGCTTCATGTGAATATAAAAACTGATTAAATTTAAGTGATTTACAAGAAATGTTAAGTTCCTCTCAGGTAGAAAGGAAGTTTCTCACAGGCTATGTGCATTAGGAATTAAGACTGTAAGGCAATCTGAAAAGATATCTCCCTCATTAATCCTCGTATCAAAAGAGTGTACATGAGCAGAAAATTTTACAAATAGATTTCCAGTAAGGTTGGTTGAATTCAAATACGGTTGACCACGTACATTTTTGGGAATGTAAAATCACTATTTCAGTCTTCACATAAATCCCCATTCAATTCACAGATGTTGAAATGATACTGAACCTAAAAACTATCCACGGATAAGACGTCTCTAAATGTGTGTTCAAATGCATCCGGTAGTTTTTCTGTAACAAGAACTCAAACAAGAACAAAAAGAAAGGCAAGACCCCTAAGCTAAAAAATATTTAGGGATAATTACTACACCTGAAATGGATAATTAAAAGAGAAAGCTGCTAAAATAATCAATATATAGATACACAGTTGTTACAAATTTTTCATATAGATTACAGTCATTACTAATATCCATGGTTTATCAGTCCATGGACTAGAATTATGCAGCTTTCCATGTCAATTTAACCTGTCCTACCAGCCTCCTCTTCTCTAAGTAGTGCAGTGTTTTCCCTAGAAATTTTGTCAGCCAGGTAACAGGAATGAGTGGCTAGGTGGGGAATTCTGCGCACTAAAATGGATATGAAATTTTTTTAAATTTATTCCTCTCATGGCATTCATATTAACAGACAGATAACAGTAACTGCAATATATAACTATTTTAGTATTTTGAAACTGAGCAAGACAACAGAGGATTTTGAACTTCTTGTGTTCTACTTCTCATTCATGATCATTCAATACCGGGCATTACAATTCCATTGCTGTGGAGTGCCATACGGGTTTGTGACATCATTCAAAACCACTAAACATTTAAACTCCGATGTAATTATACTGAAAATGACGATTGATCATTCAACCAAACAGTTTTTCAGTATGTAATTAGTGCATATCTAGGTTATGTTAGCTGGGTGGTCTGTAACCATGGCAGGGCACTTCACCCATCAAAAGGTCTTAGGGATAGCTCTGTAGTTCAACTAATATTTAGAACAATTCTTTTATCACCTGAACATAAACCTCTAGACTTGCTCCCAAATTAATTAATGAAATCCTGCAGGAATTTGTTTCTCAAAAGATAACAATCAGAAGGTTGTTATAACATTCCTTCAGTTGTGCTAGATTTCATAGAACATTAATAAAGCTGGCCCCGTTGTTTAGGGGCAACGCGGCCCTGGATTCGATTCCCGGCTGGGTTAGGGGTTTTTAATTGTAAATGACTAATATCCCTGGCCTGGTGACTGGATGCTTGTGTCATCCTTAACATTCCTTTTCTCATATTGAACACTCCATACTTCCTCCCTTCCAATTACACACGGGTTCATATCACATGTTGCAATAAGGGGCAAAAGATCTCTATAGGTCAATGGCCCGAATAGCATTAAAAAAATATAATAAATACAGTTGTTGCAGGACCTACAGTCACACAATCAGGTTAGGTGATACCAGTGTTGTAATATCATGGACGAAAAAGAGGTGGTCAACTATTTTGCCATTAATTGGTTTTTCAGTGCAGTTTAAGGTGAATTTTCATTTCAATGGAGTAACTAAAAATCTCACTATCCACATGGCCCCTGTAAATTCCTTACCCTAACAAGGAATAATTATTCTTCTCCCGTAGATTTATCCCTCTGTGCAATCTCAAAAGCAACACTTTAGGAAGCCTTAAGAGCATTGTGACAGTGGAAAATCCAGTTATCAAAGTTGACCATCAATGTTATAAAATCTTTTCAATCAGGAGAAAAGAAGAGTAAAGATCAATACTGATCAATGTCCCCATATAAACGTTATTTTAAATCTGTTGGTGCCAAAGAAGATAATACAGAATTATCAATACTGCATTAATGTACTCAATCCCCTCACGACTTTAGGTGAAAAATAAGCAACCAGTCACAATCAGTAATTTTATCATGAACAGTAACCTAAATGTCACTGTAGTAGTTTTACCTAATGAGAAGAAAGTCTGCAGCACTGACAGGATCGAGAATCAGCACTATTTTTCAGATACTCATTTCTCAAACTCATTGGAAATCTCACTGGGGCCTTGTAGGTAAGATAAAGAGGCTCATTCTTTACTGATAAGGACCTGTTCAGTTAATTTACACTGAAAATAATCAGTGTTACATAACCAATCGTTAAACTATCCATGGGGAAAAATAATGAATACAAGGTTCCAATGCGAACAACTATTCACTATTTCCAATAACAATGAATGACATCCAGCATACCTATAAAACACTACGGGTGACGGTTTGGACTGTGCCATCAATACATAATCAGTTTCTAATTTATTACAATTATTTCACTAGTACATGTTTCGAGAGACCCAACTCACTTCATCAGCGATTTCTACATTATAAATCAATATTCCCCATACCATAAGGTCTAACATAATTCATCTATACAAAAGACATCATCGATACATACTGTTATTTATAACACATACACACATAATGACCATTTCTTGATAATGTTTGTCATAATGGAACACTTTAGAAATTTTTTTTTGCTACTGGCTTCACATCGCACCGACACAGATGGGTCTTATGGCGACAAAGAGATAGGAAAGGGCTAGGAGTTGGAAGGAAGCGGCCATGGCCTTAATTAAGGTACAACTCCAGCATTCTCCTGGTATAAAAATGGAAAACAACAGAAAACCATCTTCAGGAATGCCGACAGTGGGATTCGAATGCACTATCTCCTAGATGCAAGCTCACAGCCGTGCGCCCCTAACCGCAGGGCCAATTCACCCGGTTTAAAACATTTATAGACAGTTCAACTGGTTATTCTTATTTTATGTAACACTTTAAAACATGTATTAAAATGTCAGATCATTTACATAGAAAAATCGATCAGTGATAAAATGCTTCTTGCTACTGTTTTTTCTGTTGCCCACTTAAGCGTAGGCCTATTAAAAAATTAACTATTATACTACCAAAGTTTATATTTGTGCCTTGATATTCTTAGAACACTTTCTAGAATGAACTGGTTTACCATTGAATTATTTCACTTGCAAAGATCTAAATGTGTAATTTATTATATCATGTCAGATGGAACCTTTCTATGTTGGTGTTGGGCTGGATTTTTGACAGAGCGGATCAAACCTCCCATCATGTTCTTGAATTCGCGGCTATTATTTGCTATTCTTATTGTAAATTATCAAAGCGTTTGAAGACTACCCACTCACCAGCCTAACACTTATTGATTCTATGTCATGCAAACTAGCCTTAAAGATGACAGAAATTGTTCCCTCGAGAGGCTAATGTATTTGAGCACCTTTAATACAAACAGGGTGGTAAAGGATTTAATATGCCAAGTTGAAACCAGCAGGCAAGCCATCCACATCCTGAGCTACTCAGACTGCCATTTTTCCTGACATAAGCTACAAAGCAAAGAAAGATGAAGAGAAACCCACTTCTTCTTCAGCTTTCAGACATGCTGTGCCAAATAAAAGGTGCATACCTGGAAATTCTGCATTTGTGTAATCATAAAAAGTATACTTAGTCAATTTGGGATTAGTATACAAATATACATGTGCCTTAAGAATAGACAGCAAGATACTCATATATATCTCGAACTTCAGATAAAAGTTGAGTTATGTAACCAGTCAAACTCAGACGACTGCTAAGGGTTTAATTGTAATCACTATAAAGTTACCTGGAATTGTACTTACGCATGAAGTATTTGAAGTTTCCTCTGAGCAAATTGGTTCCTCTTTTATCTTTACTTCCAAGTCCATTTTAAATAGCGTGAGAAGGTTTAGACGGTTTTGGGATGCAGATTACCTCCACAGACCTTGCACTGAAACATGAGCAACAAACACTATTATTGTTGTTTTGTAGTCAAGTCTGTAGTTTTAGGTAACTTGATATTGTGCTCATAGCCACAAGACCTCCAGTTTTACCTGGAAAATGAACCTCAAGGATAAACATTTTCAATGAAAGAACAACACAACCCACACAATGGGATTAATTTGCACACCCTTATGTAGAGAGTGTGACTATGCAACTTGCATATCGCCCACTACACTGGGAGTCTAATGACTGGTTTGATGAACCTACCTTTCTTTTTACGACTTGTTTACATCACACTGACCAAGATAGGACTTAAGGCATTATGGCTAGGAGTGGGAAGCAAGTGACTGTGACCTTGAGTAAGGCAGAGTCCCATCATTTCTTTGGTGTGAAAATGGGAAAACACAGAAAACTGTCTATATAGGGCTGCGACTCCCTTCACACTCCTAGCCCTTTTCTATCCCATCATTATCATAAGTCCTATCAGTGTCAGTGCAATGTAAAGACAATAGTAACAACAACAAAAAATCTACAACCGAACATCCAAGCTATTCATCTCCTGCTCAACTAACAGGGCAAATGATACACTTTCAGCCACTGTGAAGACACAATCCCCGCGCCCAGCCCCCCGCTAGCTCTATTTTGTACTGCTCAACATAAACCTCACTCTCTCTACACTAGAGTCCAGCGGTGATTCAGATACAATATAAAATTTGAAAGTCACCATTAGGAACGTTCTGATATAGTACATTCAGTTTTGTTTTCAATCCACAAAACCTCGGACAGTAAGTGGAGAGCCCAGTCTTAATCATAACACTTACAAATTATGTAAATCATCCTGGACGTTAAAGACAATTGGGGGTAATACCTGTGCCTTATGTATTTTAATAAGCCAGTTCCTTATACAGATATAGCCTTAGTTCGTCTCTCAAAGTACAGTAATCACCTGGGCTAGCAGCCCCTTTAAGAGCTACCGTACCAAATGATATGTTGAATTCAGTAGCAGTTTAGCTAGATTCCTTATTGATCAAACAAATTACTTGACAGAGGATAGCCAGGTACTCATTGGCAATTTTATCCAAAAAGTTGCAACCATTATTGATTATGCTACAATATATACTGTATTTCCATTACACCAAACAGTTCCGAACTGGTTATGAACTACTTTGTTACAACAGTCCCGAACTGGCTAATAGTGCCTTCAACATTATTTCAATGAGCATATACGAATCAGAATGTTTCCAGGGTGACTGCTAATAATGGTTTGTTGGAATTATTAAATGGTATTTGTGAACTGTATCAATGCCATCTACGAATTCTTACAAAACATTAAACAATGGATGATGGAAGAGCTCACTATTCCAATGAGAAATAGGCCTACTGCATTTAGTTACACCATTTACTGGTCGAATCAAATGTGCATGTATACAACATGCAGTCCCTGGTATTGAACGCGCACTGCTGGCATTGGCTCTTGAAATGGTTCTGAATGTAGTTAGAACAGCATAAATTCAGAACTCACAGTTCAGAAGCAGTTCTGAATTTCTGTTGGAACAGCATGTACACTGGCACCAAAAAAGTATTGGCACAGACACCTTTTGGCATATAACACAATTGTATAAATACTAGGAACATTGTATGTATACCACTAACACTGTCTGTCTCCATGGCTAAATGATTAGCGTGCTGGCCTTTGGTCACAGGGGTCCCTGCTTTGATTCCCGGCAGGGTAGGGAATTTTACCCTTAATTGGTTAATTTCGCTGACAGGGGGGCTGGGTGTATGTGCCGTCTTCATCATCATTTTATCCTCATCATGACGCGCAGGTCGCCTACGGGCATCATATCAAAAGACCTGTATCAGCGAGCCGAACTTGTCCTCGGTCACTCCCGGCACTAAAAGCCGTACGCCATTTCATTTCACAACTAACCCTTACTCAATAAAGGAAATAATTTGTATAAACTCTTTTCTAAGCACAACATAAACACATGTAATCTATTAAATTAGGGTTTTCTCCTGCTCGAAAAAGTATTGGCACACTGTATGTCATCCGTTATTGAGCTTTACAGACAGCGCCGCGTCTACTAGATTTGTGTTTTATTCTTAGAGCATTAATACTATACAAGGTCTGTCTAGGGAGGTCCAAGTCACGAATGCTACTTATTGAGCCGCCATATTGGGTCTTTGAGCGAGAGTAACCAAAGGCAAGTGTATTCGAATTTAAAGGATTTCGGTACCGTACATCGAAATAAAAACAAGATACCAACTATTTTTCATAAATAACTTAATTGGGCATCTACTGGTCTGTATATATAACTGTATAACACTTAAATGATTTGAATACATTCACAGCTATTTGAATACGAAGATAATTAACAGAGCCTCCATTTTTTTTCTTGAGAAACAAGAATCAACAGAAAAGCTCACGTTCTTTCCTTTTACTTCCTTACAACTTGGTCTTACTCTGTTTCTTATTAATATCATCTGTCAAATATGTAATCTAATTGACAGAAACATAGAAATCTCTACAGTACCTGTATCATATTATGATTACCGGTACATGATATACTGAACTTGAAGTACTGTATTTAAAGTACTAAAAGAGAGCTGTAATAAATTACCTTAAGCGTTTTCTTTATTAATAAAGTAATTACCGATACTGCGTTTCTAAAAGGTTACTCCAGTATGTTGACAAACACTGAATGCCACTTGAGTTGAGTGCATTAAATTATGTATGGTAACTGTTGTTATCCATTCATGTGGTATTTCTTTGGGTTCTAAGGCAAAAATATTCTGCACATATGCAACAAGAGTGATGTTCTTAATTACTCTTAACTAGTTTATTGATAACCGATGCAGCTGTATAGTAAAAAGTGGTGGTGCTTATTGTTTTAAGAGGAAGTACAACTGGACAACCATCCTCTATAAACACTAATCAGAAGAAAACAAATGGAAGGTGTCCAACACTTCGAAAAATGAAGGTATCGGCAAAAGAAAGATGAAGGCCACAAAGTGCGTGGAAATAAAAACTTCCTAAGCCTCGAATGCGCTAATGCCGTCGGAAAAGAACAAGTGTTGACCAGGGGAGGTCGGATGGGCTAGAAGAGTGAAAGCAATGTCAAGACTCCGCTAAGGGCCTCGTAGTCACAACCCAAAATAGATTTCCCCCTGTGGGGGGATAGATCAACACCCACGGTATCCCCTGACAGCCATAAGAGGCGACTGAAAGGGGCATCAGTAGCTCCTA
Source organism: Anabrus simplex (assembly GCF_040414725.1). Taxonomy (NCBI): domain Eukaryota; kingdom Metazoa; phylum Arthropoda; class Insecta; order Orthoptera; family Tettigoniidae; genus Anabrus; species Anabrus simplex. Next base: position 83,864,789 of record NC_090274.1, on the reverse strand, counting down.
ACTACGGAGCGTTGGTTGGCAACCATGGGGCTCGTAACTGAGTCCTAATATTAATGCATATAAAAATAATAATAATAATAATAATAATAATAATAATAATAATAATAATAATAATAATAATAAAGAAAATTAAAGCCATTTGTAGACACGATTCCATAAGAAATAGAAATTCAATCACTATTAAGCTGAGTTAACCTAGGTTTGGCTATTTTAGGGATTACATTAGGATATTATGTTAGGCTACGGTACGTTAAATTACAGTAGTTGGTTAGTGTGAGTGAAGCAAGTGTTATGATCTTTAAGTATTTGTCCAGCCATATAATGTACTCTATAGTGTATTTAAGATGAATGAAATTTAGCTGTAAATAATAACTACAGTACAGTGTAAGGCTGCTATTATCAATAAAATTGTTGTAATAATGGCAAGCTGGACATAAATTGTTGGTTTGAAGTGATAGGTCTATTGTTTGTTGTGACTGTAATAGGTGAACGAACAGGAACAACCATTTCAAATATCTGTGGAACATTTCTACCTTGCATGTAGGGTTAGAAAGATACTGTCTGTAGTTTACATGAACAGGAATGGAATAAAATGGCGTATGCCTTTTAGTGCCGGGAGTGTCTGAGGACAAGTTCGGCTCGCCATGTACAGGTCTTTTGATTTGACGCCCGTAGACGACCTGCGCGTCATGATGAGGATGAAATGATGATGAAGACGACACATACACCCAGCCCCCGTGCCAGCGAATTTGACCAGTTTTGGTTAAAATTCCTGAACCTGCCGGGATTCGAACCCGGGACCCCTGTGGCCAAAGGCCATCACGCTAACTATTTAGCCATGGAGCCGGACACATGAAAAGGAAATTTTCATAAACATTAATACTGCTATTATACATTTCCTGTTACTTTTCTTGCTTGTTTTGAAAGACAATTCTCTTTCTCTGGGAGGTTTGTATTATATGTCAAAGACTTGGGTGGATTAAGGACGTTGAAAATTGTTGGGATGAAATTCCACTTGTGTAGTTTCCCTCCATCTGCCCTCTTTAGTTCAAATTGCGATTCTTCAAAATGATGCTAGAAGAAAATATATAATAAGACCTATAAATATAAAACATCGTTCATATAAACATACTATTATTTAGGAATAATACAAATGTATAACTTCACTAACCTCGCTCAAGACGGAATTATCTGTAAGTTGCCATTTGTCACGCCTACAGTTTTGTACGCACTGAGCTCTCCTTTGCTTATCTCTCGGAAAAAGAAACACCCTGATTCCGTCAGTTGTCCTATTTTGACAATTTGGCGCGGAGCAGTATCCCATTTTCCTTCAAAATACAAGTAATAACTCACATCATTACATCGGGCACGCCCACATAACAACGATATATGAGACCCAACATGGCCGCCACCGCAAAGGATTGTGGTAGCGTGACCAGACCTCCCTAGACAGACCTTGATACTATAGAATGCGCTTAGCGCCACCTCGTCCATGTTGCGGCTTGAAGCAAACATCTCGATCAGCTGACTGGGGGGTAGTTCGAAGCACAGTCCGAGAGGATATAAGGAAATTGTCAAACAGTGACATTCGAAAAAGCGGCGAAATCGGAATATGAGATGTACCCTACTTAGCTGTTGTGGTTAAGCGTAATTTACAATAAAAACCGTGGACATAAATGCGTAATTACGACGGAAATATTTAAAACCAAAAGAGACCTACGATAGGATACACCCTCATTATGATCGTACTTTTTGCAAGTATTACATCCCCGTGAGTAACAATAATTGTTTAATGTTAATTATTTATTATAATGTAAGAGACAACTAATTTTTTCCAATTACCGCATCATATTGGGATTAATAGCTGAAAGGTAACCTCTGAAAGTTGTCCGTAAGGAAGTGTAGCCTAATTTTAAATATTAATGCGACTGGCATCTACAATAAACACTTCATAACGTCCAAAAACAACTTTAAAATACTGTATTTACCTGGTGTTCTTTTGACTAAAATAGGCCTACTTCAAATCAATGCACAACACAAGATGCAAAGAGTGACACATAGCCTACAGGACCATTATGGAAAGAAAAGAACACATGTATCATACTTAAGTGAACCATACACCACCAACAGATGGCAACAATAATGAACTCTCCAGGGTAAACGATAAACAGGTACCATAACAAGAAATATTCATTTATCATAAGTTATAAAAATTCACAATACAGTAGGGTCAACTGCTTATCAATTGGCACTGGTTGTAGTACCTATTTATGCCTATGAAGCAGGGATCTGTTATAGTATGCTGCTTCAACAAAATAATAATAATAATAATAATAATAAAGAAGGGATACATAGAATGCTACACAGGTAAAATTTCACTCCACTGCCACCTACAAAATTAAGCTTAGTTTAAGGCCCAACATAAACTAATGTACATGCCACATTTGAAGTAGGCCTAAAAATAGGTCACATCTGAAAAAAAAGAAAACATCCTGCAGCATTCAGTAATATTGTTCCCAAAGTACAGAAACAAGACATGCCAATATAAAAGTAATTTAAGAATGAATTTCTATAAAAATCAACCTGACTCATAGACAGAATGATTAGAGGGGATATGCCTATAAGTAGAACACTAATATAAATCAGTGAAACTAGCACACTACACCAGCATCCTCTTACATAAACAACTTGAGTCTATATAAATATTCCAGTCACAGGAGGCATAGAAATCTTCATATAGGCAGCATAGTTCCTTTGTTACATCAGAAGTTGGGCAACAGCAGGACAAAGACATTTCTGGAACAATGGAAGTTAAGAGGTGCATTACGCTTATTCACAAGTTAATTTATGGTATTACATTATTTTTGAAATATTTGTTTAACAGAGATTGTGATACAATAAAAACAAATTACAGACTTCTAAAGGCTCCAAATTTTATGTATGTATGTCTGTCTGTTAGGTCATCAACTCAGAGACTGGTTGGATCCTCAAAAAGCACCACCAAAGGCTAGCAGATATAGGGAGACCGAAAAAAAAAATATTTAAGCTCTTGTTTTCTTACCTCAAGCGTGCAAGCAGCATCTTCAGTTATCATCATTTTCTCCTTCAGATACTTTACTAACGCTTTCCCATTCTACAACATTAATAGCTCGCCGATACTTCTGCCTTTTCAATTTTAGCTTCTTATGGGATTTATGAATAACTTCCCTGGCAGCCTGCATGAAGGTCTTGGCTTTCCTTGGTGACTTTACCATTTCCTCAGTGTAATCACCAACATAAGATTTTCTGAACACCTTTGTTTTAGGAAGAAACTCATTCTCCTCTTCCTGAGGAACACTGAAAGAATAAGGAAATTATAAGGGTCAACAACAAAAATGTCTTACCTATGTGTAATATAGTAACCTAATATGCTGCAACAGATGTTGCAGTTGAATAGGATGCTAAATGTCTTAAACACAAATATTTCACATAAGGATGACAGGCCACATTCCTGCATAAATCTATGGAAAATAATTTAAGAAAAGAAAATCTGCTCACACACAACTTGTTGATGCAACAGGATCCACTTGAAGTTTCCTCTTCACAGGAGGTTTTCTCCTCTTCTCAGCTGGTAAAAGGTGGGGTGGAAAATTAAAAATTGTTGGTACTGCATTTGGCTTCAGTTTAACTTCCACACCAAATGCTTCGTTATCAAAACATTGCGGTGAAAAATGCTTAGAGCATAATCTTGAATGCTTTCCAGGAAAGAAATTCTCTCTTCTTAATGCAACTACCCATTGCTTTTTACTTGTCTCATCAGCAGGAAAACTGAAATCAATAAAAGCACAGTACTCAACATTGCTGTAACCGGGAAATTGGAACTGTAACCAATAAAATAAATTACATGTAATTGTACGTATTCTACAGACGCCTGACAACAACTGTATGAACCCCCTTACATCATCATCATATTTAGGTAAATATTTACTTACCCGTGAAAGGAATTGCCAGATCCTTTTTTGAAGGTCTCCTTGCATCCATACGCTACGCAATAGTACACCATCGCTTCATTAACAGTAGCTAAAAGTCACGTTTAAGTACGCTGATCACTATTTTCGCCTATAACACAATGTTCAAAACTCTCGTACTACTCACCAGTCAGCTGATTGAGATCCTTGCTTCAAGAATGTGACGTTATCAGCCATCTATTGGATATATGATCGAAGGATTTATTGCATTCGCAGGTCAAACGTTACTGTGAAATTGGTAAAGAACTTTCTGTTACTTATTCAATAGTGCGGGCAATCATCAAGAAGTTCCAAGAGACTGGTACAACAGACAATAAACACAGATCTTGATGTCCAAGTATTCTTACATGTAGGGAGCATCAAAGCATACTTCGTCTCGCAAAAAAGCGTCCTTTAAAATGCAGTGTCAATTGTATTTGATATCCAGTCAACGTCCAACAAACAGGTCCGTCCTCAAACTATTAGGAATGTTTCGAACGCAGTTGATATTCATGGGAGATCTCCTAGAAATAAACCATTTATTTTGGAAGTTAACCAAAGGAAACCCCTCCAGTTCGCCAAAGATTATGTCAATTGAATTTCAGAATTCTGTGATATTTTTTGACGAATCCAAGTTTTTACTTGTTTGGATCTGATGGAAATGTAAAAGTGTAGTGCAAACCAGTGATCTCAATATATAAACAGGATACACAACAGCTATGCTTTGGAATGGCAAAAATCGTGACGTTCGTTTTTTGTTACGTTGGTAACTGTGAACGTACTGAATGCGAATTTGTCATTCGTGATTCTTATTGGGAAATATATTTCTAGATGAGTTTTCATCATTTTTGAATGATAAAATGATGAAATATTGCATGGCGTATGGTTGCAAAGAGCTCCAGAGAAAAGGATGTGGAGTTCAGTTTCACAGGTAAGTTATTTTAGTACGTAACAAAGGAGGAAACTAGTTGATGTCGGACATAACCTCAAGCGGTACTTGGCCAATACTATTTTTTTTAATGATTTGCTTGTTTATACAGGTTTCCATTTTCTCGGCCTGATATTCTGAAGAAGTAGGTTCAAGCAATACGCAATACCCATAGCATACAGTACATTATGTAGCAAACATTTTACACCTGATAGTTATCAGTCAAGACCTGCGCACCTGTAAAATTACTGAAAGAAGATGTCGTGCCATCAATCTTCAATTTTCCAGGCCATCTTCAAAAAAATATTGTTACAAGACGACAGCTGGTTCTCAAAGGAACAGTCTTTAATCTGGTTAGTATGAGACCTATACATTTTTTATAGAAAAATACATTTTGCAAAGGTATTATTCTTATGCATGTAAATGTTTGATGTTTTTCATTGCAGAAATAAGACGAAGTGGCAGGTGTTTCTGTACAAGATCAAGAGTTTCCTGATAATATGAAAATAGACAAACAGACTCAAACAGATAGTCTCCCACAATCTCCTCTGAAAACAGAATTGATAAAGAAGATCAAAAGGCTTCAGATGATTGTTTATAGCAGGAATAAGAAGATAAATAACATGGCGGAATTCATTTCAGTTATGAAAAAGAAGGGGTATCTAAGTACTGACTTAGAAAGCATTTTGAAATTTCCTAATGAACCAGTTTCAGAATTCTGAAGTACCAGCAAGAATGTACGGCGATATCATGAAATAATTTGATTTAACATTGCACTTTCATTCCCCAAGAGCATATAAATATGCAAGAACACTGTTTCCATTGCTACACCCTAACCGCATTAGGTCATGGATTTCATCAGTGAATTGTGAACCAGGATTTGTTTCTGGTGTGATCGAATTTTTGAAAGAAAACTGTGATAAGTTATCACATTTAAAAGAATGTGCTTTAGTGTTTGACAGTATGTTGATTAGAAAGCAGTTACTATGTGATGATAGTAATAAAGTTAAAAGAGCTTATGTTAATTTTGGTCAGAAGGTTTCAACAGAGGTAGATGATTTGGCTAGGGAAGCTCTAGTTTTTCAAATTATGACACACTGGAACAAGTTTAAGTGACCAGTGGCCTATTTTTTTATAAAGAAATTTCCTGTTGATCTACTGACACAGTTAATAAAAACTTGTCATATTTAATTGTATGAAGTTGGTGTTGTGATACGTATTGTTTCGTGTGAAGGTCCTTTTGTAAATGTTCAAGGTCTGAGAAACTTGGGATGCCGTTATGAAGGTGAGTGTGTTGTATATCTCATTTTAAACACCCATCAACTGATTGTAATGTTTATGCAGTACCGTACTGAATCCACGTCATATGCTCCATCCCTCTTCGTATGTCGCATGTCCACGATTTTTTCGGCTGGGTGGCGCTCTTCTCTGCTGTTACTCAGTCGGCCCAATAATAATTCAAGGGCAGACGCCTAGTTGGCTGCCGCCTCCCCTCTCCACCACGGTTTGTTATAGCCTCATCCAGGATGTGAACATTTCGCCCGAGGACTCCTACCTTCTCATAAAACTCCATAAGTCCGGCTGTCCCGTCTCCGACGTCATCCGCCTCCGTGATTACTGCACCTCTGGGCCTGCACCGCAGATCCTCATCACCTTCCGGGTTGTCACCGACCAAATAGCCTGTCAAGCCGGAGGTGTAACCATCGCCGGCCGGCCCTATGACGTGGTCCGCCCTACTGAGTCCATCATAAGTCAACTCTTCTTTAATCCTTCCCGAACTCCCTCTGTTTCAACCCCCCCCCCCATCTCGTACGTTCCCGTCCACGCTTGTCACTTCTACCACTACCAGCACTACCATCACCACTTCTGCCACTACTACCCCGTCCTATTTTACTCCTACTCCTACCACTAGCCACTCCTCCCCTATCATGTCCATACCTGTTACCTCCCTCTCTCCTAATTTACGCTGTCCCCAGCAGCCTCCTGCCAACATCCCGGATGCCACCGTCGCAGTTCAGTCACTTTCCCCGGAACACGCAGCCTCTTCTACTGTCGTCCAACAGCCATCTCCATCCCGGAGTTGTGTCGTTCGTGGCATTGACCCCACCATCAGCGAACAAGACCTCCTGCAAGATCTCCAAAGGACAGGCGTCCCAGCCGATCGGGCGTACCGCATCTTCAACTCCAATGGCCCGACGTTCAACTATCATCAGCTGCCGACGTCGACCATCTCATCACTACTGGCGTCCGTTTTCGCAGGCGGACTTACCGCGTGGAACACTCTCGTTCCCCACCCAATACCGACCACCCCCCTCCTCGTGCCTCTTCTGCTAGCCCACCACCCGCCCCGCCACCGCAAGCCATCCACCAACCTGCCCCACAGCCGCCCGTTTTTTCCCGCCCTTCCCAATCATGGACCTCCTTCGCCTTCTAGCCACTTCCATAACCAACATTACCACAACCCTCTATTACCTCATGTCGCAATACTACCCAACTCCTTACTCCATCTTTCCGCCGAACACCCCCATTGTCCCTACTCAATTGATGTGAAATACTTTGTAACTCTATGTAATATTGTGTCTATTCCGATTTGCGCGCCTGAGATGCATCAATATGTCAATACATTTCTCGTCCCTCTTCCCATGGTGGTTGTGGGAGTTTGCCTGCGCAGGGTGCTTTGCGGGTCTTCCCTGGGTCCCGGCTTCTTGTGATGGTGCCCATACGCCAGATTCATTAACTATTTTCTCCCTCTGGTGTGTACGACACATCCCCCCTACACTCTGTATTCTTCAGTAATACTTTCCTCTATACGGCCGAAGAGCTCCTTTGTTGAGCTGATGGCCCTTCCCTCCTCGTTTGAGGAGAGGGAATGAAATAACTTGTTTTCGCTTCGCTTCATATGCTGAAATTAGTAAGACATTCTCTAGCAGATAAGAAAATAAGTAAACCTGTGGATGGAGATATGAAATGGGACTATATTGCCAAACGTCATTCATTACAGGAGAGTGACTGCTTATTCATTATCAATCAGCATTTTCAATCTTATAAACAATGAATGTGTCCTTTGCCGCTCAGACCTTGAGTTCAAGTCTTGCAGATGCAACAGTTCCTTTCATGAAGAAAATATATCCATCCATAATTCTCGAAATGTCTTCAGTCAGGGATTCAAACAACGTAGGATGGTCAGAAAATTATTTTGATGAAATAGAAAGTTTCTTGAAGTCAGTGACTATTGATGATGTTCCTATTCTGTTACACCCCCGTAAAACATTCGCATTGGGTTTCCTGTTCTGTATGAAATGTATAGGCATGTTGGTACCAGAATTTCTTTTCAGAGAGAGTGACCCATTCAAATATTTTTTGACATACATGGTATCACAAGATCATACTGAATTTGTTTTTTCCTGTATTCGAGCTAGAGGTAGTTGGAATAATAATCCAAACACACTACACTTTCAGCAGTAGCATATGCTGAGTCCGAGACATGAGCTACCACTCCCTACCTACGTTACCCCTTTCCGATGGTTGATTTAGTGAATTTAAGAGTTTTCAGCTGTAACTTACTGTGTTGTCTAGGCTCCTTCACAAGCTACTGTCCTGGCCTCTGCTACTGTCAATACGCAATGCCTGATCAGTGGATATGGTAGCCTAAAGTTTAGCAAATTAAAGTCCGGCTTTGTGGCTAAATGGATAGAATGCTTGCCTTTGGTCCAATGGCCCCGGATCAGTTCTCAGATTCAAACCCCTTGTACCGTTAATTCCCCTGGCTTGGGGACTGGGTGTTTATGACGTCTTCGCCATTCATTTCATCCTCATTAGGTCACCTCTAATCCTATACAGATGCCATGGACCATTGTTATTATTATTATTATTATTATTATTATTATTATTATTATTATTAAATACAAATGTTAAATCTTACAGCATTACCAGAGATCGTACACATCATTCATTGGTTTATTAGCTTCCTCGGGAGATCAGTGGTGGTGACCAACCCATGATCACCGGTTCGATTCCAACCAACAAAAGAGACACTAAACCTGAAAGATTGCATTTATTTTTAGGAAAGCATGGCTGTTAGTAAGCAGTGACGATCACAGCTATTTCGCCCCCCCCCCCCGCCCCCCACTGGCAAACATCTGCAAGCCGCACGAGGAGGGTCGAGTGGAAAGGGACGCAGAGCCTGGGCTGCAATATCTGCCTACGATGCCTTGCTCTCAGAAATACGTGCGACTTCTTTCTTCCAGTTGCTTTGATATTTTGTCAACAGAACAATGTGTCAGATGCTTACATTATAATGTGCTTTAGATTTCCATCGTTCTCATTTGAGGTGTGGGCTTCACCGATAGCCTTGGTAACCCTCAGTATACGCCACTGAGATTCAGTCAGCTCTCAAATCACTGTTCAAATGCCAATGTGATTAATTTAGAATCAAACTGTGAATTCTCTGTTGCGCAGTTCATGCCTCGTAAGGTGCAATCGGATTCAAATAATGGTAACTATTTGGATTCAGAATGTTTAGTTTATTGTAATACACGGGATGCAGCAGAACTGTGTGGTTATGTAAACAACATTGTTTATTATATAGCTGGCTTTGTTGTAAAAAATTGTTGAAGACCATACAGTACCGGGCGAGTTGGCCGTGCGGTAAGGGCGCGCAGCTGTGACCTTGCATCCGGGTGATATTGGGTTCGAACCCCATTGTCGGCAGCCATGAAGATGGTTTTCCGTTGTTTCCCCATTTTCACAGTAGGCAAATACTGAGGCTGTACCTTAATTAAGGCAACAGCCGCTTCCTTCCCACTCCCAAGTCTTTCCTATCCCATCGTCGCCATAAGATATTATCTGTGTCGATGCGACGTAAAGCAAGTGCAAAAAATACCGTACAATGCTGTGAATGTGCTGCAATGTTGATAGTGTCTATTAACCAGACCATAGATCATACTTATTTTAAAACTCCTACATCAGATCCAACTGCTTTTACACAGCAAATTTCCAAATGTGGTCTTCAATTTGCTTCAGAAGCAATGTTTAAAATAGTACAGTACTCAGAGAAGTGGTTCCGCTCTCTTATGAGGTTTTCAGATTGGAGCAAGCCATATATGCATGCTCACTTTGTTTATTCTGTGTCTCACTATTTTAATCTTCATTGCCCAAATATTGTTCAAAATAACCACACAATTAATTCTGCTATTGATGTTGAAGATTTACATGAGACCTAGGTATGGAAAGACATTGTATCTACATACAGTATATTTCAGTTAGATTAAGAGCAGTAACAAACAGTGCCACAAATACTACTGCACGACGACAGCTGACAAAGCTCATCTTATTTTCCAATGTGTAGTTTACAGCTGAATAATGTATGCTGCTCCTGTAATATGTTATTTTTCTTCCTGAAATTCTATATATTTGTCAAATTTCTCACTTTTGCTATAGTAATGTACAATAGGTATGGTATAAAATGTGAACTAGTATTCTTCATCATTTTCATTTTCTCTTGTCCAGCTCCTGCCAGGTCGGGATGTGGATGGTACTTCTCCACCGTTGCTTCTCCTTCCACTACTTCTCTTCAGTAATTGTATTCCATTCCAGTCTACATTTTGATATATTGTTCTTGACAGAGTATATCCATCTTTCTTTGGGCCTCCAACGCTTGATTTGGTATCCTTCCCTCCTCCTCCAGCCGGGCTGAGTGGCTCAGACGGTTGAGGCGCGGCCTTCTGGCCCCAACTTGGGAGGTTCGATCTTGGCTCAGTTCGGTGGTACTTGAAGGTGCTCAGATAACTCAGCCTCATGTCGATAGATTTACTGGCACATAGAAGAACTCCTGTGGGACGAAATTCCAGCACCTTGGCATCTCTGAAAGCCATAAAATTAGTTAGTGGGACGTAAAGCCAATAACATTATTATTATTATTTCATCCCTCCTCCATCCACACGACATGTCTCAATTCTCATTCTCATTCTCCATTCTCTGTTTTTCTACCTATTTCCTTTCTGACCTCAACATTTCTTTCTCTGTCTCTCCTTGTCTTTCCTAGCATACCCCTCAGGAACTTCATCTCACCGGCCTGAATTTTACTCTCATTTCTTGCTGCCAGTAACCAAGTCTCTGATGTACGGTATACATTAATATAGGGGTTAAATACATCTTGTACATTATCTCTTTACATTTCATAGGAATGTTCCGTACCAAGTTCCTTACATTCTGGTAGAACATATTTCCCACTTGTACCCTTCTGCTGTATCCAATCTTGCATTATTTCACTTCCCAAATATTTGAAGCATTCAAAAACTCAAGATTTTGTCCCCAGGTACGAACGATACCTTTCCTTCTCTTGTCATCACCATTGTTTTGCTCTTGTTTTTATGCAGTTTTCATTAACTTCTCCTGTGCTTTTAATATAAGTGGTCCATTATTAGAAATTATGAATTCTCCAGCTTTCTTGGTTGCCAACCTTTGTGTCCAGTGTGCCGATTTGGGCTCATTAGTTGGTAACTAGCACAGCTACCAAGACGCATGGCTAGTGCAATTAGTGGAGGCCACTGCGTACGCTTTTTTGAGGCACTGGAAGTGCCAATGGATTATGAGAGAATTTGTCTCTTACAAAAATTGATGCCTGATAGGCCATCAGATGATGTCAACAAGAATGAATTAGCTGGGAAATTTATATTTTGCTATAATTGACCATTGATATTTGAATTATGAATTTACTCAGTCAGGACAAATGATTTCAGGTTCCCGATGGGAACTGATGTTCTTGCTGGTGAGACATAGTGTTTACAGTGCACTTTGTCATCTGGTATGGGCTAGAACAGATTTTACTTTCATTGGTCTGTCTCAATCCCATCCTTGGTTTTGACAATATGAAAGTGACTGAGGTATGAGTGATGCTGGTAATGCCATTCCTTATGCAGCTAGTCCCTGCTATGAATGGTGTGAAAATGTTACTCATATAGTCAGTTGGTTCATGCATTTCAGTTGTCTTGGTAGGCTAATATGCAATAGCAACTTTTGGCCCGGCAAGAAAAAGAACGGGAAACGACCTTACTCCTCATTTCCATAGAATACCTCTTCAGTGATTCCTACAACATCTGCGAGCTATTCGGGATCGGACCAGCTTTTGGGCTGAATACTCAATATACTTACATGGTAATCAAAACCTGTATCATATGATGGCCTACCTGGCATCAATTTTTGTAAGAGAGATCAAGACTCTCATAGTGCATTGGCACTTCCTGTAGCTCCAGGTAGCCTTCATTACATGCACTAGCCATGGTGTGCTGGTTACCAAATTAACACACTGGGGCGAAACACTGGTAACCAAGAATGAGTTAACTGGGAAATTCATTCTTTCCAATAACGGACCATTTATAGAGAAATTGTGAACTTAGGCTACTCATCTGGGACAAATATTTCAAGTTCCCTATGAGAAGCAAAGTTTGTATCATCTAGTGGCTACCGGGCGAGTTGGCCGTGCGTTTACGGCCACGTGGCTCTGTGCTTGCATCCGGGAGATAGTGGGTTCGAATCCCACTGTCAGCAGCCCTGAAGATGGTTTCCATGGTTTCCCATTTTCACACCAGGCAAATGCTTCCTTCCAACTCCTAAGCTTTTCCTATCCCATCGTCGCCATCAGACCTACCTGTGTCGGTGCGACGTAATGCCCCTAGCAAGATAATCATTTAACGGCCTAACAGGCATCAATTTTCGTAAAAGAGACCAAGTCTCTCGTAGTGCATTAGCACTGCCTGTGGCTCCAAGTAACTTACGCAGTGGCCTCCACTACGCATCCCACCCTCTACCAGCCTCTTCCATCCATGGAACGTCGCCTGGTTTACATTGTTCTCCGTCTCCCACCCCTCAATTGCACCAAAGACCATTATACCATATTCCCAAACTGAACACCCACGTCCCCCTCCTGTTCCAAAGATTCCTCGATAAAGCCCTGATCCCCAACAACCCCGTCACATCCCCACTCTGGTAACTACCCTTTAAGGCCCCTCGACATAACTTATCCCCGCTCCACTTTTACCACATCCTCGTCCAGCCCACAGACCGGCCACCCCTGTAGAGATGACTGTGTATCCCACACACCCTCTCCACACATCATTAGCTGCCTAGTCCATCTCATAGGTCACTATTACTTTTCGATATTCCAGTTCCTAAGACACTACATCGACCACCGCACCATTGACCACGAAATAGCACTCCCCTTTTGTTACACTTAGCAAGCATTCGAACCTATAATGTGTTCCCGCCATAGAGACAAATCCAGCTTCTTGCTACAACGTGACATTCTGTACGGATGTATCTCTCTCTCTTTCTTAGCATTAATCCCGACTTGCAGCTTCTGCTGCTTTGCTACATCTCCTCCATTTCTGTCTGTCGTTGACATCTTCTGGTGTTAAGCCAACACTGTGCATGTCTGCCCTGATGTTGTCAGTCCATCTCTTTGCCGGTCTTCCTCGTGGTCTTGTTCCCTCTGGGTTGATGTGGAGCGCTGTTTTGGCAACTGAGTCGTCCTGTTCTCTCATGACGTGGCCGTACCAGCGGAGACGGGCTTCCCTCACTTTGTCTATGATGGACGCGACCCCAAACCTTTGCCGGACTTCCGTGTTCCTTATGTGGTCTCATCGGGTCAGCTCCATGGACCATCGAAGCATCTTCATCTCCATGGTTGTCAACATTTGCTCCTGTTGTTTCGTCATGGGGCGACATTCAGTCCCATAGACCGCTGCTGGCCGTACTACACTCTTATAAACTTTTGCCTTTAGATATTGAGGCATCTTTTTATCACAGAGGACTCCAGTGACCTGTCTCCACTTGAGCTAAGCTGCATTTACCCTCATCCGAGTATCAGGAGTGGTGTCACAGTTTGAGGTGACGATGGATCCTAAGTACTTAAATTGCATGGTCTTCTGCAGGTCTTCTTCACTGATACTTATGGTACCTCTGGTTTGGGGGCCACATTCCAGGTATTCTGTCTTCTGGTTATTGAGGTGCAGTCCATTTTCAGCCAGTTTGTCCTTCCACGTTTGAACCTGATGCTGGAGTTCAGGACGGGTTTCTTGTGCAAGTACCACATCATCGGCATAAAGAAGGGTCCAGGGATGTGAAGTCTGTATGTCAGCTGTTGCCGTATCAATGCAGAGGATGAATAGCAATGGTGAAAGGGCAGAACCTTGATGAACACCCACAGTGATATCGAAAGGCGGACAGATTCCAGCAGGATTCCGGACGACACTAGTGGAATTGCGATACAGAAGTTGCACCCAGCTTACATACTCTTCAGGGACGCCATGACAGCGAAGAGCTCGCCAAATAAGTTCGTGTGGGATACGGTCAAAAGCCTTTTCTAGGTCTGGAAATGCCATGTGTACGCTCTTCTGTCTCTCTCTGTGCTTTTCCATCAAGAGCCGTGTGGCATGCATAGCATCGATGGTACTGCATCCCTTAACAAATCCACACTGGTTTGGTGTTACAGAGACAATATATCTGAGTCTGCTGTCAAGTACACGTTCAAAGATCTTGAAAGTATGACAGAGGAGTCGTATAGGGCGATAGGTCGAGCAATCACTCACATCTCCTTTTCCCTTCCAGATTGGAACTGTTGTGCTAGTTGTCCATGAGTGTGGAAGCTGTTTCTAGGCGATGATTTGGTTGAAGAGTGAGACAAGGAACTCTGATGATGATGATGTTTGTTGTTTAAAGGGGCCTAACATCGAGGTCATCGGCCCCTAATGGTACGAAATGAAAAAACAAAAATGTCAAATTCATCCACTGACCAAAAAAATTATAATGACATGAAGAATGAATGGATGGATGGACATGAACCCCACAAAAAACAAAAAAGAGGAAACAAACAAACAAAATACAGTGGATCAGACTCAAACAAAGATCATACATAATTGATTACTGACCAAGGGACCACTCATAAAGCACAATGATGCTTGATGTCTAAAGGGGTGCAAAATCCATGTCTAAGGCCCCACAGAATGGTACATGTCGCGAGTAAAGTAGAACCATGGTACTTGTCATGTTGCGGTACTAATCAAAAGTAGCGAAACCCACGGTGTTCCACACAAGACGGTACTACTCACAAGTATTGTACTTCGTACAGGTAACGCAGACCTATGGTGTTTCGCACACAATGGCGCCACTCATAGCCAACGCAAACCAATGAGTTTCCTCACCTAGGTGTACTAGTCACGGCTGCCGGTCCCACGGGCCCCGTGGTGTTCCTCACAGAGTGGGTACTAATCAAAGGCAACGCAGACCCACGGTATCACTCATATAGTGCTACAACTCACAGGCTACGTCCAGACCCGCGGTGTTGCTCACATGGGTACGACGCACGGGTACTGGAAAACCCCCAGGCCAGGCTCTATACTGCTACTAATCACAAACCCATTTCGTACCGAATATAGTGGTACAACTCGCAAGTACAGGCAACCCATGGTGTTCCCCGCGTGATGGCACGAATCAAAAGCAGTTTCATGGTTCCAAATTAATCATCCCTTGGTCGCCCCTTTTAGTCGCCTCTCAGGGCAGGCAGGGGATACGGTGGGTGTATTCTTCATCTGCGTCCCCCACCCACAGGGGGTAGTGTGTTTGGTCTGCGAGAGGTATTTTATTTCCCTCAAGTCCGCCGGCAAGCCGGTTAGGACCCCCCTATCCGCCACCTGGGACGCGCCACGTGGGAGTATCACCCCTCCCCCTGCTACGCCTGCGTAGCAGGTTCATGGAAGGAACTCTGAAGCAGGCTTTCCGAGCATTTTCCAGATTTCCGCTGGTAAGTCATCTGGACCAGTTGCTTTTCCATTTTTCATTTTGCTAATGGCAAGCATTACTTCCTCGGATGTAATTGAGGGAACAGGGCCTACGATAGGATCAGGACTAGAAATTGGTGGATGCGTAATTTCTTTGTTGCTGATGTTATTAAAGTAATCTGCCCAACGCTGGAGAATGGATTGTTGATCTCGTAGCAGTTTGGCGTCGGCTCCCTTGATGTGCATGACGTGTCCAATGTCCTGAGTTGAACGGTGCCGAGACTTAGCAAGACGATATATATTGTTTTCTCCTGATGGTGTGTCGAGCTGGTCGTATAGTGACTGGTTATAATGGTCCTTTGCTGCAGCTACAGCTCTTTTTGCTGCAGATTTCAGGTCGCGATATTGCTGAAGATCAGTATCAAGACGTGAGTTCCACCAAGTCTTGTAGGCTATCTTTTTCTCCTTGATTGCTTGCTTGACTTCTTCTAACCACCACCAGGTTTGTTTATCAATATATTTTCGTCCGGGTATGGTTTTTCCCAACGTTTTTGTCGCCGCCTGATGTATCTGTTCCACAGCATCTTTCCACATGTTTTGAACCGATTGATCGGACTTCACGGAGAAGTTTGCTAAGGCTGTCATGAACTCGTTTCGTTGGGCATTCATCCACCACCACTTAATTCGGTCAGGCCCAGTCTTAGGTTTAGGTTTGGGTTGTGTAACATTGCTACGAATATCGAGGACAAGCAATCGGTGTTGAGGGGCAATGCTGTCATACGGAATTACTTTAGTGTCCGTTACCAGCTTAAAATCTTGTTGACGGGTTAGCCAATAATCAATCTGAGTAGCATGACCACCGCTTGTATAAGTAGCCGGATGTGTTGGCCTCTTATTGAAATATGTGTTGGTAACAATCAGATCATGAGCCTGTGCGCAATCGAGTATCCGACATCCGTCATCGTTTCGCACACCAAACCCATGTCCTCCATGTCATCGCATATATCCTTCTTTGTGAGACCCGACATGTCCATTTAAATCTCCTCCAAGAATAATGGACTCATCCTGGGGAATTGCTCGAAGGAGAGCATCCAGACTGTTCCAAAATTCATCCTTCTCATCCTCAGTGCATCCAGTTTGAGGTGCATAGCAAGATACAATGTGGGCAGTGATGGAAGTTGAGTCAATCTTGATAGACATAAGCCTATCTGACACCCTGTTGACACTGGTGACATTGTTGCGGTAGTTCTGGTCGACGACTATTGCTACACCATTTCGTGTACTGGTACCATGATAGATGAGTTTGTAGCCATCTCCGATTTCTTTTGCCTTTGAACCTTTCCACTTGGTTTCCTGGATGCAGGGAATGTTGACACGTCTGTTTTTAAGCATTTCTGCTAGTTCACGATGTCGGCCTGTCAACGTACCAATATTGAGAGTAGCAAATCTCAGTAGTTGTTTGGGTTGAACTAGCTTCTTTAGCCTACCCCGTCCATGAGTAGGTAACCCTTGCTCATTTATCACGTCACTCGGGCGTAAGTGGCGCGCGTCGCTTTGAGGGGACGCCCTAGTATGTTCCGAATTTAGAAGAGACGTAGCCATAGATGCGACAAATGATTCCTCAACCGACGGGTCGCTTCGTCTGTCGTTGAGGGCATTTTACAGCTGCTGCCAGCATATAATTAGGCCGCCCCTAACCTGGAGAACAGACGCCTTTTGCAGCCGCCCCCTCTGGGATACAGACGCTGCAGCTCAATGGTATTTCAGCAGCATTTCCTCTGCTGAGGGCCCATTACCCTCCCACAAGAGCTCATCCGCCCGAAGCCTTAGGCTCTTGTGGGGAGTGAGGTTATTTTCCGCCGCCCAACACTCGGCGTCGAGTCCCTGGCTGTACGGTCTACTCGGTTACCGTAGCATGGCAAGCATGGCCAGACAGGATCTGTACGGATGTACATATTCCTAAAATTGTGCTATATATAGTTTATATAGATCAATGTTTTCTCACCAATTTATTTACTCAGACGTTACGTTCGTAGCATATAGTTGATTTAATTTCAGTTATTATACGTCTCAACAATCTTTACATATATTGAACATTACGTATTCATTTAGTTGGCGAAAATAGCTAAGCTGCTATTGGTTATGATGTCAAGAACTCAAAATTAGAACCCACAATGTGTTCCAGGTAGAGAACTGATGTAGCATATTGCTAAAATGTGGCAAGCTGTACAAGTTCCAAATTGTATTGTATATAGTTGTTATAGATCAATGTTCTGTTTAAGTACTTTGTAACATTCAATATTTTCTTAGCAGATTGCAGACTTTATTCATTCGTTTCATAACTAATAACACTAAGCTCACTGGGCCCATTTATTTAAATACTCTCATTATTAATACTGCAGAAAATAGTGAAGTTTCTACGGTTTTGCTTTAAAGAAATAAGCCTGTATTATCGTATTATTGTTTCTTGATATGTGTAATCAAGAAAAATCTTCTGTTCACATGTAGATGGTAAAAGACAACAAACCTAATTCAGTAAAAATAAAAATTAACAAACCAGAAGAGAGAGAGAGAAAAATAGAAAGACTATCGTTCAGAACAATGTGCATACCACAAGACTCCCTAGCTAAGATGCAAACAATCCATTCTCCCACTCCTATCATCTCTATTTACCCTCCCCCACATCTAACACATCAAGTTAACCCGCTCCCCGTACTAGGTGGCCTGTCTCACCCTGTAGGGGAGGAATTAAAGCTTGAATAGATAGCCTCCACTACTTGCAATCTTGGTAGGTGTGCTACTTACCAACTGATGAGCCCAAATTGGCGCACTGGGGTGAAATGCTGGCAACCAAGAATGACCTTGCTGGAAAACTTATCATTTCCAATAACGGACCACTTATACTGGAATTATGAATTAACTCATTTCGGACATATATTTCAGGGAATCAAATTCTGTACCTTCTCCTCTGATGTCATAGCCAGATCCTACATATCCACAACTATTTAGGTACATCCATCTATGTTTTTTAATCCCTGACCCATACTGTATAGAAAATACTTTTCTCATAAATTTCTTTCAGATATGAGACATGCTTATATTGGACAAGAGCATTTAACCGTAGGGAGATAGTGTTTGTGAAATATCAAGGGCGTGTAATGGGGAGTGTAATGTAATGTGAAACAACATTACATATTAAGATTGCCGGACTGAGTGACTCACGGGGTTGAAGTGCTGGCCTTCTGACCCCTCCTTCGCAGGTTCAATCCTTGCTCAGTATGGTGGTATTTGAAGGTACACAAATAAATCAGCCTCGTGTCGATAGATATGATATGTAAAAGAATTCCTCCGGGACTAAATTCCGGCACCTCGGCGTCTCCGAAAACCGTAAAAGTAATTAATGGGACGTAAAGCCAATAAATTTCTTATTATTAAAACATATGAAGATTAAAATGTTCCCTTTTTACTGGAAGGTTGAAATTTAAATAATAATGGAACAAACAACCAAATTTTATAGTCATTACCAAAAATGTGCTGATCACATAAGGTTATTGATTTTACATCCCATGAACTACTTTTACGGTTTTCGGAGAGTCCGAGGTGTCGGAATTAAGTCCCGCAGAAGTTCCTTAACGTGCCAGTAAATCTGCTGACACTAGGCTGACGTATTTCGACACCTTCATATATCACCGGATAGCCAGGATCGAACCTGCCTAGTTGGGCGATCACATAAGGTTGGTTGCAAGTAGTTAACATAGGTACAGGCCTAAAGAGTCTTAAGACATCCTCAAGATAATTCAATTATTAGTGCCCAAGAAAAGTGTAATACCGTATCGCAAAGTTTGTAATGAAAAGCTATTTTCCGCTTTTTTTTAAATGCGACTACTTACTACCGTTTACCTTCAAGGTACATTCACACCAGATTCAAATTAAACGAATAATTTTAACAAACCGCTTTGGTATAAAATTATTTTCGTCACAACTTACATTAAAAACATCAAGTCGTTTAAATTTGAAAACATTCGTTCATAATAGTGGTTTAAAAAGGCCAATATTTGTCTATGATTCCAGTAATGTTTGCATGACTACGTACAGGACAAGAGTAAGAGAGAGACAGACATACGTTCACTGTCATCGCGGACCGCTAACTCAATCGTCACGGTTTTCCATCATGCAGTGCTACCTCCAGTCTATATTTGAGCTCACTGATTTCAACATAGTGTCAGCACATGATCATCGGTGCTGCAGGGCAGACTAACATTTATGATCAAAAAGACCACATCGGTTGATCTGAGTATGTAGCAAAAATGCAAGTTTGATAAGACTTGATGGAGGAGTAAAATAACCGAGCAGCAGTGCCAAACTAAGTCAGTTGGTTTGAGAGACCTGCCGTCGTGTGCTTGACCGAAATATAAATGCTTTTAAATTCCACATAATTTCAAGTATGTCATTTCTCAAAGCCAACCAAGTGCACAATAATAGAAAATTATACAACGAGTAGAACGTGGTGCCTACAGGCATAGAAACAGGATCAAGGGAGACAAGGGCTCCACGTCTTGATAAACAATCTGATTAACCGATTACGTTTACAGAATGAACTCTCTTGCTGTTTGCGGGCTGTATTCAGTTTGAAACAAACACACACACTATAACCTGCATCACACAACTTCCATCGTGCTGTACTCTCTGCAAGGAAGTAAATCTCTCTTCCTCAAGAATTGTTTCGTTCAATAAAAAGGCATTACTCACTATAGGGTTGCGTGCTGAAACAGGGACGAAATCACAATTTGCAAATCAAAAATGTCTGAACTCTAGTTTAATTATTGTAAAAATAGATATATTCTCTAAATACATCACGACTGGAGGAAAGCTCCTGTGGACAGCGATACTATCAGCGATTTACAATTACTGCTGGAAAGGGAATACAATAACTAATACCAACAGATTGAAAACAACTTAAAATTCCAGCACACAAGGTAAAGATCACGCTGGGAATTGCTTTCCAGAGAGCACTAATTGCACATTTATTTCTCAGTGTAAAAGCTGGTCACACTATAACTGCAAAGAGGCCGAATGAAACATGCAGCGGTAGAATTTTATCCTAAAATCCATGATAAGAAACGAGTGTTCATTGTATCCATTCTCACGAAACCGCTCATTTTTTCCTCCGACATCTGACTATATTTCCAGGAGTTGTCAGCTTGCATGTTAAACACGGCACTGAAGCTTAACACAAAATCCTATATGAGATAAATTATGAATTATAAGTAGAGGCCCCAGCTGTTATGATATGGCCTGTTGTGTTTGCAGGTTTGGTATCCCAACTCTGGGCTCCGGGGTCAACTACAATTTGTCCGTGTAAAATTATTTTATAATAATATCATTGGCTTTACGTCACACTAACTACTTTTACCGTTTTCGGAGGCGCCGAGTTGCCGGAATTTACTCCCGCTGTTCTTTCTCGCGCCAGTAAATCTACCGACACGAGGCTGAGGTATCTGAACTCCTTCAAATACCACCGGGCTTACCCAGGATCGAACCTACCAAGTAAGGTTCAGAAGGCTAGCACCTCAACAGTCTGAGCCATTAAGCCGGGCAAAATATTTAATAGCGTTGAAAGGAAAGTACATACGTTTATTCATCTTCACAATGCATTTTTGGCTGTCATAGTGGGATGGAGTGATCTGTTTTGTTGCTGCCTCAAATGTATGAATTGAAACACTTATTAACTCGGAGTGATGGATTGATAATCAACAACAACCCAAATCTACCCCAAACTAAAGAGTAAACCTTAATACATACAAGGTAGATACCATGTCCCTTATGCGAGCAAATCAGACAGAATTCCTAATTAAATAAAAAACAGCCTATAAATAATATCATGTCTAACGTTGAGTTGTAGATTAGGTGCACCAGAATGAAGCACGTAGGCTAATCAGCATCGGCGAGGATCGAGTCAAAACAGTATGTTCTCTCATTTGAAGATTCCTCGTGTGGCAACACATACGTTGACTGTGAAAATTCATAACTTCACTGCAAAATATCGAAGGTTTAATTACTAGTCCTGTGCTAATCATCACTTGACAGCATGCCTGAACATTCCAGGTTAACTGAGACTTGGGTGTTCTATGATGAGTGTAGTGAACTCGGGAGTGCCCTCCGGAAGATTTTCAAGTAGGAGAAATATCTCGATAAAGTACGCTTATATTTCTTTCTTTCGGACCTTGTACACTCGGTCTTGAATTCGTAACTCTGTCACTGTAATCGTCTCCATCATGGTGAGGATTTACGATTTATAGCTGCACACGTAGTTACATTATCAGAGGAAATCTGCTGTGTTAACAGAAAGACAATATTTATAATGCAAGTAAATATATGACTGTAAAAGGTCCATTACCGTAATTTAAGAGTTTGTCTCTTCATTGACAACATTGCACAACACCTCAAAAATTTGTCATCTCCGGTGTAGTGTTATTTTTTCACTACTTTCCCAATTATGTTAATTACAACACCAGATGTTTCCAGTTGCGTTGTAACTTATGGCCAATTTCCATAATAGGTCTTTGTCATACACATTTTCTGAACTCATGGGTTGTACCTTTGTATAGGCAACTGAATATTCAGAAGCTAATTGAATAAAAGGTTTGCGTGATTTTACTGTAATGTTCTGCGTAATTCAAGTCAGCTTTAACTCAAGTGCCACATGTAGTAAGTACAGGCTGACCAGGATGATGAATACACTGCACAATTTTCCTAGATTTTAATATTTTCGTTTCATCTTTCTTGACATCTTTAAATTTAGCCATTATATTGCCACAAGAAGCATGTATATGTTGCCATGTATAGTTGATACGCTTGGGATTGATCTCAAGTATTGTACGATTGCAATGCCAGCTGTATCTCCAGCATTCAATGCACAACTTGTGAGATTTAACTGATATGCTCTGCCTATTCCAACTTAGCTTTAAACCAAGTGCCTCATCTTGTAACTATACGATGAGGTGGTATCTTGCATAGTTGTATCAGAGCCCCACGCCATGCGGACAATTTCAACACGGACGCCCTTACTAATAAGCAAGATCAAAGTTGGATGGAAGCAAAGAGCAAATTTCGTTATTCACCGAGAGAAAATAACGTCAGATTTATAGAAGTTAAATGAATTTATTGAACCCTACAAAACAACGATCCCAGGACGTAATACGGAGTGCTTTTGTCGCGCCGATCCGTGAACCAGTAGCCCACAACGAGGGAATGCTCCGTTTCTCAAGCAAGGTAGACAAAGAGCAGGGCGCGCCAAGCCCCATTGTGTGAGAGAGAAACGCGCAAGCGAGACAGTCACAGAAATTTAATAACCCAAGCTTGTTCAATTTGTTCGGGGAAATACAACTGCCAATTGTGAGGGGGAAAATATGAGATGCTTCAACGTTCGAAAACCCAACGAACTGATTTCTATCCAGCACGGGTACCCGGTATGGGCGAAATAAAAAGACAAAACAGCCAGGATATAATTACGGTAGCTGAGAACGAAGGAGTAACAACTCAAGAAATTATTTTTTGAAGTTTTTCTGTCAATGTCTACCATATGCCGACCTCTACAACCTCCGAAATTGTAACAACACAATGCCTTCATTTTAGCAAGCACTTCAGCAGTTTTCATTGTTCTGAAATTCGTCGCTTTTATCATTTTATTATGAGTTGTAACTATTTTCCACATTATAACAACCACCTAATATTCACGAACACAAAAATTTTCATAAAAATTATGTAACACGTCAATTTTTGAGAGGCAATGTTGTAAACTGCTAAAACTCTAAACTCTTCTCTTGAAAAGCATAGGATTTAAATTGTAACTCTTTCGTTCTGGGCCATCGAATTATGCAGCCATGCCCAATCATACTTTAATTCACCATTCTGGTAGAAGCTAGGAAATTACAGCGAACCAATGACAGGAAGTCGCCTGCCCTCAGAAAGAAATGTTTGCTAGTGTCTATTGAGGGGCCGTGACTTCAAAGTATTAGGGTGCGATGCTCCCCCTTTCTTGTGTCCAGAGCTGTTGCTAGAAGTGCCTGTCACCCGCCGAGAAGTCGGAGCTCTTTGTGAGTTTTACATTTTGCTCATCGTTCAAAGCGATTAGAGAATAGAATCCAGTAATAAATATGAAAACCTAGAGGTGGGAACAGTGGATTTGTAAACCGATTTAATAATAATTGCAACCACTAATGTGGGCGCTGAACTAGACAAGCTTATAACATTTGTATTACGGGATATGTACTAATGATGGACGAACTAAGAACTTGATGATGATTATGATGCTTCTTATTTAAAGGGGCTTAACATCTAAGGCCATCGGTCCCAGCTAATACCGTTAGGTGTTATCTAATATCTGCTTATGAGTGGACGGACTAATTCCAGTGAGGCAAGTAAACACACGAAACACTATCTGGTATTGTTTCAAAGCTGGAGACCTTGAGTTCGAGTGTCGGGCGCGGTAAACGTGTACCATAGCGTTCGTGCGGCCCGCTTGTTGGGAGAGGTGTAAGTGAGCAATTACTAAATAGGCCAATGTTTCATTTAGCAGTGACGCCTTTCCTACCCATCAAGAATAATGCCTCACTAGTATGGTGGTCGATAAATGAAACAGACCCATGAACTTCCCTGCAGTCAATATTATCGGCATGAAACAGTAATCACCAATGAAAGGCACTACGAGGCCCATGTTCATCACAAGACAAAGACCAGGTAAGTACTAATCATTATTATTTTATTTAGGAGAGTAGTAACTGCATACGATCATCTATATAAACCCGTAAATATGATTCATTGTGACGATTTAAATTTCCTAATTACCTAGTGCATATTTGGTTTAATGCATGTCGTCTTATGGTAGATTGATTGCCTAAGTGAGTATTAGTTAATGCGGTGTAAATATTAGTAATCATGAGTGTACAGGTGTATTTTCTTAATAATCAATTGACATGAAATAAATTTAGTTTATTAAATATTATAACTAACGTAGAAAAATTTATTTATATTTTGTCATAGACTATTCATTGCCTGAGCAAAATCGTCTCAGTCTTCAACCATCATGGCAAAACTATCGGGAAGGTAACATTAACTGAATGAAATATTTCATGATGATCAGGCAGATATAATCTCAGTGGAAGATGGGAACTCAGAAACACACTAATATTTCAAGAAGAAATATTTAATTTATGATCTCCCCGAAAGGAAAGCTACTATGAAAAACTATGGTATTACAGAAACTATTAAAAGCTACATTCCTCATCTTGCAAGTAATCTGAAAGGAAACTGTTTTATTGCACAGCTAACCAGGGTATTTCTGGAGAAAAGGGGCGGTGGAAATCTAACAAGATATTATATGCAAATATAAAAATAATTGTCAACGACAAAATTATTTGAGATTCTAAAATTAATGTAACACTGCTTGCGAAGTAATAAATTATGAAACTGATAGGAGGTAATAAAAGAGTCAATAGCCATTGCACCCCATATCCTGATTTACTTCTTTATAAACAAGTACAAACTGGAAAATAAATTTGATATCCTTGAGGAGAATTACAATTTACCTCCTGATATTCTGTGTTACCATTTATTACAGATGTAATGATGTAAATTTAAGTGACATGAAATTACATTTAAAAGGTCTGCCCACGGTAACTGGTAGTACACATGAATTTTGTACGACTATTGGCAAGTAAATAATAATATCCTTGTGTATTATTTCTATTGCTCATATATCTCAAGTTGCCAACGCATTTGTGTTGTCTTGCTACACATGAACTCCAATTCTCTAATATTTCAAATTCTCGTTTACTGCAGTACGAGGGTATTTGCTCCTCTTATGTCGATTCCTATAATAACATTTTAAACGAGAATTACCTGCTCGTGCTCCTATGCCGCCCCTCATGGTATTATACACCACAAATATAAAGAGTACAGGTGACTACACACGTAGAGATTTCACACAACTTAATAATTTCTAGATTACAGCACGGAGCACTATTATAGAGTAAATACACTGCATAACAGTACTTTGGAGTGTCATCGAGCTCGAAGTGTGAAACTATAGATTGCTGAGAGCCACAATATTATTCTATTCATACAGGAAAGCAGAGATCTACTTCCACTGTTGTTTTCACACTATTACACTTTTAAAGATACTTCCACACATCGAACATCTACTCAGCCATACTCCACAGTAAGTAAGTAAAAGGGCACTAAGGGGAACTTATGGACAAACAAACTTTCAGGCTCAGCAAAACTCCACGACACTTCGCCAGAGAGAGATACCAATGCTATAGAATAATAACAATAATGTTACTGAGCCACACATCCCGGCTGTTGCTTAACGAAAGACCAATTAGAGAAACGTGGCACTGTATACGTGAGAAAAGTGCGGCCTGAATCGTGTGTTAGTGGACTGGTAACATCGACGATTTTACAACTGAGAACATTTCCTATTGTATACATCGCTATGAATGGACGTTCGCTCCAACCATGCTAACCCTAGAACAGTAGTGTGGTAATCGTAACATGAACGGTCGGGTTAGGTGTGATAGACCCATTATAAAAACAATTACGTAAGCCATTTTGGTGATTAATTTTGCACCAAGAATATTTCAAAATAAAATGGCATGTCAATACCCTGAAAACATTCTTAGAATAGACGACTCAATTAAGAACTTTAAAATGTCCACTGAAAAATCATTTTAATATTTAGGGTTCAAAACACACATCTATCTGTTAAGAGTATTGTCCAAAAATGTTTTTTATCCAAAAATAAATGCAATGATTCCCAAAATAGCAAGCAAAATATAACATGTGTATGACACTTAGAGAAGATCGAAATGGATCACATTCGTTGCTTTTCTTCTGCCTTTATCAACAAAATAACAAAGAGAGCTATTTGCATTTCGATCACATGTATTCACCGTAAAATTGGAATTTGCTATAGTTGCATCCCCAATGCTTTCTTCTTCTTCTTCAATAAATTACCTGTTGGATTCAATATTACTGGTTATCACAAAATCTGCGTCAGGGTTTGAATCATCATTCGAGGGTTAAACAGTCGTCAAACAAGATTAGACTTCAGATATAAACACATCTGCACGTTGAATACAAGGGTGTAGCCGTTCAATGAAATCTTTCCTAAGATTAAGAATACCAGAAAATAACATTGAAACGTACCATATAACAACATGGGCGTTACCGATATGGTCTATACATGTGTTCCTTGCGAGGGTACTTACAAGAGGAACAAACGAACAATGATACATAACATCAGTGCAGATGTTCACTAAGGTGAGCTACCAGGTTTTTCCGAAAATGAGTCTTGTGGGAAGACGTTTTTAATTCATTTATTAAAATACCTTGATCGTTCTGCAGTGTTAGCGGGTGAGTTCTTCTTAAAATAAAACTTATACGAAACCTACTACCACACATATAACACAGAAGCATCTATTCTGGAGACTGAGTGAGCAGCCGTTTACGAAAATTACCACACTCGTTACAAGAGTTGCCGGGCTGAGTGGCTCAGACGGTTCAGGCGCTGGCCTTCTAACCCCAACTTGGCAGGTTCGATCCTGGCTCAGCCCGGTGGTATTTGAAGGCGCTCAAATACGACAGCCTCGTGTCGGTAGATTTACTGGCACGTAAAAGAACACCTGCGAGACTAAATTCCAGCACCTCGGCGTCTCCGAAGACCGTAAAAGTAGTTAGTGGGACGTAAAGCAAATAACATTATTATTCGTTACAAATTCTTCGGAAGAACGTCCCCGTTCACACCACAAGTCAGCATATGACGTTTTATTGCGCACTTCAAAAGTTTACCATCACATTGACATGAACAGTGTGACCGTAGCTTGGGTTGACTCACCGGATGTTTTCCAACTTGACTTCTCCCTAAATCTATTAACTCTTTCATGACACAGTGTGAACGTTTTCCGTTTTAAGTGACCTTGTACATTCGAAAAAGATTTCATGACTTACTTACTGCCATATTCTTTACAAATTTGTAGGCACCCAGCAATACGCATGGGCAGGTGTGTTTGAAGACGAGATATCAGGGGAAACGCTCACCACAAGCAGTTGCTCGTTAAGCGTGCACTTTTCACGAAACTTTTTACCACATGTTACGGGAGTATGGGCGAAAATCAGTATGTGTGAACAGGTGTTTTCGAAAATTATATTTGCAGGAAACGCGCTACGAAGGTGGAGGAATGAGTGACATCAGGGGAAACGTTCACCACTAGAGTACGGAGGCTTATAAATGTCTTTTAGCAGGTGCCCATTAGGTGTGCTCTTTTCACGAAACATTATACCACATTACTCTCGACAGTTTGGGCGACAAATGTTTCCGAGAAATATATTGGTGGAGAACGCACTACAACATTCAACATGAGAGTGTGACCAATATCCATCCACTGTATGTGTGTGTGTTGTGATAGTACATATATTACACCCTCGCACTATATTCAAAAGTAGGAGATACTGTTCGTATTTCATTCATTACTAACAATATTTCCTTTGTATATTTATTCCTAATATTTTAAACTGGAAGGTATCCATACGTGACATGAGTAATTTCCTTTGCACAAACGGATGGAAAACTGTGTTAATTACACCTGGAAATTTTTATGAGTCATGCGGACATCCCAGAGTTCGATGAGGTGACCTTGTGATGTTTTAGGCGGAATGTCCCTATGAGTCATGTGAATAGCCCTGAGTGTGATGCGGTGGCCTTGTTGATGACACAAGATCCGGAAGAGTTTCGGGGCGTGGTCCCGATAAGATCTTCTGCACGTGATTTGATGGCCTGTATCATTCTGGATGCATCATGTAAGAGTTCTATATGGGCATGTGATCAAACGCCGAGAAGCATACTAGACTCTGCTTCATATTGGACTGGACTTTAAACTTTGGTGGAGAAAACCTGACTTCAAACAGCGGAGGAGAGATGTAACTTGTAGGAACCTGGATTTTTTTAATGAAGAGTGGTAATAACCTGTAAGTGTGGAGTGCTTAGGCACTTGGTATTGTACTATTTAAGGCAGCTTTGTATTATATTTTGGTGAGAGGTATGTGGTGCTGTATTTTAGACTTTCCATAATATATGTTCCTACCGAGCTCGATAGCTGCAGTCGCTAAGCGCGGTCAGTATCCAGTATTCGGGAGATAGTAGGTTCGAGCCCCACTGTCGACAGCCCTGAAAATGGTTTTCCGTGGTTTCCCATTTTCACACCAAGCAAATGCTGGGGCTGTACCTTAATTAAAGCCATGGCCACTTCCTTCCCACTCCTAGCCCTTCCCTGTCCCATCGTCGCCATAAAACCTGTCTGTGACGGTGCGACGTAAAGCAAGTAGCAAAAAAATATATATGTTCCAGAAAAACAAGCGGGTGTTGCTCGAGTGATGTATCGTTAAACCAACTGTTAATGTCAGTGAAAACAGTTTTATAAAGGTTCAGTATCTGTGTGATATAACAAGTACCAATAATGAGAATATGCAAGTTGTTTTGATACACAGATGCAGTGAAGGGTACTTATCTACATATGTGCTTTGTTCAATGGGTTGACTGCAACTGGTGGCTTGGCCTCGCTTTTGGTTTCCCACTGTATTTGTTGTCGATTATTGTGTAAATATGTAGTCTTCTGGCGGTATATTGTGAGTGTTTATTATGTATATTTTGGACTGTTGATGATGTGCCCATCACGGATATTTTTCAGAATATAGTTAATTATTTTAGAATTAGTGGAGTTATAGATGAATCTAGCTGAAGTTACCACATGTTACCTATTAAGTAGTTTTCAAAAGGCTAGGTAAGGCCTGAAGGCGATGTACCAGTACAAAGCCCTATGTGCACGTCCTGGGAGAGAAAGAATTATCATGCTCTATTAAAATTCGCCAGATCCATTCTGGTGAACAATGGCGCCTATACTACGAACATTTCGAAATATTACTTTATTTATTTTATATTACTTATATTAGTGATTTATTCCGATAGATTTCATTTTACGCCCAAGCATGAGGCAATTCAGTATTTTATTCTTATCTAATTTTATTTTAACCATACTGCAATGCTTAATTATGAACATTATATTACAAATGGCACCCACCATGAGGTGCTGAAGAATTTTATTTGATGTGATTATTTTAGTCATATGGCAAAAGTTATTAACCCTCCAAGTGGCAAGCGCCTGATATCAGGCGTTTTATGCGTTTGCCCAGTGGGAACGCCTGATATCAGGCGTGTTGTCATGCTCTTTATTTTATTTCGATAATCTTATTGTTATTCATCGAAATGTGCTAATTACGAATCAATTGAAGGAGAAATGTTCGGCCATAATCATGAAATAGTTTGTATAATAACATCTTACACTAATCTAGTGTAAATCGTTGCCAAAGTAGTGTCATAATTCCGCTGTCTTTTGCTAGCTGCTACATACTCGGCGGCCGGCCACACGAATGTCTCAGCTGAGCCAGCTATATTTAGTCGCCCGTTTTCCTTCTGATATCAATCTGAAGTGTTGATATGCACTCATCTCAGCAATACTGAATCATTTCCTCACAGGAACAGTGAATAAATCTTCCAAGGGACTGTCTCAGATTGTTTTAGGTACAAAACTTGAACCTAGGCAAATCGTTTACTTTAGGCAAGGTGACGTTCTACTGGTTGCTTATAAAGAGACGAAAACAAGGAAACCAGTCTATTGTCTCACAACGGGATGTTACACTGAGGGAAATGAGGGGTTGAAACCACTACTGACTCATAAGTACAATAACTTCATGGCAGGTGTAGATAATAAAAGTAAGTGCATTTTCCATGCCACTTGTTCCAGACCCACTAGAAGGTACTGGAAACAGTTTTTTTCAAATCTTCTAGATATAACATTATTTGACACATACGCCCTGCACATAAAGAACACTGATAAGCCTTTAGCAAGATGAGACTTCATGATCACTATAGTTAGGAGATTGCTAAATGAACAGTTCCCAATTCCAGTTGAGAGGTCAACAGGTCATGCAGGAGGCCCCTCTCATGCTCTCGAAATATTGCCACAGAATAACAACCGCCTATGTGTTGAGTGCTTGAAAGTAAAGAAGAATAAGAAGAAGTCTACATTCTGGTGTCAAGGATGTAATGGTGGTATTCACCAGGGGTGTTATAAACTAGTGCACTTCTGGAGGCCTCACAATCATGGAGTAAAAAGAAAGACCCACCCAAGTGACTGTGAGTGAAATGTAACAAGTGGTAGCATACAATCGTTGTATACATTGTTGTATAATTTTTCCAGCTAAAAACAGTATTATAAACTATATACTGGTAGGCACCTATTTACTACGAACTGGTGCTTCTTTTGTATATGTCATTTTCTTAAATTTACCTAAATATAAACATTTTATATATAGCAAAAATTTTGCAAAAATAAATGATATAAACAAATTCAATATATTTTTGGTCTTACACTTTGTGGATGATAAAAAACAGCTTTAGTATCATCATCATCTTATTCCTTGTACTTTTGAGGATAAAAGGGTGTGCTGTTTATGTATGTATAACAAGTCAACGATTTTTAACACAATTTATGCTAAGAGTCTGCAACACCAGTAAAATATCGCTGCCATTACAGGATAAATGACCGCCACTTCGAGGGTTAATGATTTTACTTGTTTTACACATACGTAACAGAGAGTGTGTGAGATATTGTATATAGAGTTTGCACTCTTCAAGAAACTTCTCACCACATCCATTAGCGGGTGCTCCTCTTTAAACGCAAAAATGCGTTGTCCAACATTAGATTAGGTTGAAATACTACCACATTGAACACAACGATGTGGAGGTGTCTAATAACCGCTGTTTTTCATCATGTATCTAAGATACATATAAGCAAGTGCATATTCAAGTCACACTTGTGACCAAATCCGTTACATCGTTCTTAATGTAGTGGGGGAGGTTAAATATATCTTGTTATTTTTCGAAGACTGGACTTGGTATGAAAACTAAATATCGCATTGATTACAAGGATGTAGACACTCCAGAGTATGGGTCAGCGTTTGTTGTCGAAAAACTTCACTTTCAGATAAATTCTTCGCAGTGTCATAACCTGAACGTTAATCTTCAGTAGTATGCATAAGCATAAGTTGCTGAATTGTCGTCTTGCCTGAACGCTGACCAGTATGCGTACGTACCAGATGTGTCCGAGCATGCGACTTCTGGGAAAACAGCTAACCACATTGTTAACAAAAATGAGGACGCACGTCAGTATGTGCCCACTGGTGATACCGAAGATTAGCCTTTCGAGTAAACCTGAGAAACACATTGATTACATGAAAGTGGACGCTAATGAGTATGCGTAACCAGGTGCTGCCAAAGTTACGATCTCTGGAAGAACGCCTTACCACATTGTTTACAGGTGAGTGGGCGCAAACCATTATAACTAATCAGGTGCTGCCGAAGATTCGACTTCAGTATTATTATAAATGTTTTATTGCGCACAAATGATCATGGACAAAATTCTTATAAGCAGTCGTCTGTACAGAATTTTGTTAAAAATTCTATTCTCAGTTTACACTTGCGTACGAGGTGGCGTTCACAAAGTTGGCCGCATCATTGCACCTGCAGTCCGGACTTGGCTCATGAAAGCTCGCTTTAATACACAGGCGTTGGTGAAACCCATGGACTGTGAGTCTGGTCACGTGTCTCAACTCATAGCCTCCCTGAGTCCAGTTGCGGTTGATCATCGCATCACACTGGTAAAAGTCCCACCATATGCTGTCTCTCTTTTGTTGAAGCTCTTGTAGAAGTTCCTTATACGCTGGGGAGGCCGGGAGCAGTAGTTTCAAACGCAGCTCTTTCACAAAGAATAATTCCCTCGACAGTTGGTACACGAGGCGTGATGGAGTGTACTTTGACAGGCAAAGTACTTTCTTTAAGTAGAATGCTTTCACCTTCTCTATACTATGTAGTTGCCTCTTTCCAAGATATATCCATATATTTTCTAATCCATATGTGGCTACAGGACTAACCTTAAGATGAAATAACTCGATGGCACATGAAAGTGAGAGATGGTTCAAAGATCTGGATTTTATGGCAGCATTTAGTCAGTCTTTGGCATGTAAAGAGAACACATTCCCCGGTGTTTGACAAGTGACTCCTAGGTACTTAAAATTGGTGACTGACTTTAGTTGCTGGTCATTGATTAAGAATGTTCCCTGTTTTCCTCCTCTTCTGATGGTCAGAGAGACGGTCTTATTTTCATTTAACCTCAGCTGGTTCTCTTCTGCCCATTTCGTAACTTTATTAAAAGTAGCCGTCAAATCCAACTGAGAAGTTGACGTCAGAACCATGTCATCTGCATACATGAGAATATTGACATTTTCTGAATCTACTCTTTGTACAATGTCAGCTGTGACGGCAATGAAAAGCAATGGGCTTAGCGGGTTGCCTTGAAGGACGCCGATGGTTTGCAGTATCGGATATGACTTGGTGATGCCATCACTAATCTCTACCCAGTTATCTGTAAGGAGATTCTTGATGATTGGAAGTAGATAACTAGGCCCGATGATGTTACGCAATTTCTCGAATACGATAACTCTATTGATCGTATCAAAAGCCTTGGAATAATAAAAATTGCATGAAGTTTTCCCTTTGGAATTGCGAGAGCTTCATTAATATACTGTTGTAGACAATGGATTGCTTGAATGGTTGATCTTCTTCTTCTGAAGCCAAACTGGGAATCTGGGAGCTTGTCGTCTATTAATATTATGAGGCACTTACATACTGAGTCAGTGTCTTTAAGAGTGTGCATTCAAGAGCAATTCCTCTGTACGAATTGGGGTCTGCTGTATCACCTTTGCCCTTATACATCATTTTTATTGTGGACTTAGCCCAGCTGTCTGGTATCCTACCCTGTTGTAAACATTAATTCAATAACTAGCAGATGGATTCTTTCGACTCTGGGAATATCCCTTTCAAATGTTCATTATAAATGTTATCTGGACCACATGCTTTCCCATTCTTTTGGCTTTTAACAGTTTGTCCTATATCTTTAAGCGTATATCAATCTGAGTCATTCGGGATAACTGTTGGGTCGACATGGAAACTGATTGGCCATTGGTATATTACGAGAAAACTTTGGCAGTTTAGGACACAAAGCTTTGTAAGAGTCCTGAGTAGCCTCTTCAATTAAACGTTTTTCTTCATTTTCCAAAAACGTCTGACGGGCTGGTTAGCTATGGCTTTATATTACCTTCTTAAATTGGTGTAGTACTCCAGCCGTTTTATCGTGCGCTGCAATTTTGATGCGTGCAGGGCTGATAAAGCTGTTTTTCTTGCTTTGTAGCATGCATCTGTAAACCATGGTTTTGCTTTTCTATTGTTAATTACTCTAGGAGGTATTGCCTTCTTAAGAATTTGATCCAGTTTTAAAGCAGCCTGATTCAGAGTCCCTTTGTTTAGTGCATCGATTATTGCTTTGTTGTCTAAATCCTCTAGTACTGTTAAGTCCAATGTTCTTCTCAACTTTAAAGGCTGTAACTTCTTACTGTGACTCAGGCCGTTTATTAGCAGCGTTGTTTTCACGGGCAGATGCTTCTTTTCAGCTTCCATGATAAGACTTTGACATTTGGTGGTTATACTAGAATTAATGAAGACAAGATTAATTTTAATCATGCCATTATAGCAAATATATGTTGGCTGTTCCTTCTTGTTGATTAGTATTAGCCCTTCTTCTTCTAGATAACTCAAAACTTCTTTCGACTTCTGTAATTCTGTATTTACCCAACAATTGAGATCACCCGCTAGGATGATGGGATCGTCCTTAGTTACCATATTCAAGAAGTTACTTATTTCTTTATAATATCTGTGGATGTAAACTCTGGTTGAAAATAAACACGTATAAGTATGACTTCTTCGTATTACTAACGTGTTCTTTGACTTATGTTGTATAGCGAATGGTGCGAGATCCTCTTTGAAAAAGCAGGCGATTCCCCCTTTTGGCCTGCCAGTTCGGACTTTATCCGCCAAGACATGAACTGAATAATGACTATTTATGTTCCACTCCGAAGTTAAGAAAGTTTCAACTAAAAATTGTGATATTTTAAGCCTGTAACATATTCTGAACTGTTGTTGCTATACTCAAGAGTCCTCCTACATTCCAAGATAGGGTTTTAATTTCCTGCGAGATCAAGTCTCCCTTTGCAATCAGACCTTGTTCACTTTCGAACACTGGGTGGGAAGGAGTTTCCTCTTTGTTGTTGGAGACGAAACTTATACCGCCTTACACAGACATCTTGAGGCCAAAACTCTGGGCATTTCACCGTGTGAGGGTGGTCAAAATCCATCCTTACCTTAAACGCCCTTTTTAATTCCCTTTGTGGGGAGTTGTTCGCACAAGATGTGTCCCGTAATTCCATTATCTTTCAATTATTTTATTAGACCGTCTGTTTCGTTCGTTTGATGGACACTACCGACATATAACCAGGCGGTCTTTGGGGCGACCTTTAGGGCAGCTATCGACAGTTTGTTTTGATCGCCTGACGCCGTCACTCGGCCTGCTTGAGGATAAACGCCTTACCACATGAAAGCGGACGCTCACCTGCATGCGCAATCATATGGTGTCGAAGATTTGACTTCAGCGTAAACTTGGAACTACACCCTTCACAGGAATATAGACGCCCAGCCGTATGTGTAACGAGGTGTTGCCGAAGATTCGCCTTCCCGGAGAACGACTTACCACATTGCTTACACGAATGCGGACGCTCACCAGTATGTGTAAATAGGTGACTAGTAAGATTGCACTTGCCAGCAAACGTCGGAACACAGATATTACATTAAAGTGGACGCACACCAGTATGTGCAAGAACGTGACGCCGAAGACCCGACTTCATTGAAAACTTACAACCACATTGATTACATGAATGCGAACGCTCACCAGTATGTGTGAAGAGGTGGCTAGTAAGAGTTTCCTTGTAAACAAACGTCTTATCGCACAGACTACAGGAAAATGGACGCTCACCGGTATGTGTAACAAGGTGACGCCGAAGACCCGACTTCTTAGAAAACTTTTTACCACATTGATTACAGGAATGCGGACGCTCACCAGTATGTGTATGCAGGTGGCTAGTAAGATTTCCCTTGTAAACAAACGTCTTATCACACAGACTACAGGAAAATGGACGCTCACCGGTATGTGTAACAAAGTGACGCCGAAGACTAGACATCATAGAAAACGTTTTACCACATTGTTCACAAGCATGCGGACGTTCATCAGTATGTTGTACAAGGTGTTGCCGGAGTTGCGTCATCTGAGAAAACTGAGAACCACATTCATTACAACACAGTGCCGATTGGTTAATGGGTTGGTTTGGCCTTTTATCAGAGTCACAGGACATGTGTAGGTTGAATTCATTACGATTGGGCAAAATGCACATAACCTTACTTCCTTCTTTCAACATCTTGCACCTACTGTTACATGTAACCACTGGACCTCCAGTCAATAATGCAACATTCCCAAATCTTGAAAACTGAAAACAAAAAATTATTATATCTTACAACTAGCATAAAAAAATCAAATACAATATCCAGAAGCAAACGTTATATACGTACCATGATTGCTCCTTATCACATTACATAGCACTCCAAATCTCAATAATTTCAGATAAAGGCTCTAACACTTAAGCCTATATAATTTCCAATTGCCAAATAGAATATATGATAAGTTAGCACATAACCACAGCTAATCCAAACAATTCAAGAGGGTCCGATATGGAAGCAATTATTGTGAGAATGCTTCCCTTCGTGATTTCCTTATTCTTCCAACTTTATTTTGACTGAGACTCATCACATTTAGGATGACATGTATTACCTAATATTTGAATATCTTCGGCCTTAGTGAGGTTACACGTTGATTAGATTTCTCTGTCATCTACAGGGACATTGGCAAGGGCTTCTGCACAATTTGACGTCCAATTTCTGAGAAAAACACGTGTACCACAAAGCCGGGAAGAAATTTATGACTGAAGCTCCTCAGCTACTTCAAATGAGCTAGTACCTGTTAACACGTCAACAAAAGATTCTGTGATTCTGTGTGTTGATCAGCAAGTTGAACTAGAAATCTCGGAGCAATAACTGGTGCAGAACTTGTATCAGAAGTAAGGTGGTAGTCCTTGACCTCTTCATCAGAGGAATCATGCGACGCAATATTCTGAAGTCTCCTGAGGTCGCGATGTATTAACACAAATTTGTATCTTAGAAATAGCCGTTGTATGAGTAACAAGGTAAGTTATGAACCTTAAGACAATAGACAGGACGTCAAGCTGCATTTCAGGGTCAACCATTTCCAAGGATTCAAACCTATTCCTTTTCAAGATTCACAACATCTGTCAAACTCAACTCCTGGTTGGATGTCATGGTAGAATCTTTGAGCACACAATGATGAGGCATATGAAAGATTAATGAGTTAGAAGTCACAAGGGGGTATATTTTCTATGTGTCCCGTTTCACTGTAGTCATGCAAGAAAATTACATACAGCTATTTCAAAACTGGAAATCTAGGAAACTTATTTTCGATGTGTTCCAGTATTTTAACAGCATGATACATAACTGAGCTACAGGGGACACTTGAGGACGAATAGGAAATTTGCCAATAATCCTGCCACAATCATACCTTTGATCATTATTCAAGAAAATATTCTTCACATACCCTTTCTTCAGGAGTAAGAAATGGTTGATGGAGTTTTTCAAGCCTCCAAAACCTTTGCAATTTTGTGTAAAGAGAATCAAGATTAATAAGCCTGGCACACTGAACGTTGGTGTTATTCGTAACAAAAGTCAGCGATGGTGCCTGACAATCCACAACCAAATTTGGTCATCTAACAAGGTGAGACAACATTTCCCATGGAAGATATTAGAAGACAAAGTAACATATTAGACTTCAGCTATTAGCAAGATATCGATAGCAGAACGCTGCTTAAATATACTAACACTTGAAATGACATTATGAGCAATACACCAACTGGAACAATCAATTTGCTGTGCAGGAAGTTCGCTTGTGGTTATATTCACAACTGCAGAGTTCAACTTCAATGTATACTCTTACACACCAGGCGATACATCAGTATTGAAGAAACCAACTATAGGTAGCCAACAAATCTTAGTACAAATCCCAAGCTTCGTGACAAGACAACAAGAAACTAAGGATAAATGACTCCCCCGGTCCAAACAATCTTTATCTAGTATAACCTCTCCTGAACCACTGCTACACAAACTGTGCTTAACAGAGTGGGTGGCACAATTGCAGAACATCTAACATTCATAATATTATCGGGAATTAAGTGTTCATTGCAAACCAACAAGGTGTGGTGTCCATTGAACCGAGGGCACTCGTGCCGCTTACACTGTTTAGATAAACGAGAAGCAAAAACATAGATACCAAAGGTTATTTTCTCTCATAAACTTGCGGTGATAATCAATGTTGGTTTGAACTTTCTACAATCAGAATTGCTTTGATAATAAAGTTTTCAACACCTACAATGAAAAAAAATGCTCTTGTTGGTACTGTGAAATAAAACCTAAAACAAATGACAATGACAAAATGGCAATGAATCAAAGACAATCAGTGGATCCAATTCACAATGGCTTATTTTCAGAGATAATGCTAATTGTCCAAAAGGGTCCAAAATCCATGTCACTGAACAATGCAATAATATTAATTACTGGTAAGGCAGAACCATGGCCTTCCTCCTATAGTGGTACTAATCACAGGTAATATAGACACATGGCATGTCATACATAATGGCACCGCTCAAGGAAACATAGACCAATGGTATTTCCCACATTAGGGTATTACTCACGAGCAACGCAGACCGACGGTGTTCCTCACATAGTGGGACTAAGCACGGTCACAGACTAGATCGATGATAATGATGATTATCATAATTCTGGTTTAAAGTGGCCTACCCGCTAGGTAATAATGGCGTATGGCCTCCGGAGAGGCCTGGTGCGGGTCCTTTTCCCGTAGACGGCCTATTAGGCGACCTGCATGTCTCTGAAAATGAGGACCCTACCTAGGATGATTTCTAATGCTGAATACGCCACACACACGCAGCCCCGGAGCCATTGGAATTGACCAATTAAGGTTAAAATCACCGACCCAGCCGATAATCGGACCCGGGCCCCTCTGAACCAAACGCCAGTATGCTGACCATTCAGCCAACGAATCGGACAACCGGCTAGGTAACCCCTAGGTAACCAGACCATATTAGTATGAGGTGCAACAAAATGAAACGATAATTAAAAATTCAACATGTATTCATCGACAAGAATCTAGAGTAAATGATGATGAAAAATTAGCATGAATTCAAAACAATCAGTGGATCCGATTGATAATGTTTCAATGACATCACTATGCAGGGTAGGATTAGAATGAACTTTAGGATAAAACATACAACTTAGCTTGGAATCCCAACGCACAATGCTGCATCAGCCTGTTTGCATCCCGTAGTCGGCGTGCTTTCCTCCTCCACAGAGCTAGTTTGCTACATGTTTTTAGATCCTATAGCTAAGAACGTCCACCCGAGGGATGGTAAGTTCGAATCCGCAGTTAAGAAGACTGTTTTAAAGTTGTTTGACATTTTCATACCAAGCTGGTTAACATAACGTCACTGTAGTGTGAAACTCCTCCTCAAAGACATAGTAGCGCTTGACCTCCTCCTTATGGACAGAGTACTGTATGACCTCTTGCTACTCAGTACTCATTTCTGTTACAAAATTGAATAAACCTTAGATTTATCTCTTCGACCTCTTAACAGACAATCAAACTTACAACTTTATCGAATGGACCTAAATGAATTGCTGTTAAAATGTATACTTCATCCATTCAGATTAAGCTAAATGCCTTCCTCACCGCCACCATTAAGAAACAAATGCTGAATATCTGAGTTCTGAGATAGAGAAGTGAACCCCAAAAGCCACAACAAAAACTACACTCGTATTCACTTAGCACACTAGTAGTGATA
Organism: Anabrus simplex; assembly: GCF_040414725.1. Taxonomy (NCBI): domain Eukaryota; kingdom Metazoa; phylum Arthropoda; class Insecta; order Orthoptera; family Tettigoniidae; genus Anabrus; species Anabrus simplex. The sequence continues at coordinate 83,825,064 of NC_090274.1, read as the reverse complement.
TAGTCTTTTTACAGAGAATTGGTTCATCATGAGACTTGACTATTTAGTAGTATCACTATTATAATTAAAGTTATGTTTTAATGGTCTACCTTTCCAATCCTATATTATGCAATGTGTATCGACTATATAGTATTGGAAAGGTGGACCATTAAAACATAAGTTTAATTATTATTGTGATCACATTTCAATACGGACCAAAACCATGCGGTTTTTATCCTATGATATTGAGTAGTATGGCAAAGCAACTATGAGCTTCGACATAACTTCAACACAAACCAACAAAGAGCACATCAGTAAGAAATATACCACCTGCAGGAAAAGCTTCTTCCACGGTGTTTGGAAATTCTACACCATCACCACCACCACGAGGACAACGTTCGCTGTAGTAAGCAATCGCTGTATGTTTGGGGGAAATCGCTAAACAATCGTCCGAACCATTTCCATTTCTGTGGTTGGCAAATTGTTGTTTTAACCGGTGGAACTGCATTGTAAAATAATCAGCGAATTTATTCGGTCCTGTCAGGGAATGTTTCTTAGAACACAACTCGAGTCTAATTCATTACTGTATGACAACTCCCCAAAATTTATCTAGGGAAGCTTGTTTGAAACCAGCGTAATCCTCAAAAATATATCTAAAAGCTTAGTACCAGATTAGTGGTGCTCGCTCTAAATAACATTCAACTGTCTTCAGTTGACGATCTGGAGATATCTTAGCCTCTTGGAAATATTCCTCTATTTCCCTAAGAAATCCGCGAGGAGTCATGCTGGATCCTATGTTTCCATTAAACTCCTTCTGCCCGTCTTCGTGCGTCCGTATTTTGTTGATAATCTGTGTTCCATTTACCGTGTGAGCTACTCCATTATCACTTACATCGATGCTAAACTGAGGTGTCTCAAACTGGCTACTTATTTCAGTTCTTTTTCCGTCCTCAGTTGATGTTCGGCGGTCGACCAAAGACGATATCAAATTTTTACTCGTTTCATTTTCAATTCTTAAGTTATGCATATCTTTTTGAATTGCATTTAAATCATCATTCAGCCCTTTTATTTGCTGACTCTTTGAGGCTTTATTTTCATCCCACATTCATCCCACTCTTCAATTACTAGATTAAATCTGTCGTTAATCTGTTCTCTAGCCTGCATAGTCTCCTTCTGTATATCTTGGTTGGTACTATTCACTTCATCCGTCACTCTCTTGAATTTCCTCTCCCAACTAATGTCTGATTCTCTCATCTTTCCTTGCATCACATCAACCTCTTCTTTGAGTTAATTAAGGTCCTCATCGACTTGAACTTGTGATTCATAAATGTCCAATTTAAATTCGGCCTCCAATTCCTCAAATTTTTATTGAACGCTCATTTTATTCTCATTCATCGCTGCATTCACTTCTTCTTTTAAATTTTGTACATCCCCTTGTACTTCGGATATCCTAGATCCTAGCTACACGACTTCTTCTTGCATTACGTTCAGATTTTGTGGCACCATATCTGTGATTTTGCACAAGTTTCCTTGCATTTCAGTCTTAATTCCATATCTCATTTCTTTTCTGGTAATCTCTTGCATTTCTCTGATTTCCTTCCTCGTAATTTCCTGTATTCTTTCCTGTGATTCACGCATCTCATTCCTCGTAATTTCTTGCATTCCTTCTTTTGATTCCCGGATTTCTGTCCTAGTATTTTCTTGTGATTCACGGATTTCTGTCCCAGTATTTTCTTGTGATTCACAGATTCCTTGCATTCTCCTTTCCGTGTTTTCTTGTGGCTCACGTATTTCCTGCATTGTGTTTTCTGTATTTTCTTGTGATTCCTGCATTTTTGTAACTTTTCCCGCTAGTTCCTCTAGCAACACCTTAACCTGCGCTAATGATGCCATTTTATTTCCCTTTCTCGTTGCTTACTCTTGCCATGACTCACTTCTAATGTCTGAACGACCTCTAACCTATACCAAAATTGTACCCGCACACGGTACCTCCTGTAACCATCTAGCATGACCTGTTCAACAAACTATACAATTCAATAACCTGAACGTATGGGTCCCTCCGGATCCGGATTATGCTGAGATGAATGACCAAATGACAAGTGCCAATGAACAAATCTCTTCGTATCATTTCCGAGTTAATAAATTTACCTATTTCTCATCAACAAAAGTCTGAGTTTACGGAATATCCTTCCATCATCTCATACAAACTAAATTAAATCCTAATACGAACTAACGGACGTATCCTTCCAACATCTTATCAAACTTAAATAAATATTCCAAGCTTCCTTCAACAGTAAGTATGTCAATGCCTCCACGTCAGAAGTCACAAATTTTAGTGCCTATTCCCAAGGTGAATATTATCTCAGATTTCTTTCTTTATACAGTCATTTCATGAGTGATGTTTGTCCTTCAGGCTTTGACTATCATGTATGTTTATCCTCTGTACTCAAGCCTCTATTTATACTTTGCACTCGAGCCTTCACGTTGGTCGCCAAATAATCTTCTTTAACTTCTGTGAGCTTTCACGCATCTCTACATCTGGGTTCAAGTTGAAAATATTATGCCTCGGCTGGTGCCGCGCGAAGATGCAAGAGATTCCACTCAAGGGACGTGAAAGACCATTGAGCCTGGTCACAGTATCGCACCATTTATTCCTTTAAGATCTGACTGACGTATGGAGATGCATGTGAACCAGTTACTTAATCTAAACCATTATGATATAAAATTATCCTATTAATGTCCGCCTCCGTAGCGTAACGGTTAGTGTTATTAGCTGCCGTCCTCGGGGGCCCGGGTTCGATTCCCGGTACTGCCAGAAATTTAAGAATGGCAGGAGGGCTGGTATGTGGTTGGAATGGTACGTGCAGCTCACCTCCAATGGGGGTGTGCCTAAAAAGAGCTGCACCACCTCAGGATGAGGACACGAGTTTACTTTTATCCTATTAATGTTCCGTTTAATAACTATCAAATTCAGAACATAAATTACAAAAAAATTGGAAAAACAACACAAATGGATGTTTAGTAGTAACTGAAAGTCAAATTATTCGAAACTATTCCAAATCCCTAAATTTTGTTGGTTATGATCTTTACAGCATCAAGCTCTTATCATAGTCAAATATGTTGGCTGCATTATTAATCCTTAAATTACAACAAATCAAAAAGAAAACCAACATTCACGTTGCTGAAGGCTTAATTCAAAACATAAGTCCATCACTTACTTCATCTATTTCCTGGTCAATAAATAAAATTAACGAAATCATCTTCTTGGCACTCATATTCACTGACCTCAAAATACGTCTCAATACCCCATTATTCTCTTAAAATCACCAACTGATTAATTAAAATCTAGTTGAACAACTTGAACGCACCAATAACCTGTTCGTACTGCTATTGCTCATATCAACAAGTAATCAATGATACATAGGACAAAGTTATGATCTTTCCAAACACTAAGGTTGCATAATAAAAATGAAATCAGCCTCCTCTGAAATCCGGCAGCAGCTGCACCTAAACAACAAATCCCTGAAAACACTATCATCACAAATAGCAATGATTCATGATCTGCGATGACTCTGCAGCCTCTGGGACTCTCCGTGAAAGAAACCTGAAAATCTACTTTCAACTCTAAGCACCAACTATATAATCTATTAGATGAATATCAGCTAGCAGGAAGACCAATCTACACACTACCTACAAATAAGGTTACACATTTCATCCGTGACATGGCTCACATCTGCATGGTGTCATTAAATAGCATAGATCCTATCTCATCCTTTCATATTTGTGTGCAATTACCTATATTGAATCTCAAATTAAGGCATCTTTGAAGATCATCATACACGCCATTTCAGTACTCCTCGGAAACATTACCACAAACATCGTACTCATGCCTAAGCAATCATTACTCATTACAACCTGCAAAATCATTTGCGTGAAGAAACCAATCTTTATTTCAAACAATATATCACCGGGACTTTCTAAAATTGCACCATTCCATTAAAATGCGTAACCCCAATGAATCATTCTTCATCAAACCTCACAACATTAATCATTCATATTATTCGACGATCCTGCTACAAAACCTCTATCATCATA